>NW_009259596.1:2204240-2233957 GCF_000687185.1 Egretta garzetta
AGGAAGTACACAAGGTAGCAGGTATCAAAATGAAAAGTGGGTTCACGTGAATGGCTTCAGCCTATCGTAAAATAAAAGAGAAAGAACAGCTGTCAAGGGACACATTTGCCAAATGAAATACATAAATACAAACTGATTATATTAACACAAGTGAACTGTGAACAGAACTGCCAGTTTAAATAGTAAGAAATAACCTTTTCTGAGATTATATCTGGGAATGCTTCAGGGGAGAAAAGGTGCTTCTAATACAGAATAGCTACTGAACTTTAAATTCATGCCTGGTGTTTTCTAATTGTAGTTGAGTCCATAAAATAAGACTCTTGCAAAGACTGTGGGTACTGAACAAGCACTAAAAGCAAAACACTGCAAGAAAGCTGATAAAGGTGAATTTATATATAATACATAGGAGGGATTCAATGAAGTGAGGACTGAGGTTTCTTTGTAAGAGAGGGAAAGGGCATTAGTATGTGTCTAGGCTGGCCTACAGGAAAATCTACAGACTAGAAGATGATCAGTAAGTTTTGAAGAAGAAAGAACTGAGTCTTTTAATAAAGATGATGAGAAGAAAGGACATAACTGAGCTAAGGGGAGAAGAAAAGAGAATTGCATATAAAGCACATCTATTAGCCCTCTCTTCTCTTTGGTGACAGCTTGAAAGTTGCAGCATTAACCATTTTTGCTGGAGATGTGGGCCTGAAGAAACACTAAGAGAGCTGTCCTTTTTAGGTGCTTCAACTATTCACAAATAGGAATAAGAGTGTCGATTTCTGAGTGTTGAACTTTTACCTAATTTTACTGAATTTTCAGCAAATCTTGTAAGAAAGCCCCAAACCAACTAAGTATCCAATGCACAATGCAGCACAGAAAAAAAGAATGCATGAAGTATCTTATGGAGACTTTTAAAAACTGCTTATTACATGGATGATAGAGCAGATTCTGACTGAAAACAGCCTGTGTTATACTCACCAAAGGAGATAGTATGGGCAAAAATATCGTAATGGTAGCCGGATTGCTGGCCACTTCTGTTACTGAGGTGACAATAAGGCATGATATCAGGATAACCAGCCACAAGGGTAATGATCCTAGGGGGCTCAATTTACTTGCTACCCACTCAGAAAGTTTTGAAACCTGCATAAAGAATATGACAAAATGATTATGTTTTACAAATCGCTGAAAAGTAAATTTAAGAAATGGTATAGAACAGGAATTTGATTATCTGCTAATTGTGAAGTGTTTGTGCAGAAGAGAAAAACATCTGAAATATTTTCCATATTCCTACTACATGTTTTTAAGCACTTTTTTCTAATTCAATGGTGTCCTGTAGGAACCCATGCAAACTATATTCCATTTATTTATATTTGCACCTCTGAGGAGTCATAATCGAAAAACTGTATTATGCCTATATCGGCCTTCATAACCAGAGTTTGGACCCAAACCTGCTCAATTTCCTAGAGTAGCCAGCAGGGCTCCGCAGGGGAGGTACCTCAGTGACATGGGACATTAAGCCTAAGGCTGTGGAAACTGTCTCTGCACAACTCCTACCAACATCAGGTTTAAATTCAATAACAAAAAGTAGTCATCATTGTGCCTAGCCTTTGAAGACAAAGTAAACTCCTTTTTCCATAACCCTGCTTTCTGAACATCTTGAACATTCGTCACATTTACCGTGTTCAGTATTGCTACAGAATAATTTGCTAGAACAAGAGAATAACTGTGAAGTCACTGCATATCTGAACTGCTCATGATGTGGGTCATGCTAATTGTTTAGTATCTTCTATAAATTGCATTACCTCACAGCCGTCTGCCAGTGCAAACCCACCACCAACAAGAATAGCTATTTCCCAGGGCATGCATGACTGAAATTCCTTCCAAGTAATCAGTGGAGTGTAACCAAAAACAGCTAGAGAAAAAAAAAAAATAATTAAAAAACCCCAGATAAAACAAATGGACACACCACCACCACCACCACCACCAACATTTAAAAACATATCAAAACACATCTGGAAATAATCTCTGTGAGGAATCTCATCATTACAACATGAAGAAAATCTTGGATGTGAACAACTTGCACTTCCTGGGACAGATCTTTAGCTGGTGAAAACTGCCACAGCCTGAAGACAGTAGAGGTACAACAGTTTCCACCAGCAGAGCATTGGTCCCTCTCCCCTCCTTCCCTATGTCGAAGCCAGCTATGGGATATCAATGAGTTTAATTTGCTCAATAAAACAGCACCGTTCAGACAGATTGCTGAGCAAATGCTGTTTCACTGAGACTCATTTACACTGTGATCTTGCATTCTCTGTGAATCCCCAGACCTCACTGATTTCAGCAGCAGAGTTGAATGCATAAAGAGGACAAGCTGGGGGTGTACTTTAATAGGGGGAAATTCCATTTTGAAGGGCAAAAATTAAATGAGAATGGACTCATCTACAATGTTGAATTTTATAGAGTACCTTAAATAAGCAGCAACGTTTTCAAATGATGAACCCAGCCCTGCCCTGTGCAGTCCCATTCAAAGCCCATTGCGGTCAATGGAAAGGTGGTTTCCACTGGTGGCAGTGGGCTGCAGATAGCAGGTTCCTGCACAACACTAGCTCCTGCTGCTCACATTGCTTAATTTTTGGCATTGACTTCCAGCCCAGGGATGCTTTATAATCCAGTAAGACATTACCCTGTATTAAGATTGTAACATTAGTATTTAACAACATTCCTCTGACAAGTGCAATAAGTTATATTTATGCTTGCATCTTAGACACCGTATTGTAGTAAAATTCACATCAAAATATACTCAACTGTTTTCTCCATTTGAAGTTCTAGAAAATGTTTTTGCCGGAATAATAAAGAACAGGAGGCCTATCACTAAGGCAGTTGTTGAATCCGTAGCATAGCCTTTATACCTAAGGAGCAGTCAACAAGAAAAAACCACATAAATATATATAGTCAAGAGGAGCAGGAGAAAAGAGTGAGGAGGAGGATGAAGAGGCAGAAAGGAGCTTTTAAACCTTATTTTTGCCCCTGTCCTGTTAAGGAGGGGGAGTGAGAGAGCAGCTGGTTGGGCATCTGGCAGCCAGCCAAGGTCAATTCACCACTTCTGTAGAAATATTAGATGCAAGCCCTTTAAATTCATAAATAAGCACCTTGAGTAAGCATGTGTTATTTTGTCACACAGAAATAAGCTGGGGGAGGGGTATTGTTTGAGAATAGCTGATGCTTAAACAACTAATTTTCACAGTTCAGTGATAAATTTAATAACTTGAATATGGTCCGTAATAGATTCAGTCCAACAGGCTTTAAAAGCACTGTGCACACCCACAAAGGGTGATGCTTTTGTAGCTAAGAGAAGGCAGCAGAACTTTATTATCATCCTCCTATGGTTGTTACTGCTAGGATCGTAGACACAAGGGCCATGCTTATTTTGGTCATTTCCAGTGCCTGAGAACTACTTGCACTAGTGTTTCTTAAATTGATCCAGTGTTCTTCTCACTTGTACCAAGTAGCCCCAAGATGTGCAAAGCTGAGCTCTAAGGCCATTTTAACACATCCATCTGATTCAGTTACACACTGTTAGGTGGTGACATATCCCAGTCTGTCTTATTTCAGTCAAGGTGGTCATTCAAATGAATAAGAATTTTGCTGAAGGAACTTAAAATCAACATTTTCTTAAGCTTTGTTATTATTTTTTTTCTATTTCCTGTAAGTTCTTCTGTTAGTTTTCCTGAACCAATATACCAATATATTTGTCCTCTCAGCCTCATAGCATATGCTTTTCTGCATATGCCGTCGCAGTAGGTCCAAGCATAACTTCCTAGCATATCTTCCCAGCAGCTTAAGGTTTTATACTGAAGCAGGGCTTTTCACTGAAAGGGAGAAATGCTCTCCCAGTTATATGTTACTGTTCTATAATCCGGTAGTTCCCTTTTCTTTAACAACAGCGTTAGGTGAGATTCAAAAAACCTTAATATGCATAGCACACTGACACCACAACCAGCATAGTTTTAGCTAACACTGTCACAAAATGAAGCTGCTATAGAAGTTGAAGTGATTCTCTAATATATTCTGTCTCTTGTTTCCTATCGTCTGCTAGCACAGAAAACGCTTTTAAAAACCAAATAATTATTTTGTAATGGTGTGTTAAAGCAGAGGGTTCTGCCTATATATCACCTTTAGCCTAGGACCAGGTGCACTGGGTCTAAAAAGCAGAAAATCTCTTCCTCTAGGATCCTATCCTGCACTCTCTTAAGACTTGCAGGAGTTTTAAAGGCAGGCAAGATTTAGATATAGAAAGAATTCATGCTGCTACCTTCTTCTAGGCAGCTGCTTCTCCACAAAGCGGTTGAGGTTGGAAGGGACCTCTGGATTTTACCTGGTCTAACCCTCCCTGATCAAGCAGAGTCACCCAGAGCCAGTTGTCCAGGACCATGCCCAGATATATGTATATCTCCAAGAATGGAGATTCCACAATCTCCCTGGGCAACCTGTGCCAGTGCTTGGTTACCTTCACAGGTAAAAAGCATTTCCTGATGTTCAGGAGCAATGCCCTATGTTTCAGTTTGTACCCGTTGCCTTTGTGCTTGTCACTGGGAACCACTCAGAAGAGCCTGGCTCTGTCCTCTTTGCACCCTCCCAGTTATTTTTAAACATTGACAAGAGGCCCCTGCAGCCTTCCCTTCTCCAGGCTAAACAGTCCCAGGTCTCTCAGCCTTTCTACATAGGAAAGATGCTCCAGACCCTTAATCATCTTTGTGGTCCTTTGTTGGACTCTCACCAGTATACCCATGTCTTGTACTGGGGAGCCCAAAACTGGACGCAGTGCTCCAGGTGTGGCCTCACTAGTGATGAGCACAGAGGAAAGGTCACCTCCCTTGACCTGCTGGCAACACTCCTCCTAACACAGCCCAGGATACTGTTTGCCTCCTTTGCGCCAAGGGCACATTACTGGCTCATGTTCAACTAGGTATCTTCCAGGACCCCCAGGTCCTTGTCCACCAAGCTGAATTCCAGCTGGGTGGCCTCCAGTGTGTACTGGTGCCTGGGGTTGCCCCAGGTGCAAGACTTTGCCCTTCCCCTTGTTGAACTAGGGAGGTGCAATTTTTTGCTCACAAAATCTTAGTATTCCTGGTGCAAAACACCATTCTCAGAAAACCTGCTTGGGACACGCACAACATCCTACTGTTAGTTATACTGTTATGAAGACACACACGGCACCATTCCAAACAGAATCTTTTCAATCAGTATCAAATTTTGAGATAAATGTTTTTCAAAGTCCATTTATTCAAGCTGTAATCCAATTACATATACAACATCCACCTGCTTGTAACACTGCAAATCTGATTGTCCTACAAGGAAGCAAAAAAGCTGTTGATTAAGGGGGTGTCACAATGACTCCAGCGGAGATCATTGTAGAGAACAGGGCTGTGGGCAAATGTACATAGTGGCCTTGTGTTGGCAGTAAAGAAAGAAAGAAACCACACAGAAAAAGGAAAGAATAGGCTTAGGCAGTAATCTGAGGAAGCGTGAGGGAAGCCCACCCTGCCTATATCAGCTGTAATCTGCTGCAGCCCAGTGTTGAACTTTCTGTTATTTATGAGGTTCATAAAGTCCTGGCCAAAGGCCAACTTGAAACTCCTCTAATTGAAGCTAATGCCCTACAGCCTGGAATCAGGCCAGGACATGGAAGGAAACTGCTGTAGCAGAAATGATGTGTGATCCTGTGCTGTCAACAGATGGGGAGGAAACAGGCACTTTTACCCTGCGCTGCTCTCTGTAGTGTTATAAAACATTTATTAAACCATCCTGCTGTCTGCCTCCAGAGGGAGGTAAAAGGGGCTCAGGGCAGGACAGTAAAGGATTAGTCTTTAATAGATTTACAACATTTTCTTAAGACAGATTAACGGGTAAAGGTAATGTATATTTGAAAGCATCTGCTTAAAAATGAGCTTTACTCAATACTGATACAGCACAAATGTGGATTAAAAATTGGCTGACATTTCAAAAAGTAGCCCTTAAAAAGCAGGAAGGTATCATCATTAAATACCAATATTTCTGCTAGGATTAAAAAAAAAATCAATGTTTTCATTTTAAAGGGGTATTTAGTAACTTGTGAGGATGCACACAAGGGGCTGAGAACATGAACATGGGTGGTGGAGAGTGATGGGGTTTTGCTTCTTGAAGCAAAACTTCGAGCATTCTATGTAGTTTGTCATGATTAAATCAGATACATATATCCTTAAAACACCTAACACAGAAAAGTTCTGAATCTAGCAGGGAAAGACAAAAACAGATGGCTGGAAGCTATATTCAGACAGAAAACACGGTGTGAGTTTGTCTTGTTTTGTTTGGCAAGAGAGATGTTTATCCACCAAGACAGACTGTCAAGGTAAATTCCAAAATCTGAGAAACCTGTGCTTTGACATCCTGAAATCGAGCCTGATTGTTTCCTGGGAATTTATGTTCTAATAAAATAAACCCATACCAGGCTTAACACAGAATAATGTAGCTCTTCTGATCTTCAGTAATAAACAAACTGATGGTTCTGTCTGGTTTAAGGCCCTGGGAGTGGTGTGAATCATACCTAATAGGACCCACTCATTGGCCATGGAGGGTCTCAAGGTTACTTATAGCTCTGACATTGCAGCCTTTCCTAAGGACAAAGCTCATCTCTGCAGGTGACAGGACTTCCCTGAGGCTGGCTTGAGACTGTGGGATAAAGTCCTGTGCAAAATAAATACTATTAGGTTTCTGATAAGACATTAGATTGCTTATGTATTTCCTTAAAGTTGTTTCCTGTAACATAAACTTAAGCAAGTTGTGCACATGTCTATCAGTATACTTAAATCCAAAACGCCAAACAATGTTGTGTGCAGAGGCATTAGGGAACACGTGCGTAAGAGATGTAAGCCACCGTTCATGCACTGCTAGAAGCCTCTTGGACATCACAGGGGTGAGTGCAATGTAACCATGGGCAGAACCACTGTTCTTAGGGTTTGAATTCTTTTTCCTCTTTGCTGCTTCATGTTCTTTAAAGAAGATGGCTCACTGCTAGTCCCAGCTGTACCTGTGCTGGCTCCTTGCCCCACTCAGGTATCTTGGCTCAGAAAAGTAAAAACCCAGTTGCCTGGTTTTAAGCCAATTAATGCAATCGATAATATATGATAAAATAAAGCTATCTAGAAATAGGCAAGGTCTGAATAGTAAGAAATGCTTTCTTTCCACTTAAAGGTTCTGTTAGGCAGTAACACAAGCTTTGTTTCTCTTCTGGTTACCTCACCCAAATTATAACATGATTCAGCCTAATGTGACATGGCACGTGCTTGCATTCCCTTCCAAGGAAAGCATGAGACGGCATCCACAAAGTAACATCCCCGTGCAGAACTTGTAATCACACTTCTTATGAGAATATTCTGCTTTTCTCTGCTAGTGAACAAAATCCTCAGACAACAATAAACAGACAACTTCAACTAGGAAAATGGGGATCTCTGGGCTGAAGTAATCCATTTGAGCCCTAAGTCCCAAATTTGAAAGGTTGTTTACAATGTCTGTTTTTCAGTATTAGATGTATCTTGTTAAACGGCACTCGATGAGCACTGAATGTTAATATGAGGCAAAAAGAGACACAAAGCCAGCCTGATTGCTTAGCTGGCTGATTGCTTGATTAGGTCAACACTCCAAAACCCCTTCAAGAAGACAGTGTTTCATACAAGGCAATGATCATCAGCTCTGCTGTTGTTATAAGGGGAAAAAATGTCCTTTCGCAATTTTTTTGGATAATGAAAAAATAATTTAAAAAGAATCTTACTTTTTATTGCACTTTTTAATGCTATTTTTTACACAAAATAATTTTTCTTTGTGCTTTAAATCTTCAAAGGGCTACAATTATTTCTTGTGATATCCACTACCAGATTTTCTGGCAGAACACTGGTGCACGTGTGTGTACAAATGGTGGGTGTATATTTAAAGAGAGGAGGCATGATGGATGCATGTTCGCATGTCATTTATGACAGACACGCAGGAAAACGAAATGGAGAATTACCATCCAAGTCCAGCACTGGCCTTTGACCCATCCAGCAACAAATGTTAAATGCAGAAGGGCCTAAACAGCACAAAGTCCTGCTCCTCCCAATCCTGCAACTACTTCCCAGTCCTCCAGAGCAAAACTCAGACCTTTATCACAGAACAGATCTGAAATTACAGTAGTCACAGCAAGGGAACAGGAAATATCACAGTATTCAAGACCAGGTTGGATGTGGCTCTGAGCAACCTGATCTAGTTAGCAGTGTCCCTGCTCACTGCAGGGGGGTTGGACTAGATGACCTCTAGGGGTCCCTTCCAAGCCGAAATATTCTATGATTCTATGATTGTAAGTTCTTGGAAGAGCAATCAATTTCTTAGGGAAAAATCTCTAGGTGATCCTGGGGAAGGGACTGAAAACCAAGCTGCAGCAGAAGGCAAAAAAAATATCATAGATCCTGAATAGTTCCTGGCTTTTTGGTGGTTAGTTGAACTGTGACACTGAGAGAGTTATGTATGAACAGATAGTAATTTATATCATTAATTAGAGCTGTCAAAGCAGGGAATGTTGGCCTGTATGCATACAAGTGTGGCTGTCACTAAGGGCAGTAGATCAAAAAATTCTAATGAATTATTCTTGAAATTGTAGATTTGATGAGGAAGTAGGATACTGTAGCACCAATCATCGTGCATTCTCCCTCACTGGATCAAGTGTAAAAAATAGGCATAATCCCTCTTAAGAGGCACTTTATTTTATGCCCTAATGGGTTTAGCACATTTCAGATATTGCACACATACATCTATGAAATTGCTGGAGTTTACCAATTCTGTATACACTACAAAAGTTTTCAACAACTTCAGCCTGGAATATTTTAGAAGTATTGAAAGTATTTTTTTTTTTTTTTTTTTTTTTTAAATTGAGAAAGAAAGTTCTGTGGTTAAGGCACAGTACACTTCTTATTGGTGTATCAAAAAGATTACTTACTTCGGGAAAAGTGAAGACCATCCTGGGATGAAGCCAGGGTCTCTGGTGAACCACAGCAGGGTCATTAGAATGAACAGGACAAGTGTAACAATTTCTGGATAGCTATAGCAGAAACAGAATGGGTTATACATTTTCCTGAATTTGCACTGGGATTTACTTGCTCTTGTTTGCAGATTCATAGTTTGACATACCTTAGTGGTCCAAGCTTCTTGTACTCCTCCCGAATCACCTGTGCTGAGGCCTCTTCTCTAGCTGTTTTCTTATTCCCACATTTGAACATGTTTTTAAAACTGGAATGTAAATCAGCAATATTGAACAATGAATTAACAGTGTATACAGAAAAAATATTTCCAAACTTTCCAGTTACCAATAGCACTTTACAAAAGTAAAATTTTCACTTTACAGTGCAGTATCTCCCATTTAAATATCACACATCAAACTGAACATATTGGAATTAATTGACAAAGCCCAATGGGAGACTGACAGAGGCAGCAACAAAATGTGTCCTGTTATTGACTAGCTCATTTGCCCAGGAAAGATGAAACTTTAATTATGGGAACTAATTGAAACAATCAAATACATAACCTGGCTATTTAATGAAAGTCATCTATGACTTTGCTTTACTTTGCTTTATAATGAAAAAGTTTTTATCGCATGACTAGCCTGCATATTGATCAGGAGACTATTTGGTACGAGCCAGATTTTCATTCTTGGATAAGACCCTCACACAATGTTAAAAGAACACTATCAAAACAATCAAGAAAAACGAAACAATAAGTGTTCATGTATGGAATGGTAAGTGTGGGATGATTTCAAGGCTGCTTAAGAGTCAAGTCTCACTCTTCACCTCTTGTGCCATACATAGCCATGTAAATGTGAAAGACAGGTGTCCCCGTTGTTATCTCTGCAGATGTTAAACTCATGGAGAACAAGCCTTTGAAGAATCAGCCCAAAAGAAGTATTGTCCTCTCCAAAACCTTAAAAGCATAAGCTCTGAGGGGAAAAAAACCTCACCATACCACCACATATAAATTTTGGAAAAGTGGAAGTTTTTTACTTCACATTTACAAACATAGTCATCCAGTTTATTACAGATATTGCCCAAGTATTCAAGCTAATCCCTGACTCCAGTGAAGGGCAACATCCTGACTATAACCCTTACAGCCCTAGAATAAAATGTATACAATTTCAGTAACCTGTCTTGCACACGTGTATTGTTTAATGATGATGTCTGCATATTCTAAAGGAATGGGAATCATCATTTGTCATATGGACTTTTCACTTTGGCCTGAGTCAAAGATACTTGTTTTAGAAGATTCTTGTCTCATCCAGAGACTCAGCCATACTAATCAAGGACATAAAACCACTGTTGCTGCATTATCTTATTGATGCATCATCTTATACTGAGTCTGTTAATCTTAGATGCAATATTTACTCCTGGTACAAAGTATCTCTTATATCATCAACCTTTAGTTTTATTGATTACAACATTTACTTACTCAAACCCAAGGAAAAGCCACTGGAGCCAGACCCAGGTAAGCAGCAGAATAATAACTGTGATGGGGATGGATAGGATAAACCAGGATCCAAAATTGATGCACTGGCAACCTGGGTAACGTCTGGATGAAAGTAAAAGACTGTTCAGTTGATCTTTGCAAAGGAATGAAGACTCGTGAGAAGTGCCAGAAAGCTCTGCTGCGAGAGGATGCTGCTGGCTGGCAGCTGACTTCAGCATGAAGTGGCCTCCAGTGTCCTCTTCCCTCACCCTCCCATCCTGTTCCTGATCATCATGACCACTACAAGAATGAGCTCTGCCAGTTACTTGAGCACCGGATCAGCAACAGGTCTGGGGATCTGACACTGATCTAGGTGTGTCTAACCTGAGTTCAGTAGGCAAGGAAGGGCCACTCACAGCGTTAACGACCATTAGGACTATAAAGAAACAGAACTTGAAGAAAAGCAGTTCTTTGAGAGGGGACTTTAGAACAAGAAAATATACTTAAATGAACAAGCTCCAATGAACTTAGAAGACAACAGTGGAGACAACATTGAGATTTGTATTGTTTAAGGTTCCATATGGGATTCAAAACTCATTAAAACCAAAATTATTATTACTGATTTCCAGGAAAGGCAGGAATGTTGTTTCGTTAGGTGGATTGTCTCTCCAGTCACCTTGTCTCTTTGAGGCTGCCTTAATCTACTGTTTACAGATGTGGGCCATTCAACCAGAGCTCTCCCTACCATGTGCATTTAAGAAAAGGAGAAATGGGCTTAGGTTGTCTGAAAGAAATGAATTTACTGTGAATGACATTGATGCCAGATAGGCAAAAAGACCATGTAAATTATTCCTGTTTTCCAATTTACTTTATGAACAGAAGTTATTCTTCCTTTGAGCTCCTCCAGCTCTACTGAGAGAGCTTTTAATGCTAAAAGTGAGAAAATTCTAGTCTCCTTGAACAGCCTTCCTCCTTGATGCAGAAATCAGAGGGAAGGGAAATCACAATGTCCAGACAAAGACTGTAATGACCATTTCCAATTATTAGCCAATCTTTTGTATTTCAGGCCTCACTAGAAAATGAATTCTGATGGTCCCATAGGTCTCTGAGGTAGTAAATGCTTATTATAAATGCTTTCTCAAGTATTGTGCAAATTTTAGGGTTGACTTATATTTATTACAATGCTTACACATATTGCAATTAAAGTGCTAGCAGGGACTGAACCAAAACTCCTACCCACTTCTTGAGGTGATGGTCTAAATTGAAACTGTACATAGTGATGAGACAGTGAAATTGGAACAAGAAAAGGCATTGTACTATTGTATATGATTTACTGATTACGTGACTATTTAGCTTTTATTACATGATAAGCCACACCAATTTTTGAATGTATGGATTCCAAGATAAGAAAAAAACTGACATCAGCATACCAATGACTTAACATTTCATCACTTGCTAAAGTGTTTATGATCTTTCCTTAATTATGTGTCGTAATTCCTTTCTGAGCAACAAAGCAAACTCTTGAAAACTTTATGCTAAAGAGTCAATTCCATTATAACATATCAATTTATCATGGTCAGGTTTCACAGTAGTTTGTGCAGGGACGAATATATATGTAAGTATTTCTAGTAATCTTAAAATTAAAGATAGGTATTCTTCATCTCCAGAGCAAATATTCCTCAGGTAGATTAGATGATCAAGTTAAATGATTTAAAAAATGGTATGTTATATAGTGCTGGTGGGATTATCTGCTATTGTTGGATTATCTAACATGAGTTTTGCCTGAAGCAAAGATGGACAGGACACATTGGACCATTTATTTTCTGCACCTATTTCCTTTGGAAAATGAAAAAGTGTGATTGATTTTAATAATCCTCATTTTACAGTGATTCAGTGCCAACAACAATAAACTCTTTCAAGGCAAACACTACAAATGCCAACAAATTTGGTTCATAAAACAAAGCCAGATAAGGTTATTCCTTTTACGACTTCTATAAAATTGCTTAGGTTTAAAATAGTGTAATATTGGCAAAGATTGATTCTTTGTGTTGGAAGGTCAAAGTCAGTTACCAGAATAGGATTCAGGAAATTGAGCAACCTGGTACAATACAAACAATACAGCAAAACTTCTCTCAGTCAGCCTGACTGAGGTTCCATCATAGGATTTACTCTTCCTCAAGCATAAGAAAACTCAGTTTTCTCCCTGAGACAGTGCTGTCTGGCAACCCTTTCTCTCTCTAATCTCTGCACAGACTTCCCCTCACCTTAGGGCACAGCTACCTGTGCTCCTAGGATCCACCACCCTGCTCTAATATGGCCCAGCTGTGAACCTCGGCTTGCAATACTGAAGAAACTGCTTTGCGTGGGAAAGAGCTTTGAGAAAGTCTCTACAGCAGAGCTATGTAAGGTTAGATAGGTAAAACTGCCAATGTGAGACAACTGACATGGGGATCTGCAGCAGCCTGAAATATTCAAGAGAAAAAACACCAATGCAGAAAGGAATAAAATACTAAAGAAAAACATATGGAGTCAGAAGAAAGGGACTCAGCACCACTGAGGATCTCTTCCAGGAAGCAGTGAGGACCAACTCATCTCATCCTCACTGATGACTCTCTGGCCAGTAAAGGCTTCTTGGGTATCTTATGGGCAGTGGTGAGCAGACTAATGCTGAGTCTACTAGCTGGTACACAACTTCTTGGTGTGTTAGCCAATACTTTATTTTTTTCTTTCTTTTTCCTTTTTTTTCTTCCCAGTTGGCTATATTCTAGACGCTATATTATAGTGTCTCTTTGCATATTATTAAAGAATGAATAGAGCCATCCTGAGAGGATCAGTAACAAATCTGTCTTGAAAAGGAGCCCTTATGGAAGTTGGTCTCACTGGCAAGGATGCTTAGCTCTGCATCAACATTTCCACTGTTTGCTTCTGCCCTGCGGAACACAGCATAATTGCATGTCCTACACCGACAGCAGCCTGAGGATTCCCAGCAACACACAGGCTCCAGTGCTAACACAGATATACTGGTTTCCTGTTCATGTGACAAATGAAAAGGAGGGAAGTAGAGAACAGTAAACACTAGTTCCAACTTATTTAATACTGAAATTGGGAAAATTTGAGGAATATGGAATTTCTCAGTGCCATTTTATGTGTTTTGTCACTGAGTGGGAAACCCAGGAATATGTTGTATGTACAGCTCTCTTGCTGAATTATTCTACTTCAGATGCTTATAATACACGGAGGCTGCAAATGTGTCCAAGTCATGCTAACAGGTCAATTCCCACTTCGGACAGGGCATAAATACAAACAACCCTTCTAAGGAGAAGGGGAGCAAGACAGTTAAAGATAAAAATATTTGCACAGTTAGCTGGTAGATTCAGCTTAAGTTAAGGATTAGGGTCATGGTTGCGTAAAGATTAAACAAAAATCCTGGTGGGGTATAAAACTGGATTACACATGCAGTGCTCCATGTACAGCCCATGCTCCTAGCGGAGGGTGAATGCCCAGGGAGAGAACAACAATCTGCTTATGCATTCTTGAGGAGATTGTTAACAGCTAAGACAAACTGAAAGACCAGCCGCAAGCCAGTTTTCTTCAAGTTTCTTACAACTTCAGGGAAAAGAACAAGAACAGCTTTTACCCCTAGTAATCAATCTTGGATCCTTCTAGGCTCCTGAGTGTGAAGCCTGCTTGAACCAGAAATGCTTATAAGTCTAAAAGTTTAATCCCGAAGGATTTATAATGCCATAGTCTGTCCTGTGTAGCTCTTTGGCCCCAGTAACAGGCACTCTTATAATTTCCATACTGTATCCACTGTTGCTATTCTCTCAGCACAGCTGATCTACAGACTGTACCACTTCAGCTCTCTTTAGCATCATGCTGAAGCCAAATTTCATCCATTCAAGGAACACAGGTTGGCAGAAAATCTACCAATAACTGGTCTTTCACCATTGTGCTGTGTGCAATACAGAATAGTGGGCAGAGGGTAATAAAAAGATTGTGTTTTATTTTGTTCTATTTTAAAATTAGATTAGGAATATTTCTGGCAATGTGTAGTTTGCAGAAGAAAAAAATTTAGCAAGAACTATTGGTTTTTCAGAAGCTTTGGAATGAAAATGAAAAGTAGTTCTACTTAGAAAAGAAAAGGAATATTAAAGAATGTTTTTAATAACCTCAAAACAAAGTGTTCCACTGAATAAAAAGTTTCAGACTGGTTTGAAATTATTTGCTTTTTCTTTGATTAATGGATATAAATTCCTCGTTTCAGCAACGCACTAAGCATAGCCTCCTCAAAGTCTCCTGATGCTCTTTGCTAAGCAGACCCAAACTTAGCTCCTGCTGTGCTTGGAAATGATTAAGAGTCCTTTAAGGCCAGATAGTGTCTGTCACATTCATGCTAAGAAGTGTCTTCCTCCTCAGACAAGCCCATCTTTTTCCATGCAGCTATTCAAAGAACAAAGCGCTACTTAACCAAAGAATGGCCATGCTGTGGCATGTGTTGGGTGATCACTTATAGCCTTTCCCAGCTTTGCTTTGTAAAGCAAATACAACGATGCAATTTCATTTTCTCTCTTGAACAAAAAGAAGGTAATAGAATCAAATAATATCAAATCAAAGGGTAAGGTTTCTAATGAATTTTAGGGGAGCCATGTGAGAGCTCAAGAAAGAACAGTTAAAATTCTGGATTAAGAGGAAGACAAATAATTTAGTACAGTCTCTTACGTATTGAAGTGCTCAGCAAAAATCAGATTAGTCGATGTTCCTGTGATTGTGGTCAGCCCTCCAATGGTAGCAGAATAAGCAACACATAAGCACATCACTTTGAAAATCCCACTGTATTTGTCCTCTTTGCTTTTTGTCCCTGTTTCAGCAGGTGGTAGGTTCTGCTTAAAAAGAATATACACCAATTGATATATAAGAAGGGCGCATCATCAAGCACAAAAATAGGATTCAAGGATGTCCCAGAAGAGCCAGGGAATTTTCTGGCAATATAGCTTTATTCAGCGTGGTTTGGTTTGCTGTTACAGTGGTGCTACAATTATTCACGCAAAGGAAAAGGAGGGAGAGTCGAATTATGAAATCCTTTTCCTGAGCTCTCTCAGTCTTTACACAAGAACTGGTATATATACACACCTGATATATAGGTTTTGTACTCTGGTGAGGTTGGTTTAACTTGTGCAAAATACACTGGGAACACAAAACCACTAATGAAATAACTACATAAGCAAACTGTATGCACATACGTATCTACGTATATATCTCCTATTCACATGAAACTAGCTTCATTGCTACCTGTGCCATGTTAGGTGTTACAAAGAAGTGAGATTTAGGCTAAAACTAAGTTACACATATTAGCTGCATAATAAAAAGACACCTTAAGTACCTGTTCCTTTTCTTTTTCATTTTCCTTTTCAATTGTACACACAGTACTGCCCACATTGTTGTTATATCTGGAAAAACAAAGGTATGTAATGTAATAAACAGATGTTCTATTTAGATGAATTCTTAGAAGAGAACTTAGTAAATGAATAATTATTACCCATTAACTTGCTTTTCTTTCTCTTTCCAGTTGCTGCTTTCACATCCTCCTATATTTTCTGTAAGACATCAATGCAAAGACAGATGATACAAGTATTTAAGGGACCAGAACTGGAAGGCTCCATCAGCACGTCCCATTCCATAAAATCACTTCATATCATCCCATGAATACATTTACAAGTGCCAATCTTAAAAACAGCTGAGTTGTGCCCTACTCCTTCATGACTCCTATTCCCCAGAGTCTGAATCTCCTAATGAGGAGAAATCTTACTGATTTGCAATCCAACTATGTACGTAAGCAGTTTAGATTCGTTTCTTCTCCCAACATTACCCTACAACTTAAAGAGCTCTTTTCTCTTGCTAACATTTAACCCGCAGCATATTTATAGCCTGTAGTCACATTTCTTTTCAGACATTTTACTAGGCTGAACAAGCAAGTGTCTTCTCCCCTCCTCTCATATAACTGCCATACTCCACACCTCTTCAGTCTTAATTAATCTTTTGGACCTGGGAGACCTCTCATAATCCAAGAGAAGTCTCACGATGAAGCATGTAATGATGCCAGTACTTCCGTAGCCGTTCAGCTTTATCTTACATGGTGTTTACTCCGCTGCAGACTGAGGGTGGGCAAAGACAAAAATTGCCTACCGTCCAGCTCCAGTGCCGGGTTGATGGAGCCGTTAGAGCAAGACATCTCCAATGCATCAGCCTCTGCTTCAGCTCTGATGATCTGCTGAGCTACAGCCTCTACAATTGGCATCACCATGGCAGCAGCAGAGGTGTTGCTGAGCCACATGGACAAGAAAGCACAGCTAACCATGAAACCCAGCGTAAGCCTGGAAAAGGGGAGAAGAGTCTGTGGCTGCCACAACAACACCTCCCATCACCCCCCAGTTTAATATAAAAGGAACGCTTTTTCAACAGAAAGCTTGAATGTAGGAAACACTGAAAATTTAAAGCTTTTAATTGACCTCTGAGGAAGTTCACAAATTAAAATTATCTTGATCAAAGACACTGGAATTATTGTATTTGAGAGTTAGAGGATCAAATATATTACAAATCGAAACAGAAGCAAGAATGTTTATTTACAGAATGATACTGTATTTGAATAATCCTTGAAGAAAAAGCACGATGCATGTCAGAAGTTCAAATGAAAGTTAAAATGTTTATACTCCTAATGTTATTAATCTCGTATTGTACAAGCTAGGGCAAAACCCTGGACTTATCGCTTAGGCTGTAAGTCCTCGAGATACCAGTCCAGGTGTTACAGGAAGAAATACTAACAATTCAGTAAGTGGTAGTTAACTTAGTTCTTAATCAGAGCCCCAGGACAGGTGCAGGGATTGTGCTTCAATAAACTTCATATTTGGTATTAAATGGGAAAGTGAAGGTCATTACAATGTCTTAGTCGGGTCTTGGCACAGCTTATGCTAAGTTTACTACAAATAGGAATTGCATCTGTGCAATTCCTGATTGCACTGATGCAATGAACTGAATTGCATCAGTGACCGGAGTCATTCTAGTTTTACACTAAAAAAATCAAATATTCTATGTCATATCTGGTGAAGTTGGACAGTAAACTTAGAATACAGGCCACATCATTGTCATTTTTTAATGCATCTCTTGGAGTTGTAACTGAAAGTAGTCCTCTTGACTTGCAGTCGCAAGGCATTGGCAGTGTCATTAAGCACCTGCTACGCATCACCACAGAGACACAAAAACTGCCAGCGGAGAGATGTGGTGTTGCAGCATTTTCTGAGAAGTCACTTGTGCAATTTGTAAAGCTCTTTGCCCAGCCTTGATCAGAAGCTTCACAAAAACTGTAAGTATTAGTCAGCACATGAAGACAAGATTTTATACAAAAAAATAATGTAAGCAATATTTTATGACGTAAAAAATACCATTCAAAATGCCTCTCATAGCCTTTCATTTCAGCTAATAGAAACAACATTTCAATTTGATTTTTTCTCATTAGGGGTGCCTTGTCTTTTCTCTGTGCACTTTTAATTGCATAATGATGAAATGATCTGCGGGCCTGCAAGTGGTGGACCTGATTAAACACGAATTGTCATCAGTAGCATAAACCCATTAAGGCCCTCAGATGGAAGTTGGGGAAGAATTTTCTTTTCAGCAGAAATTTTTATGCAGAAAATACCGGTCAGGCTAAGCACACTGATATGAATGTCCACACTGTAGAGAAATATAGTTTTAGTACAACTTGCAAGAGGATTTAAACCCAAGGCAAATTAAGACATTCAGTAATGACTTTCAAAACACATTAGTTCATGATAAATTTCTAGCATTTGATGGACTGATTTAGTAGGACCATTAGGACCATTTAGTAGAGTGTGGTGTACTCTAATGAGTGACTCTAAAATTCATTAAAAAAATAATAAAATATATCCTAACATATTCAGCCCCAGTTTTTCTGCATTATTCTCCCTGTGGTGTTGTTAGAATATATTCTGCATGGAACCTTGGGTGATAACTTCATTTACATTCAACTACAAAGTCACTCTTTGCTATGTGATGCACAATCAATGTTTTATTAGTCATTCTAGTTCTTGCAGGTTTCACAGACATATTCACCTTTCCCTGATAGTCTCCAGACCAGACTGCATAGCTCAAATGACAGGAGGACTCATAAAACCATAGAATCATTTAGGTTGGAAAAGACCTTTAAGATCATCAAGTCCGACCATTAACCTAACACTGCAATTCCACCACTAAACCATGTCCTCAAGCACCTTGTCTACCCATCTTTTAAATAACTCCAGGGACAAGGACTCGACCACTTCCCTGGGCAGCCCATTCCAATGCTTGACAACCCTTTCTGTGAAGAAATTTTTCCTAATGTCCAATCTAAACCTCCTCTTGCACAACTTGAGGCCATTTCCTCTTGTCCTATCACTTATTACTTGGGAGAAGAGACCCACACCCACCTCACCACAACCTCCTTTCAGGGCGTTGTAGAGTGTGATAAGGTCTCCCCTCAGCCTCCTTTTCTCCAGGATAAATAACCCCAGTTCCCTCAGCCACTCCTCATCAGACTTGTCCTCCAGACCCTTCACCAGCTTTATTGCCCATCTTTGGACATGTTCTAGCACTTCAATGTCCTTCTTGTAGTGAGGGACCCAAAAAAAGTATCTAAGGTGTGGTCTCACCAGTGCTGAGCACAAATGGAAAATCATTGAACCCCAGGCACCAGTACAGGCTGGGGGCTGACCTGCTGGAAAGCAGCTCTGCCAAGAGGGACCTGGGAGTCCTGGTGGACGACACGCTGACCATGAGCCAGCAGTGTGCCTTTGTTGCCAAGAAGGCCAAGGGTATCCTGGGGTGCATTAAGAGGAGTGTGGCCAGCAGGTCGAGGGAGGTTATCCTCCCCCTCTACTCTGCCCCCGTGAGACCCCACCTGGGGTAATGCGTCCAGTTCTGGGCTCCCCAGTTCAAGAAAGATGAGGAACTCCTAGAAAGAGTTCAGAGGAGAGCAACAAAGATGATGAGGGGACCGGAGCATCTCCCCTATGAGGAAAGGCTGAGAAAGTTGGGTTTGTTTAGCCCAAAGAAAAGACTGAGAGGGGGTCTAATCAACATGTACAAATATCTCAAGGGTGGATGTCACGAGGACGGAGTCAGCCTCTTCTCAGTGGTGCCCAGCGACAGGACGAGGAGCAACGGGCACAAACTGAAACATAAGAGGTTTCAGTTGAATATGCAGAAGAACTTCTTGACTTTGAGGGTGACAGAGCACTGGAACAGGCTGCCCAGGGGGGTTGTGGAGTCTCCTTCTCTGGAGATATTCAAAGCCCGCCTGGATGAAGTCCTGTGCAACCTGCTCTAGGTGAGCCTGCTTTAGCAGGAGGGTTGGACTAGATGATCTCTGGAGGTCCTTTCCAACCCTTGCCATTCTGTGATTTCCCTAGTCTTGTTGGCCATGTTATTTTTGATACAAGCCAGTTTCTCCAGAAGAACGCAGAATCCAGAATCCAGAAGACTCTTGCTATTCTACTTCCACTGCTGTATCTCCCATGTCCTCTAAGGCAGAAACCTCCTACAATGATATCTCTACCTTGGGCTGGATGATGCTCCAACATGTTCAGGCTGGCTGGGGACTCCTGCTAGCGGAGGAGGAGGGCTATGCACAGAGAACAGCGTGCATCGCTTTGCAGCGGGCACAGCTAACGAGGAGCAGATGCTGAGAGGTGGGAGGATCCTTTCCTTCACAGATCATCTTATCATAATCTTATCATCCTTTTGTCATGATCAAGAAATGTGATAGAGATGAGAGTGTTATGAGGGATACTGCTTCCTCAGGGTTACAAAGCTGCCTGTGCCGTTGCTCTAGGTATCCTCAGCAGCTGGCTGTGGGTTTGTGTCCACAGCACGTTCCCCAGCAGTGTTCAGCTTAGCATAGCACACCACCCACTTGTGTTCTCCCTTTCAAGATTTCAGCCAAAAGGTGAGGATTTAGGAACGATCAAAAAAAGAGAAGATGAAATAACTAAAACAGGTTGGCTCAAGAATATCGCTAAAGATAATGGGAGGCAGTTGAACAAGAATGTAAGGGTCAGCTTGTCAAAAGATAAAGCTACCAGCTATCAAAAGATGCAGGAAAAAACAAAATACATGTGATATTTAAAATTAGGACAGACAAATCACTGAAGAATAGAAATAATCCAGCATTTTCATGAGTTGTTATTAGTTAGATCACTTAAGAGGCATCTTATTTTTTAGACCTGGGGTTTCTATTTTTTTCTGAGTTTCTGGTTCCTGTCACTGTCTGCTTCCTGACAAGAAGTCATAAGCATCATGTATTCTGGGAAGCCAGGCTCACTCTACGGATCTTATCTGCAGCCTTACTGGTGTGCTGACAGATGAATCTGTGGGCCTAAAGCTTTTCTGCAAGCTTGTAAAGCAAGCAAAGCAAAGAGTTTTTACTTCATAAGATCTATGCTGATAGCAAGTAGAGAGTGTGGGATTTCATTTCCCTCAACAACTCATCCAGCTAGGGAAGTTCCTATGGCTTTGATATTTTCTTCATGGGTAGACAAAGAAAAAAAAACCCATAAAAAAGACCTTGCGCTTAATGTGGTTTTCCTTCCCCATCACATCTTTAATTTTATGACTTTTTTTCCTCACTGTGTATTTGAACTCTTCTTCTATTTTTGGGAAGTGTCCAGAATTTTGAAAACAGTACTGAAATATAAATTAATAGCGAGCATAGCACAGATTTTCAGTTGTAGGCATCAGGTATGTAATGTACTACCACCACCACTAAGAAACAGGACCTTTACATTATTCACAAATTTATCAGATTTTTTTGTTCAGAAAGATCCTTATTATGAACAGAATCACTGCAGGGAACCTTCAATTAGGATTTCAGCAAAGTAATAAAATGTCACCTACAAATCAGTCATATAATTTCAAATATGTACTTTGTTTCAGTAGAAAAGAAAGTCTGGATTTCTCCTATAGAAAAAGCAGTAGGGAATTATTTCTGGAATACATAGCTTTCCACAAATATTGTTGTCCTTCAAGACATTGTTTAGCACATACCATGCAGGGTTGACACCCACCAGCATCACCATTCTTAAAGCCACTCTTTTGTGGAAGTTCCATTTTTCTATTGACGTCGCCAAACAAATTACTCCAATCAGCAGCAGGTGAAAGTCTTTAAAATAAGCAGATGCCACCTGAGATAGAAACAAAAATATTTTATTAACTAAATGGTTACTTTCTGTTAGTATTTGGTATTGTCAGTTTAATGAAAAAAAATTTCAGTAAGGGTACATATTGAAATAAATATCAAGAAACATTTTTCGCTTAAATTTAGACTTAACTTATTTGAAAATGTTGATGTCATGTAACCAAATGATGCAAGGATAACTGCACTAAAGTGCATAGTGTTAAAACAAAATGAAAAATAAGGCTGATGATATGAACATTCTAAGATCATCAGTCACATCTCACGTATGAAATAAATCACCAGTTAAATGCTGCTTTTATTAATTTAGTCATCTATCCAACAGGTAAAAGAACAACTTTAAGCATAGACTTAGAGTAAGATCATCTATGGTGTCCTCTCTTTGACATGAAGATGTATACTTAGCATTTTGCACGAGGTCCTTAGTGTGCCATCTCGCTTATGTAACATTGGCAATATTTTTTAACTACCTAATATTTTTCCCACCGACTGGCATCTAAACACTAAATCAGGATCTAGAAAAAAATTATTAAAGAAATATGAACAAGTCCTGAGGACAAGTCTTGAGGCAGACCTGCTGTGATTGGCATTCAACAAATCCATGGATTAGCCCATCAGGTTTCAACATTGTGTGGTTCTTTCTTTGAAGATTTTATCATTGAAAACCGTAATATGATAGAGAGGGAAAAAAAAAAGGTTACCTCTTTGGATTCCATTATACCAAACAATGGGAACATAAAGGCAGGGAGCAAAGCTGATACGGCCAGAGGCAAAGCTTCTGTCAACCAAAAGATGGCAACTACAAACAATGTGTATGCACATTCTGCTTCCTAGAATACAAAAGACACCAACAAAAATAAGGGTGGATCATCCAGGAAAAAAATCATAAATGCAAGAAGTCCAGCTTTGTCAATAAAGAGATTCCCCCCACCTGGAACAAGTACGAGTCAAGAGACCTGAATTTAGGATACTTATTGTCTGCTATTGATATTCCTGCTAAGATATGAGACATAGTCTGTAAAATAATTTTAAAGAACTTTTTTCTAAGAGATAGTAAAATTATTTAAATTCTACCACTTATGAAAGGTGGGAAAAAAGTCAGCTGCCATTTCCTTCAAGCACAATTAATCATTTAGGTAATTCCAGAGCATTCTCAGACCATGAATTAACATAAATCACGAACATTCTGCAGCTGCAAGCAAACCTTTAAACCTCTAGGAGTAGTTGCAGTCAATAATAGGTCAAAATTTCTCTCTCCTGTAGTCAATGAAGTTTTTTTATCAGCATCAATAAGGCAAGGATATAACCTAACAAAAAAAGCATTGTGCAAGACTGCCAAGAAAGACAGTTATTGCTTTTAAGACTTGTTATTTTGGTGAGTGTCTTTTATTTAAAATCCTGGAAAATGCAATTTTTTTCAGTAGAACTTCCTTCAATGCTCTCTGTAAAATACAGCCACAACAAAATATAATGAGATGAAGTGAGCCTAGCTTCTTCTAGAATCCTAGAAACCTCTTTTGTGTAGTTCTGATTTATATTTTTGCTCTTGACAAAAATGGTTTAGATCTTTTACTGCTACTGGTTGGGGCGTGAAACTACTCAACAGCAGCAGAGATGGTTTGTATTGGGAAAGGAATAGCTTAATGAAATGGCTCTGGGAACCCCTGGCTGGAAAACAACAATGTTAGATCCAGGTCAGTTAGCTATGGCTAGCACTTATTTTTTGGGGGAAGCTTGTGTTATGTATGAAATGATGCAATAGTGTCAATTCATTTATTACCTAACAAATGCTTGTCTCACTTAAGTCCCACAGCATTAAGAATTTCTCAAGAATTTCCTCTCGGAGAGGAAACCGAAATATTGAAACTGTGATGTGAGACGGTGTGAAGCATGTTGCTCTGTAACCACTGCCTACCTGTGATGCAAGGGCTTCTGAACTGGACTTTCATGTATTGTTACGTGTAATAGGTATAATGCATGTGTGATCATACCCCATGGGAGAATTCCATTTCATTCTGCTGACATCAGAGCTGTACCAAATAGAATCACTAATAACATTTATTGATAGCTGTTTCATCATCCTGGAGTTATCACATGAGTTACTGAATGCCAAAAAAATTTATTTCAATTAAAGTAAAACTAAGGTGTCCTGCCATAACCTTTGCTCTATTTAGGAACCAGAGGGAATTTCTCAGATCATTGATTTCAGTCATTTGTTATCAGACAATACAATATATGATGAATTTAGCAAAATCCATCATCAAATAAAAAGGTAATTGCAGCTGTCTTCCTGACAATCTCCATTCTCAATCATACAGAGCTGTTTAAAAGTGGCCAAACTGCAATAGTAAGGACAGGATTTCCAAGGTAGTCTAGATGATGATGTTAAATGAGAAAAACATTTCCTGAACAAGGAAACAAAGATATAACTCAGAACTTCATGTGACCAGCATAGAATCTGACATTAAAGCTGTTGTCTTCTCTACATTTCTATGCAAATACTCTGAGTTGACAAAAAAAAAAAAAAAAGAAAAAGAAAATCCACAATGCAAACATAATGAAATCATTCAAAGTCCCTTCCAACCCAAACCATACTATGATTCTATGATTCTATGATTCTTAAAAGATCTGGGAATCTCAGGTTTGACATACAGGTGCAAAATAATTACCTCTCAAAGCAGATTACTTACTTTGGTTTTGATGATAAGTGGAAGTGGAAGTAAAAGCAATGGGGTGAGGACAATGAGAAGAAACCTTCGGTAAACCAGGAGGTAGCTAAGAATCTTCATGGTTGATGGCTGGTAGATGAACTTTCCTACAGACACTGACAAAAAATAGATCTGACTTTAAATAGCTGACTCTGATTAATATTTTTCCAAGCTATCACCTTTAGCCACTGCTAAAGCAGGCCAGTAAACCAAGTTAAAATTAAATCTTGCTCTTTATTGTTTTAGTGAGTTTATTAACAGTAGGTTGATAAGATAAGTGTTCATCATAAACCAAGGCTAGATGTCAACCTCCTCATGACTTTCTCTCCCTGACCTTCCTCATAACAAGTTGCCTTGGGTCTGGCTGAGATGGAGTTAATTTTCCCCATAGCAGCCCTTACAGTGCTGTGCTTTATATTGGTAGCTAGATAGGTGTTGACAACTCACCAGTGTTTTGGACACTGCTGAGCAGTGCTCGCACAGCATCAAGGCTGTCCCTCCAACATTCCCCCTCACCAGTGGGCTGGGAGTGGGCAAGATCTTGGGAGGGGACATAGCCAGCGCAGCTGACCCAATCCAACCAAAGAGATATTCCATACCATATGACGTCTGCTCAGCAATAAAAGCTATGAGAAAGGAGGAGGAGAGGGGCATTCGTTACTGCGAGGTTTGTCTTCTGGAGCAACCGCTACACGTACTGAAGCCCAGCTTCCTGGGAAGTGGCTGGACATCACCTGCTAATGGGAAGTAGAGAACAAATCTTTTGTTTTCCTTTACTTCCTATGTGTGGCCTTTGCTTTTGCTTTATTAAACCACTTTTATCTTGACCCATGGGATTTTTTTCCACTGTACTTTCTCCCCTCCCCTGTCCTGCTGAAGAGGGGAATGATAGAGCAGCTTGGTGGGCACCTGGCATCTAGCCAACCACAGTCTTTTTTGACACCCAACGTGGGACTTGAGACAACGGCTGTTTTGTATTAAGTGTGGTATATCTACAGTAGTTATTAAGTGGCAAGCTCCTGTGTGGGTCACGGAGTTTGTTGGCTGCACTGCTTATCTCTTTATTTTGCTGAGCTTGGGAGCATGATAATACAAATAATGGCTACGTGGTTTGCCCTGGCATTGATAGCCCTGCTGTGCTGGGGGAGCTGTCTTGTAGAGAGGATGAGGGAATACATCTCCCTCTTCCTACCCAGGATTGATGTGGATGGTTTTATTATGCAGGATCCCAAGATCTTCCTTCGCCCTTATGTGAGCTGTTTAATAGTACTAATTAACACTGTTAGCATATTATGGGGCTTGTGGAATCTGGTGTCATCCTGATGTAAGAGAAGACAACTTTTGGGTGAGGTCATACTGAAATGTGGCCTTGAGGCAGCCAGTCCCTGGGTGGCAAGGTGTGTGGAAGGATTCAGGCAGGTTCCTAGGGTGGTTATCACTTCCCATAACCTGGGATTTTACACCTGAACAGGCAAGCAACCCTAGCAAACAGACACACCACCTGATAGAAGGGTGCCTTGCCCACCCCAATGAAAACCAACAGCTTCTAGCACTGTACTGGGGCCTGGATTGTACCTATTGAGGCTCAGTTCAGTACTCTCAGAGGACTGCAGTTGAGGCTGGGACCCAAACAACAACTACATTAATTGGACCAGTAGTGAAAAAGAAACAGTGGACATGCAGTAGCTCTTGAGCCTGTCCAGACAGGACCAGCTGCACAAAATGTGCTCTACACTGCACCTAGGGAGCATGGTCTCACTGGTTGGGGTGTGAAACTGCTCAACAGCATCAAAAGTGGAAAGCTGCTGTGTAGAGTTCCACCCTGAAGGAGAAGGTGAGTCAAGTCAGTTCACAGAAGTGAAAGCCATCCAACTAGCCCTAGACTTTGCTGAACAAGAAAAGTGGCCAGTACTCTCTCTCTATACTGGCTCCTGAATGGTGGCTAATGCCCTATGGGGGTGGCTATAGCAGTGGAAGAAGACCAATTGGCAGTGCAGAGGCAAACCCATCTGGGCTGCTGCATTGTAGCAGAACATCGCTGCCTGGGTGGAAAACATGACTCAAAGGTACCTCATGTAGATGCTCACATGCCCAAAAGCCATGCCACTGAAGAACATCAAAACAATGAACAGGTAGACAAGGCTTGTCAGAATTGCAGTAGCTCAGGTGGACCTGGACTGGGAGCATAAGTGTGAGCTATTTGTAGCTCAATGGGCCCATGAAACATCAGGGCATCTAGGGAGAGATGCAACATACAGATGGACTCATGATCGAGGGATGAACCTGCTCGTGGAGGCCATCACACAGGTTACTCATGAATGAGAAACATGTGCTGCAATCAAGCAAGCCACACGAGTAATATTTCCCTGCAATACAGGGTGGTGGCTGGGTTTTTGATATGGTGAGGCCTGGCAAATTGACTGTATTGGACCACTGCCACAAACACGCCAAGGCAAGTGCTACATATTCACCACAGTGGAAGCAACTACTGGGTGGCTAGAGGCATACCCTGTAAACCATGCCACTGCCTGAAACACCATCTTAGGCCTTGAAAGGCAAATTTTGTGGCAACATGGTACCCCAGAAAGAATTGAATTTTAGGCAAAGGGACTCATTTCCGAAATAACATCATAAACTCCTGGGCAAAGAAACTTTATTAACAGTAGGTTGATAAGATAAGTGTTCATCATAAACCAAAGCTAGATGTCAGCCTCCTCATGACTTTCTCTCTCTGCCCTTCCTCATAACAAGTTGCCTTGGGTCTGGCTGAGATGGAGTTAATTTTCCCCATAGCAGCCCTTACAGTGCTGTGCTTTATATTGGTAGCTAGATAGGTGTTGACAACTCACCAGTGTTTTGGACACTGCTGAGCAGTGCTCGCACAGCATCAAGGCTGTCCCTCCAACATTCCCCCTCACCAGTGGGCTGGGAGTGGGCAAGATCTTGGGAGGGGACATAGCCAGCGCAGCTGACCCAATCCAACCAAAGAGATATTCCATACCATATGACGTCTGCTCAGCAATAAAAGCTACGAGAAAGGAGGAGGAGGGGGGACATTCGTTACTGCAATGTTTCAAGATATCTAATGTACATAGAATATATGTTTAAAACTGATTATGGAATTATGTGAAAACATACGCAAAATTATTTTACTGAAGAGAATTAAAAAGTCTTCATCTCCATTTGTGGAGATATTCAAAACTTGATAGGACAAATTCTGAGCAACCTGACCTAGCTCTGAACTTCGCTTTGCTTTGAGCAAATATTTGGACTAAATGACCTGAAGAAGTCCCTTCCAGCCTTAGTCTTTCTATTCATTCTATCTGTCTAGAATTTGAAATACGTGAGAAAAACAGGGGTTTTTTTCCGTCTTTCCTGGCAGGGAGTGTATGATAGTTCATTTTCTCTTCTCATGCAGGAACAGGATAAGGTGTTCCATGTACATTATATAAAGATTTGAGGAAGGCTAAGAGTAGGAGAGTTTTGAGACAAAAGTAAAAAACAAATAAATCCTTTTGCCTGAATTTTCCTGTTTTCAATAAAAGAAAACTTGGTACGGTCTTTGTAATACAACAGAATAGCATCAAATAAAGAAGAGGAAAAGGTAGGAAAGAGGCTTGTACACTATCTGTGGTTGAAGATCAAAAGGGGAAAGAACACACTGTTTCATGCTCAGGATTTTACATGAAGCAGAAAATTGGAAGAGGAGACAGATGAAGGAGTTTTTGAACTACCATCAGAACCATCCAAAGGCCAGGTAATAAAATAGATTTTTAATATCCATATAACTTTTTGATTATAAGGATCCTGTACGTCAGGGTACAGACAAACCAAGTGGGTACAGACAAACCAAGTGATTAGATTACCAGTGTTGTGGACAAACTTTTGGTTTCATGAAGATAGGACTTTGGTTTTACTAGGAAAGTAGTATTTCAAATGTAACTGGAAGGAATTGATTGAAAACCCAAAGGTGGGAAATAATTTGGGGGTGAAAGTAATAATGGAATAACAGCCTTTGCTACTGCACAGGAAGAATTAGGAAAACAAAAAATTGACACAACCTAGGGAGCTGAAACTGAGAGCTATAGATAATGTAAAGAATGTATAGATAATGTAAAGAATATAGAACTTCAAACAACTGGTAGCTTTTGAAAGGGACTATTCTAAATATATAATGACAAACCTGGTTTAAAGAGTTCAGAGACAGTGAGCAGAGAGGGACACTATGGTGTCTGCATCAGGAAAGCTTCAAATATCCAAAAATGAAAAAGGAGTTGTATGAGATCTGGAAAAACTGGCATGTGTCTGAGGACTGCTATAAAGGAATAACAAAAATATAGATGAATACATTCAGGAAGATTGTGATGCGAAATGTATTGGAGATGTCAAAGAAAATTTCTGTAAAAATGTCAGAAGTAAGAAGAAAACAGAGGAGAGTAGAGGGGTTTAGTAAACAGAAGGGAAGATAAACTGCAGAAAGTGCTGGAGTATTCAACACTTTCTTTGCTTGAGTCTTCACAAAGGTAAATGGCAGTCAATTCTCTAATGAAATTAATTTTACCAGGGAAAAAGGGAATGCACTATGGGCACGATGCTGGTGGGAGTGCTGAATATTTAGATTTAAATATATGTATGCAAGTCAACAGTTCCAGATGAAATTCACCCATAATTCATGGGTGAGAATTGATGCAGTAATCTGAGAACTATTCTAGAATATATTTGAATATATTCTGATATGCCATATATTTTAAAAACTGTGGAGGATTACAAGTTCCTAGAAAATTGCTCAGGCATACATGGAAATGAAATATGGCTAATATGTCATGTGAACTCAATCTAATTTTCTTCTTTTATGGGGCAACTAGCTTAGTGATCGAAGGTATAAAACATATGCATTGTATTTTATTTTAATACACATTTTAAATGAACTAAGGGCAATTCAGAAGTAAGCACGGAATAAATGCTCTAGGGGAAGTTATGTTTGGGTGCACAACTGGTAAAAAAATTTGTTCTCAAAGAGCAGTTACAAATGTTCCACATTCATGCCTAGATGACATTTCAAACAGGGTCCTTAAGGATTCTATCCTGATTAATTTTATAGCCCATATTTTCATTAGTGATTTGAATCATAAACTAGCAATGGGCAGAACAAAGATAATACCTTCTAGCTGATATTTAGTCTATAAAGGCTGTTTTTTCAGCATTCTCAGACCATCAAGGTTATAGCAAAATACTGTGTGAAGATAGGCATACATATTTCAGAACAAAAGAGAAGAGGGAAA
>NW_009259596.1:2234057-2244808 GCF_000687185.1 Egretta garzetta
GTAATAATCCAAGTGAATTCTTGCTGATGAGGCAGTAGAAATTGGCCTGCAGAATTAGCATTGAAATTGTCAAGCCTGTCTGCAGGGCCCTGGTCTGAGACATGCAGTCAGCCACCAGAGATGGCCAGGGCAAAACTAGGACTTTGGAAGGAAGAGGTTTCCTTCCAAGCTTACGCTGAGATGTTTCTGGAGTAGTCAAGCTTTTACAGGTAACCTGAGAATGGATCAACAGATAGATGCTCGTCTAGATAATGAATTTGTACTGGAGTAAGTTTAGCAGAGGAAGGCTGAAGGGTTTCTGAGAGACCATGGAATTTGGCACAAAACTTTCCTTACAGGCAGAAACCGGGAAGAAGCAAGGGTACGGAGAGCTGTTTATAAGGATGTTAAACATAGCGCTCTGCATGTGGAGAGGAAAGGGGTTCTAATGTGATTTGAGATATTACTGAATTATTAGGGAAAAAACCTGATAAATTCTGTTTGAAAAATAAGGATGTGCTTGCAATAACAAAAACAGAAAAGAGGTGAAGTTTGTAGGGGAGGAAGAATATTTCTCATTCTTTCAGCCACTGTTAGCTGAGCTGGGTCAGTATTGATCCCTCACTCCCTAGCCTTCTTGGAATGCTTTATTTATTTTTGTTATGTCTTAACTGTAGACAACTCCTCTGTGTTTTCTCAGTAGCTGAACTGAATTTTGGGATTTTTGCCATAAAACAAAGCAAGATTAAAGGACTCACATGGGAGATCTGGTTATGGGGAATAAAATGGCAAGATAGACATTGCCACATCCCAATAGATATGATCAGTAAGATAAGAGTCACGTCCCCACCACTTAGCAAAAAAGAAACTTGAACTTTCCTAGACATTATGGGATTCTGGAATACGCATATTCCAGGTTACAGTCAGCTTGTGAGGCTTCTCTGTTGAGTGACCCAAAATAACTATTCCGACTGAGGCCCTGAGCACCAACGTGCAGTTCAACAGATCAAACAGCAGATAGTTCATGGAGTAGCCTATCAGCCAGTCCAGACAGGACCAGATGTGAGAAATGTTCTCTATGCTGTTGCCAGGGAGCATGACCTCAACTGGAGCCTCTGGCAGAAATCACCAGTAGAGACCCAAGGTCAGACTCTAGGGTTTTGGAGTGAGGTGTATAGGGCATTTCGCACTAAGACCTGGGTGGAGTTGGTGCGTAATGCGGAAGAATGGGGAAATCTAGTGTGCACCCCAAGGAGATTAAATCTTGGGGGACAATAAAATGTGATTTGAATTGCATGTAATAGGAAGTACTACATCAAGACTCACCTGAACCAACGGAGAATGAGCTTCACAAGAAGCCAGGCAAGTACAGCAGTGACCCAACCTGAACCAATAATTTAACACAATATGCCATCTCTCCTGTCCTGAGCAAGCACCATAACACATGAAGCCCATGGATAGTTAAAGACCTGAGAATGATGTAAATGTTATAGAATAAGGGGCAGAGATTGCACTGGATGGATTTTTTTCATAGAAGCCTGTATGGTGCTGGTTTGGATCTTGTAATGTTTTGGATTTATGGCTAAAAGTGTAGATAACACACCAGTGTTTTCGTTATTACCGAGCAGTCCTTCCACAGCATCAAGACATTCCCACTCTGTCCTCACAGTGAGTTTGTTGGGGGTGTGAAAGAAGTTGGGAGGGGACACAACAAAAGCAGCTGACCCAAACTGACCAAAGGGATATTTTATGCCATATAAAATCATGCTCAGCAATAAAAACTGAGGGGGAGAGTTGTTTTGAGAAGGTGTTTGGAAGCTGTCTGGGCATCGGTCTACTTGTGGGAGGTGGTCAGTGATTGGTTTTGTGTTTTATTCTGTTTTTTCATTCTGCTTTCCTTCACTTATTAAACTATCTTGATCGACAGGTTTTTCTCACTTCTGCTCTTCCTGTTCTCTTCCCTGTCCCACTGGGGACAGAGCAGGTGAATGGCTGGGTGATGCTGACCTGCTGAATTGGGTCAGCCCACCACACCTAGACAATGACCTTGTAAGTTACATTACTGCTCTCTATCTTACCATACATTTATCTTTTGACCATTAGAGATACAATGGTAATACTACTGTACAAAACTGAGCAGAACACTTAGCTTAAGCAATACTTCCTGGGAATTTCAAAAGCACGTAAAATTATAGTACACTGTTCAGCTGGGCAGCATCCTTGGAAATGTGAAGAAAAAACCAAATCAGTATATCCTTGTCAAAAGTTGATCATATGGGATTAGCAGGATACCTTCACAGAATGAAATAAGCAAAATTATAGAGCAGCATGTCTAATCTAGCAGCAAAGTATTTGTTATACCAATATATGACTAATTACTGTAACAAAAAGGCTATATATCACTACAAGAGCTGTAAGATGGGTAAGGTACTGCCCTATGGGAAAACATCAGTGGAAGAAAAATCAGAGCAAAGGTACATTATAAAAGCAGCTTCTCAAACATATTTGAGGGATTTATACTCTTACTGAATTTTATTAATGATTCTCAGGATGATACTTATTGATAACAAATTTGAGAACCATTATCAACAAAGTTAAGTTTTTTATAGAAGAACTTGAGAGCTTGAATTCTGAAGCTACCATGTTCTAAAACATGTAGTGAGCAGAGAAAGAAGCTCCAGAAATGGTCTGAGTAAGCACTGTGCTGGCATTAATTTCTAATTTTACACATCTGTATCTAAACTGGTCACCATAACATGGAGCCCTGTTTTCCTGGAGATGGCTGAACACCTGCCTGCTGATGGGAAGCAGTGAATGAATTCCTTGTTTTGCTTTGCTTGTGTGCACAGCTTTTGTTTTCACTTTTAAACTGTCTTTATCTCAACCCATGAGTTTTCTCATTTTTATCCTTCTGATTCTCTTCCCCATACCATCGGGGGGGAGAAGTGAGCGAGTGGCTGGGTGGTGCTGAGTTGCTGGCTAGGGTTAAATCATGACAACTGACTACAAAAATCCCTAGGCAAATGCGTTGGAGGAAGATTTCTAACTTTTAGATGTCTATGCTAGGAGAGATGTATTCTCTCCTCTGCCTGTTTGGGAAAAAAACTTAAGAAACTATCTGAAATCAAGAATTGCTGCAAGAGACCTGGAGCACTGAGCAGTGGAATAACTCTCTTTTCCTTGGGTCTTAGAGTTTAAGCAAACAGGATATAGCATGTACCCATCAATAAACAAGATTATGCAGTGGAATTACAAACTTCATTATTATTACTGAATAATTAGCTTCAACTCCTTCCTCATCATTGCAAAAAGTAGAAAACATCTCTGATTGTACTTGTATATTAATTTGCCAGTTGTTGGAGTCAAAGGGTTTCTTTATTATCAGAGAAAAATCAAGTATCTTTAGTATGAACCCAACATTGATTTTGGTTCAACCCTTTTGAAAGATGCCATTGAGAATAAATGTTTACTAAATGGAAAGCATGTAAATTAAATCACAAGCATTAATTCCCCAAGATCTTGCATATTCTGCAGGGCTTTTAACCAGCTCAGGAAATTTTGACTGGCTGCTTCCCATTGTTACCACTCATTATTTTTCCTCAAAAGCGTAACAGCTTTTGGGACTGAAAATTCTGTTCACATCCCTGGAAAACACATTTGAGGAGAATGAAACTCTCATTCTCCCTCTCTTTCTCCCTGTTACAGATGTGAAAGCAAGGAAGTGAAAACAGTCAGCATTATACCACGGTTCAGTCACGGAACTGGATGTGACATGATGTCTCCCATCAAATCAGTGGTGAATAGAAGTGATGATATGAAAGTGCTGGGACTTGATCAAGATTTGCTTCTTAAAAAACCACAAGGGAATCAAAGCAAAAGATGTTGGGAAAATGTAATAGCATACCTAACATTTAGCACTTAGGGGTGTTGGATGAAATCCCATCCTGAAGTGCTCCCATTTCTAAGTACGTGTCCAACATGATGACAGACAACTGCTCCAACAATTCTAAATGCTTTAAAAACTAAGTTAGTATATCTTTATGGAAATACAATTTGATGCCTTTTAAACTGTGTTTTTTCATGTTTCCATTGGTCTTCTTTTTTTAAACTCTCTCCTAAAGAACAGCCACTACCAAGCTTCTCGGAATGCTATCAGGGACAATGAGATTTGTATGGAAAAGGAGGCAAACTGACATGCAGAATAATCAGAAAAAAAGTACCTTTCTGGAATTTTAGTAGCATGAGATTCAAGACTCTGAACAATATGTGAGCTTTATCTCCAGACTGAGGATGGAAGCTTCTGAAATAATTTGGATGTTGTATTCCTATAATCTTGGCCTGATTTGCTAAAGAGTGGTAGTTAAGAAAACCCTACAAACCACTTTTTCTTTCCAATTTTCCTTGCATTTCTGTTTCTAAACTACAGAACTGCTGGGAAAGTGCTGGTTGGAAAGATGAAACCTATTTTCAGCATGTAATGACAGAAGAAGAAACACATTTCATACCTACGTTCAGGCTGTATTTCTGAATGGATGAAACCTGACATGTTGAATACGTTTCCAGTCGCCTTACTGCATAAAACCAAACAAACTGAAAAGAAACAAAACCCAATGACTTGACTTAAAAAATTTTAAAGACTAGAAAGTTCACTATTGATTGTAAGCACATTATATCATTCCTTTTAGTTTTGAATAGAAACCCACTGTGCCTGAAGGACATTAGTACTATGATTTCTCAAGATGACCTGTACTTACAGCCTTTTTCTTTGAAACTGCTGAAGTGCTTCAGCAATTACTATGTAATCTTCCATCTTTCTGAAGCAGAATTCTCTCTTCTAATGACACTAGATAGCACAGAGCTCTTCCAGTATACTCATTATTTATCCCAGGTACTCTATTCCTGTGAGTCTTCCCACTGGAATCACTGGCCAGTGACACAAAGTAGCATTTCCAAGATGTAAACTACATATAAACTCCCTGTAGAAATGTAAAATACAAATGAATAATGGGATTTTAAAACAATAAAGAGCCCAGATACTGGTCTCTTATACTTGAAGCACAGCCTGAAACTTAAAAAGGCCCAGTTCCTTGAGACTCGCTATACTAAGTCTGTCTCTACATCAGTCTGCTTCTCCCAAACAACTCCTTAATAATGCTTCTCTTTACCTCTGAACTAGCTGTAAGCAAGGTAACTTCAGAACTGAAAACAATTTGGCTTCATCAATGCAATATTGTGCCTAAAGTAAGTAAGTTCTGCTGAGTGTTACCTGAATGGAACATGACACCAGGTGAGTCCAATTCCACATATTAGAACCTATCCTGGAAACCTGCCTGCAGAACCTGCTATTCATCTTCCACAGCATACATTATATACTTGGCCAGGACCTCTCTGTTGAGCTCAGTATGGTTCTCTTATTGAAGGAACTGCCATGCTTCCACTTTGTTCAGTGTTTTGTTCCACCCTCTTTCCAGAGGCTTCACTGAATGCCTCAGCCTCCTGTACATCGTTGTCCAATGTGCTGCTTTTAAGGACAACAGTCATTCTGCCTTTGGGTGACTGACACCTGTGCTCCTAAATTCTGGAAAACTTCTCTTACCAATTACCAGTATGTGATTAAAAAAACTCAAGCCTTCAAAAACTTTTCATCTTCCTGTATATCCTGGTCACTGACTGAACAGGCAATAATGGCATTCTTTAAACGACACATCCTTCGGGCTGCTGCCACGCAACTCTGGCACAAACCCAGAACACCAACCTTGAATTATTTATAGGCCTATTTTACCATTTATCAACTTTTTGCCTCCCTAAAATATGGCCTCCATATTTATTCTCATTGAATGATGCCCATGTAGTTGGTGCTATGTGAATCCAAGACTGCTGTGTACACCAAAACCTTAACCTGTAGTGGATCTGGACAAGTCTTCTTACCAGAAGAGACACTTCCAAAGCCCAGGCGAGCCTGTATGTGCACCAGAGTTGCAATACAGGCAGATCTGTTTGCCATGCACCATGATCTAATGCTCTCCTGGAGTTTTTAGCATACACTTTTCAGACTTCTTCCCACTGGAAAGTATGCATTCTTCATATAACAAGGTGACAGAGACTGTGCTAGAGTAAACATAGATTTGTAAGCCTCTTCATTTCATGAAGTGCTAATAATATTCCTCAAACTTACAAAACACAAGCTTGGCAGTGAATTTCAAAATATATTTCTGAAAATGGTGCACAATTTTCAGCAAAAAATCTGAGCTACAAAAAAGCAGATGCCACCTGACTAAACATCATACTGTGCTTTTGATTTTTATCATTTTGGAGGAGGAATTTTGCTTTAAAATTAATTGCATAATATGGTTTTCATTTTTGGAAGACTGCATGTTCAAGGTCAGGTTGAATGGGGCTTTGAGAAACTTCATCTAGTGGAAGATGTCCCTGCCCACAGCAGAGGGGTGAACTAGATGATCTTTAAAGACCCCTTCCAACCCAAAGTATTCTACAATCTCAGGAGATCTATAATCCAATCACTCATTCAAAGCAAGCAGCGGTTTTTCCTTCATGACTGTAAAATCTGACATGGTCTTCTATCAACCAAAATTTGAGTCAATACCATAACGATGTCTGTTGAAAAACAACATGAGAAGGTAAAATATTTAAATCATTTCATCAATTCTTTGGTAGCTTAAGAGCTTTTTGTTATTTAATTATTCCAGGTGATGCCAGCTAATTAGGAGTGGTATAATTACACTTTTTGCAATTGATATTTTTTGTGTGCTGATGACATGCTAATGTCATCAACTATGCTGGCTTTTGTCTAAGATGTTTGATCATTTTGTGTTATTGTTGAGGACAGATGTTAATCAACCAAAACCATGAAGTCAAATACTGTGTTCAGTTTTGGGCCTGTCACTACAAGAAGGACATTGAGGTGCTGGAGCATGTCCACAGGAGAGCAATGAAGCTGGTGAGGGGTCTGGAGCACAAGAGGGGTAGCTGAGGGAGCTGGGGTTGTTTTGCCTGGAGAAAAGGAGGCTGAGGGGAGACCTTATCGCCCTCTACAACTGCCTGAAAGGAGGTTGTAGTGAGGTGGGCGTGGGTCTAAGGGATAGGACAAGAAGAAATGGCCTCAAGTTGCACCAGGGAAGGTTTAGACTGGCTATTAGGAAAAATTTCTTTCCCAAAAGGGTTGTCAAGCACTGGAATGGGCTGCCCAGGGAAGCGGTTGAGTCCCTATCCCTGGAGGTATTTAAAAGCCAGGTAGATGAGGTGCTTAGGGCCATGGTTTAGTGGTGGACTTGGTAGTGCTAGATTAACGTTTGGACTTGATGATCTTAAAGGTCTTTTCCAATCTAAACTTTCCTATGATTCTATTATTTTTGTCTTGTACTCAGAACAAAGTTCAACTTCCGCTTCCTTGGAAGCCACAGAGGGTTAATCATTGAAAAGAAGAGTACGAAATTTATTCTGGCAAAACACAAAATGGAATAAAAATAGTTTGTAAAAATATGTAGGATGTTTTAACTGATCAATGTCACTACATGAAATTTCTCTGTGGAGTAACTATTCTAAACTGATCATTCCTAATCTTATTTTTTTTCATTTCATAGTCATGGATAACTTTAACAGTTTGTTTCCTTTCAGGAAAAGGCATTTTTTTCCATTTTATTCACACATTTTAAAAGCCCTGACTTGTATTTAATATTCTTCCATCATATTTAACTTTGTGGGAAAACAAATACTTGGAGTTTTGTTAGTTCTTTTTTTACTCCAATGGGGGTTTTATTGATCAAGCTTCTGTTATGTTAACTATACGTTCTCCACATTCAAGCCATAGGAGTATAATTCCATTTTCTTTTCTTGGTACAGATTTTTTGAATCCTTTATTAAATATTCTCCTGACTTGCGCCAAAACTTCACATAAATACTTTATTCTCAAAAATGTTATCTGCTTTTCATAAATGTCCACATGCAAAAACACATGAAAAAATACACCTTATAATGGTTAGTTGTGTGTAAAGGTTGGACTTTTTAATGCTTTGGAGTTTGAAAGTCTATCATCTTCTCTGTTGATATTTTTATGTGCTTGTTGTCTTTATAAAGATTACCAAACTTCTAGATGAGCTTATCCAAAGTCTTCTCATTGACAGGCATATATTTTAGATAATCTTCAGTCCCACTTTCCTTGTTCTTTCCTTCAATTTTCAGCCATTTTTTATCTCTCTTTCAGTGACCATTTACCATCAACAACAAAATTACGGCAGTCATTTACATTTATAGGGTCATGAGAATATTTCATAGCCAGATCAAAGCCAGGTTTATCTTAATCAAGACTTTAATTCCTAATCTTTCACTAATTTTGGACAATAAACACATTTACATATTTACTCAGGGATTCTTTGTAATCTAGACTCAGAAAAAAACTATGACATCTACTAGCAAAAGAAAACACACAAGTATTCCCATCTCCCTGCACTGCAGCAAACACTTGACTTACAATAAAATTGGCTTGCGAATTCTTGGAGTTAGCTGAACATGTTCCTCTTTTTACTCACTCAGTGGGAACTCTGTCAACGCCTAGTAACCAGCGTACCAGCTTGGCTTGGCAGAGTGTCTCCTGTGCTGCCAGGAGTGCTTTGCTGGTTGTAAATGTGGGCTCGTAACGTGCCCCAAGCCAGGCAGTCCCAGTGAAACGGGCCAGGCTGATGGAGCAAGCCACGGCCTGAGGGAGAGAGTAAGGTGCTAGCATCCATGTCATATTATTAGCCCCATTTAGCATGGTCAAGGAATCTTCCTGTTAATAAAGTTTAAATTTCAGGCTGAAACTGCAGTGATGAGAGGAGGCTGCAGCCACACAGCTTCCACCACGGTGGGGTAGAAGTGGGTGGAGGCAGCCTCTGCTCCCATCTTCACGCCCAGGTCCACATATACTTATTTTACTACTGATTGAAATTAATAATAGAAAATTAAGGAAGCTATGTCATTAATCATATGTCTTAAGAATAGTCCAAATTACAAACACAGACTCAGTGCTGGGATGTCTGCATCTACATTGGCATTGCCGCGGTGTTTACACAGTGTATGTCAAGAGTGCTCTGACTTGCAGCCACAGCAAGACCTGCTGCTGTCACATTAAAGAAAAGCAGCTCAACTTTGAAGAGTAAATTCGGCTTGATAAGAATATATTTTCATAGATTATTTTTTCAGCATTATCACAGGAATTCTCCAAAGGAGTAATGGAGTGGCAGGAAAAAAATCACCTGCGAAGTAATTTTTGAAAAAGTTAATGCTTCTGAGATGAAAACTGAACCAATGTAAATGTGGTCTTATACTCATGGAATTAACCTGCACAAATTAGTAAGTGTACCTTAACTTAGATAAACAAAGTGTTTGCAACTTATTATCTTACAGGAAGTTTTACTGAGTTTGAGAGCAATGCCCTTAATGTGTCATGGGATAAGCAACATCAGACTTCACGTGCCACGCTGCAAATGTTTTTTTCTTTCAAGAAAACTGTTTCTTGTGGAATACAAGTGGAGTCCCACAACAAGAGAACATATGTGTCCTGCTTTCAGCTGGGATAGAGTTAATTTTGTTCCTAGTAGCTGGCATAGTGTACACGACAATGTGTATCAATGTTATTAATCAACAGTGAAGGAAAATATGTATTTCAATGAAAACATCTCTTTCAAGGAAAACATTTCAATGATTAAAGACTAAAATACAGATGTAAAAACTTACTATAAATCTCACTTTGAATTCTGTAATGTGTTTATTAAAGTGATACAGAAAAAATACAGAAGATAAAAATATTAATCGGTAATTGCTTAACCATTAATATTTTCTTTTAAAACAGATGAAGTTCAGAAACCAGGTCCAGAGTTGCACTGACCCAGATTTTAAGGCTCTTCCAATTTGTCTCATTTGAATTTGAATCAATGTTGAACTCTAACAGCCTGAAATATCAGAGAGGGCGAATCATGAGGTTTAGCTAGCACCCATCCCCTTCTCCCTTATTCTGAAGTAATTACTTACTTCAGGCTCAAAGCAAGCTGTAAATTAATTTTGTAGGGCCATGCCATTTTTGTGGAAAGCTTCAGAATTCTTCTTAATTGTACCTAAGAGGATCTATAAAAACCTCAGAAAGATGCTATTATTTTGTTATTAGAAGTAATTCTGAGCCTGTACTTCGGATCTTAAGATTTTTTAAAGAGCTTTTTTCCCCCATGTTGCGTTCCAGGTCTTCAGCAACTGTTCATTTAAAGCCTATCTGTGTCATCCTTTGAAGCCAACGGGAGTTCTCAGTACACAGTGGGCACCTAATAAATAACAAATCTGTTCAGCTATACTGCAGTCTTGGGGGATATTCACATTCCCTCAGGAGCTGACCTTGACAGAAGAAAGAATAGAAACCAAGGTGATTTCCTGTAGAAATGGCTAAGAGAAGAGATAGGAGCAAGGCTAGGACTTCTGAGACGTGCTGTTTTATTGGACATCCCCCATCCAGCACCTGAAATGTCCTGCAGAAGCCTCTCAGTCCTGTTGATGAATTTTCATCACACCTCCAGCAGAATTGTGCAGAAACTGGTGCCCCAACAGAGCCCTGGAGCTCCCCGGCTCCCAGCCAGCTCGGTCACGTGAGGCCGAACCTCAGCCTCTGGGCTCAATGGGCTCATACAAGTTTACATCAGTGGCTGGCAAGGCTTCTCCAACAAGTCATTCCAACAAAATTTAGGAGATGGATTTTCAGCATGTCAGCTATTATCTTTGTGCAGCAGATA
>NW_009259596.1:2244831-2278193 GCF_000687185.1 Egretta garzetta
GATCTTGCCGTATCAGTAACAGTGATGCATAGAAACTTGTTCAGGTAGCCAGGCTACATTTCCAGCAGCAGCTGCCAATGCCAGCTAGACAATTTAATTTTGGTAACACCTCATGCCTCAGAAAGATGAGTTCCCCCTCTTAAATGTCTAACCCGCAAGATCTTTTTTTGCTTTTAATCCAGTTTCAATCTGATTTTTTAAAAAAAGATAAGTTTTTATATTAACAGCTCCTGTGAACTGGAAACACTCTGCCTTGGCCAGCTCTAGGACCCACCCCAATGAGCTGCTTGCCTGAAGGATCTGCTTAGGTCAGGGAAGTCAAATAACCAGTGGGAGTAAATCAGGAATAAAGTGACACAAAACATACTTTACAGGTCAGAAACCAGAAATGTTTTTTATGTTTTACAAATCCATGGTATTTTTTTACATTTACATGAAAGGCTTCATTAGGCATATATTTTCAATTCCCAAGAAAATATGAAGAAGGAGGAGAGAGATACAACTCCAAAAATATGTAAAGTATGGCAATCTGGAATTCCTTCCTGAAATTAGTTATGGAGAGATGTTAATCACTGTACCCTCTAACATTGCTTCAGGTCACTACCTTTACTCTTAATCTTTGCAAAGTTTAACAATCAGCCAATTTACACATATAGCTCTGTAAAAGATTTACAGATTCAGATTGTAGGAATGAGCTCCAGATATCCCTACAAGCTTCCTGTCTTTCTGGTTCTCCCAAATTAGAACGGGGCCATTTTTTTCTAAAACATATCTTGAGTGATTAAAAGTTTACTCATGAAAAAGGCAGAAGCAATAGTTCAGGGAAAAAGATTGTATTTGTATGTGTTGCTGGACAGTAAGACACAGCAGCTCTGGGCTCTCAGGGCTGGATTCTTACAAAGCAAACTGAACAGCAGTAGCTTAAATGAACTTGGCTGACTGTTAGATACACTTTAAACAAATTGTCAGCATTTCAATGAATTTAACCTTTTCTTTCCTTTCCTGTTGTGTGACAGTAACTTCCATGGAAAAAACCCACCCATTCAATCCCTGGTCAACTTCCCTTATGTTCTGAAAAACGTTTCCTACCTGACTCAACAGTTTAAAATCTCACCATAGCACACCTACTTGTTCAATACAAAGGAAGTACTTCTTGAAAACAAGAGTTACATTCCCAGCTCAAGGCCAGGCTCTACCAGCTCTTCAGGCTCCCTACGTTTAGCCCCCTGACAGGGGCAATGCACCTCCCTTTCTTCTGTCTCCTGTATTGAGATTGGCTCAATGTTGGCTCACCCTGCACCTCTGCTTTTCCCATGGGACACCTCCACCGGGCCTGCTGCTTTTCCCTGAGGAAGGGCAACTGCTGCTTAATAGCAATCATTGCCCAAACAGCCAAATTCCTCTTGCCTGCCCACAGCTACCAGCAGGGAGCCAAGGCCGACTCTGCAGCCCCGGTCCAGAGGAGGGATGGTAGCCTGACCTATGGTTGCCGAAACCAGCTCTGTCTCTTCTGACTGCTGAGGCCAAGACTACTTGCAATAGAGATTTCTGCTGTGTGTGTTAACAGCATCTGCTGAATGGGCTCCCATTCCATTTAGGGTCCTTGTGCTCTAGCTAAGTACAGTCAATAGGCACTGCTAACCCACTATAGCCAGACATGGTAAGGGTGGTCATGACAGCTCTCCCTTACAGTTTATATATGTCATATGTTTATACAGGCACACACCCCTTTCCCCAGGTATTCTGAAGAACAACAATTTTTGTTGGGGGGTTAATGAGCAGGTTAATGTCAGATTCTGGAAACACTCTCCCGGCTAATCAAGCAGTCTGCAAATTCCTCTATTGCAAGGTTCAATGGCCCCACATTCCTTTGCAGTGTGTCAAGATGATCTAACAACAGGAAACTTGCTGCTGCTGGTTGCAGAGCAACCAAGGAGAGAAATTATCTGTATTAGAACAATTTGGTTTTCAGATAGGCTCAAGTTCGTGTTGCTGGGGCTGGGGAATAGTTGACTGCAGCCAGGCAGTGGTACTGAAAGCTGTCCACAGCTTTGAAGTCCCCTCCCTAGACCACTAGGGCTCCTCAAAGGCAATCAGTTGGCTTTAAAACTTAAAAAAAAAAAAAAAAAAAAAAAGCCAGGCTTTATTATAATATAAAGTACGTAAGTCAGCTAACATTTTAAATAGAAAAAAAAAATCAGCAAGGTAAGATACTAATAAAATTAAATATATAAATAATAATTGTTTATACATAGCTCCCCCTCTCCAACCCAGTCCTTTATTCTGGGCTTGGTTTAGCTAGTTTTGTGGCTTCCTGACCATAGCAATTCCGCACAGCTTCCCCTGATATGGGGAGGCTTCTCTCTGGCCCTGGCAGGGTCTGACCGGCTGCTCCCTGCTCCTCACAGCGGTTCCCATCTCTGAGCTGCAGGTTCCCAGCTGTGTGCTCTGCTCCCTCGCTACCTGTCCCTGCCAGCTCTTGAACCTTCCTGGTGCCTCAGCATGCTCCCTTGCTTGAGAGCGATTTACCCCATCTTACCTTCTTTCCACTTGGCTGCAGCTGACCTGGTTTCTATTTAAAGGATCAGCATGAAAACATCCGTACCAAAAAAACCAAATGTCAAATCTGCCTGGCTCAAGGCTTCTCAACTGTGTGGACCAAATGGCTTATCGGTGGCCAGCACTCAGGATAAGATTAGTTAGACCCTGCTGCTCAGCCTTGCAGGCAAAGGGAAGTGTGCCGTCAATGGCCCTGTTAGAAGCCATTAACCCTGTTAATATCTTCCTCACCTGTCTTTCCTCTTGACAGGCTGCATATCAAATCCATCTCTGGAAGACGCTTGCACAGAGGGAGCAGGCAGCATCACCAGGGCTGTCCTGTCACTGCCACATTTCCATCACCTCAACAGTCTGCTTCATGCCTTGGCTGCCTTCTCCAAGGCTGAGGTCCTGCTCCAGTTCCCCAGAGCCTGAAGAACATGGCACCCTGCAGCAAGGACAGGCAGCATGAGCCTGGGGCGTGGGACTCTGCGGGGCCATGTGAGGCCACGCGGAGCCTGATGGTGCAGGCAGAAAGCATGGGACTCCCTGTGCCTATGCATCTCCTGCACACGCAGGGGTGATGCACATCAGCCCTGTTCCCTGCGAACAAACTCCAAAAGGGCTGATATTTTAACCTGAACCTGAACTGTGTTGTCAAACTTTGAGAAAGGCAGCTGCAGGCAATAAGCCTTGTGACACATGGGCACCATAGCCCTTTCTGGTGCTTCCTGCGTGAGCCAGCCAAAGAAAATGGTGCAAGTGACGCTCATAACACAAGGACCCAAGGGGCAAAGTAGTCTCTCCCTCACCCTGCCTGCAGTGAGGGGATTAAAATCATGGTGGCCAGATCTAACTCAGATTCTGAATATAAAGGGTTTGCCTTTAAACACAGGAGGTTCACAATCCCATCACTCAGCCACCTCTTACTCAGTAGACTATGCATTGGGCTATGCTAAATTTCTAAGAGCAGGCCAAATCTGAAGCCCACAGGAGGTGGAAAAAATTCCAATGCCTTTGAACCAGGCCACCATTCCTAACTGATGCTGCCCCTTAAATACAGTTATCATTGCAAGGAATCTGCTGGATAATGTGTATTATCCCTGGGCAGAGGGGGAGAGGGGCACCACACTGTGCTGGCACGTCCCCTCTCATTACACAAACAAGGGATGCCTGACAACTGAAAGAGATCAATGCCAATTTGTTCATAACTGCTTGGCAGTACAGCAATTACTTCACTGATTAAATCATCAGTTAACTAACAGAGGTAAAATTCAAGTTAAAGGAAACTTCACGGTGTCGGTATGTAAAAATTTCTCTATTCCGTTTTCAAGTTGTTATGTATGTGAGCTGGTGAAGTCCTGCTCTGTTCTCCCAGAGCCTGTTGCCATGGAAGTGACTGAAATATCCCAAGTTAAACACTATAACCTCTATTTCCCAAACAAATAAGCAGATTTTCTCTCTGCAAAGGACCACAAATGGTACTTGTGCTGCTCTCAGATATATATTGCACTTGCCAAATGCTTTTAAGCACTGAGCTCAGCTCGAAGCATTTGGGTCACCTAACAGGAAGGACCAGCTAGAAGGTGCTGCCTTGTGTGTGGGCAGAAGGGGGATGTTCCGGAGTTTCTGACTTCACGGTGTTTCCAAATCAGATCAGGTCAACCCTCAGTCCTGCTGTTTACTAGCAAACAGGCCTGCTGCAAACATGAAGAAAAGGGGAAATGAGGTGAGCTTCAACTCAAACCTTGAAGTCAGATGTCCAGGCGGACATCATAGCCCCATGAACAAAATGGATGAAGCAACAGAAGGCTCAACAGTCAGCTGCCAAACCCCTTCTGCCTGTTGGAGAGCAGGATGATACCCTGTCTTTTTGGAGAAGAGGGCTAACACCACTTGATGATTTTTTTCAGAAACACTCTTTGCATTCAGATGAGCATAGATACTGCTGCTGTGCCCACTGCTTGCAAGGATAGAGGGGGAGAGGAGGATACCTTGCTTCCAACGCAAGATGACGATGCAAGCCAGCCCTCAGCGTGCAAGGGGGTGGACATGGATGGTGCAGCCCAGTGGCTTTTTTTTTTCCCTGCCCAATGCTTTCAGAGCAAGCGAACAGGAGAACTGGGAGCAGTCTGGCACTGCAGAGTCTCCCTCGGAGTCTGTTTTTAAAGAACAAATATAGCGGTGCTCACTTTTTCAGTAGAGGCAGATCCTTTCTCAGAATAAAAGCTTAACTCAGAGAAAAATCTGTCTGCATGTTGTTTTTCACAACATATGCATTCCTACTGAACAAAGTTTATGGTGACAGAAACATCCTTGACATTTTAAAGCAGCTGCTATATTTTCCCATTTATTTATTTATGTATTATTCCCCACAGGAAAGGAACTGGGAAGAAGAGGGGAATTTAATCTTCTTTACGTGTTTCTTATTTAAACTTCTGCAGCATTTCATAGATTTATACAGAATCCTGTATCCTGTGCAGGTCTTGCAATCTCATTCTAGAGCTCATGCGTGTAAGAGGAATTTTTTTTTAATTCCTCCATTTTCTAATTCAGTTTGAATCTATCTAGATGTGAGCAAGTACAGCTCTTTTCATCAGAAGGAGAGTTAAGGTTTGGCACTTGACTATTGATCCTTCCAGCTTTTTGACTAAAATGTTTTTCAGCAAATTTAAGTTCTGGGTTGGGTTTTTGGTGAGCTTACAAAAAATGAACTTTAGAAAAATTAGGCAATGACTCATGATCTTCAGTCCTAGCCACCGTGGCTAGGACTGAACAAGTTGCACAAGGTCAGGCTCAGACAGTGAGATCAGCAGGCCAGGTGGCTGTTGCTGGGAGCTGTACTGGTGGGTGCCACTGGAGCACCAGTATTTCTGAAAGGTGGTGGGAGCACCACATAGCAGAGGAGGGAGACACAAATCTGAATAATCTTTGCATTAACCCTTCAGGTTTTTAGGGAAAACTGCTAATTTTAGTGTCTTGGCCAAACTGTATGACCAGTGTCATCTCAGATATAAAGCTGTGTTCTTCATGTAATAGACAATTCCACACCATGCTGTAGCACACCAGTAAACAGAGGCTATGTTCTGTCAAAAAGCTGCAGTCTAGAATCATAGAATCTTTTAGGTTGGAAAATACCTTTAAGATCATCAAGTCCAACTGTTCCATACAGATGAAGCAATTTCCATCAATACATTTTGATCTGGGGACACTTTCTGTACCAGCAGCTTGTATTACTACCTGCTTTGAAATGATGGCCACCACAGCACCACCAGTAGAGCAAGGTTACTAAGTTCCTTAACAGGATTAGAAGTATCTAACAGGTAATTCAACATTGGACTTAGTGTTTAAAGGGAAAAGATCGTCCTCCTTCCGGATACACTAAAACAATAATATGTAATGACAATAATGAAATTATTTCACTTAGAACACTAATAACAGACACCATCTCCTCTGTTGCAAGTGCCCTTTAGAATTCCTTTCCTACAAAGCATACAAAGGGCTGGGGAACAGATTATATTGCAGCTCTTCAGCTCTGTGCTAACACACTAAATTCTGTGCTAACACAGGAGGCCCAAAATATTATAGTATCAAAAGAAGAGGACCATATGAGCTATAATTTTGACCAGTGTGTAATTTCCAGATACAGAAATGGCCTCACCATAAACAACTTTCAGAACGAGAGTCCCATTGCACAGCAGCTGAATCCAGCCCTGGATTTGCAGCAGACACACACACTGCTGATTAGACAAGATACAGATTTTACTTAATGAGTAACGTGCAATCTTACGGAATCTTTGAAGTGAAACCTTTGGCTATTCCAGATGAAAACAATAACCCTGCTGAAGGAGTCCTTCACCTTTCTGATAAGGTAAGGTGGTAGAAGTAACTAGCTCACGTGTTAGCTAAGAGTTTCATAACAAACAGAAGATAGTCATTCATTAGGCAAAATCCTACGCCTTTTTACATTCTTACACAGCAGTTTCATCCAGGGAAGAGTTTCAGATATTACAATTAAGAAAAGTGACCATTAATCTTTAGTTCATTTATCTGTTGCTAGAAGCATGCTCAGCCCAGCAATCTATCTAAACCACTAAAACCCTTCTGCCCCCTTGAACTTCAGAGTGCTATAAAAGCAATTATAGCAGAAATGGGTTCAAGTTGTGTTAGAACATGAGCAAACTTTACATTCCCTGATATATCCAATAAAGAATTTTTTGTGTTGTTTAAGGCAAACAAAAAACCCACCCCCAAAAACCCCACACTAATTTCTCTCCATTTAGGTGTCTGTTAATCACTATTGGACCACATAAATTGGTAGCAGTAAGCCATTAAGGTCTAAATTCTGGCCTCAAAACCAACCAGTACACCCACAAAAACTTCTGTGAAAAATCTAAATCAATGAAATCTGATGCGACTGTTCCATTCTTGCTATATACATGCACATCCATGAAAGCTCTTACAAAAGCAGACCATCTATTTTGTAATTGCAACACTAGTTACTTATAAAAAGATAGATGAAACCTCAGACTCTTCCATTCAGAATTCAGCTGCCTGTTTCAAACATTTGGGTGCAATTCTGTCATGTTGTGCACGTGGTAAGATAAATACAGTATAGCTGCAGGGTTCCCTCCTCCCACTCCCTTTCAGCTACCTCAGTTTCTGGAGGGCAGCCAAAGTGGCGGCTCCTGCCTTAGTTCACAGGCAGCCCCAGAGGGTGGTTCTGGGAGAGAAAGTTGAAGACCTGGAGGACCTTCCAAGACAGTCCAGCATCACGCAGGTGTGCACACCATCACTGGCAGTGGCAGGGCCCCCTGGTGCCAGCCTTGCCACCTTCCATTGGGGTGTAGGACTCTGTTGACCACTCAGAAGTGCAAGGATTCTCACTGCCTATTGAGGAAAAGAGGACAATCCGCATTGCTTCTCCTCTTCCACATTTCTTTTTCCTCTTTTTTACTGAAGAAAACGGCTGAGACCACTGAGGGCCTGGGACATCCCTGCTCAATTGCAGTCTGAAGATGCAGAGTGAGAGAAGGCGGCCACAGCTGGATCTTGGTGCCTTCTAGGTGTCTTTTGCTGTGGGGAGCCTTTAGGGGTCCTTATAGCAGTATACGAAACAGAGCACTCCTAGCTTGCCCTAACATATGTTATTAGCTGAGCTGTGTTTAGGCATGCAGAGACAGAAAACACACTGCCCAAAGCAGAGCCGGTCCTGCCTCTCAGGCTATCGGCAATGTGATCTTTGACCCTGACAAGGCATATGGCTGCTTGCATGCTTTGGCTTCCCCTTTTGACAGCTGTAATAAAATCCCTTCCCCAGTATCACTGTAATGTGTTGAGACATTAATGTTTGCAGCTATCGGCTTTGCTCCTCTGCCAGCATTTTATTACTCAGCGGCAGGAATGACAGACCCAGACAAGCACCTGCACCTCAGCTACTGTAGTGCAAAATCTGATATATTACATCCTTGGTGGAAAAAGATTGCACAGCAGTGGGAACTTAATGAACAGCTGAGGCACAGGTATATGTGAATGAAAGGCAGGATAGATAGGGACAGTAATATCTCAAATCGTGCCAGTATGCTTCAGTGAAAGGTACCTGTTAAACAGCTAAATTGATCACTCTGCTATCCATAGGCATCCATATTTATCCAGAATAAACAGGATACACAAAATTACAATTCAAACACTACATTGTAAATTCCTTAACTTGTCCACCTTCCAAAAGTATATTTATGAAAGCATTTGTTGTTTTTTTTATGTTGCAAACACTATTTTTGCACAGTTTTCATTAAATAAAGTTGCATATGACGTCATGGTGACTGTACACCATTCATTTTATGTTACTTCTACACAACGAGTTAAAGGAGTATTAAGACAGACTTGAAATGGGTTTCCCAGTCTCCCACTGGACACCCACATTGCCATTTGCAAAGCAGAAAAGATATGATCAGTCAGTAAACTATCTTCTATCACAGCAATAATGAATGATACATAAAACAGTATAAAACTAGGTTCAGCTATAGTAATTCCAGAACATACCAGGTCCGGGGCTATACAGAAATCCAGCCAATCTGGAGCAGGGAACCTGTGTTCAAACGGGAGGCATACGAAAAGTTGTGGTGAAGGTAAGGAAGCCACTTCATTTGTGGGACATCAATAGCAGATGATTTGCTCTTGGGCTCGGTCACTGTTATAAAACTCCTTTCCACCCACACAGGTAGGAAGACTAAGAAAGACACCGGCCCACAGTGAAGTGAGAAAATACTTACTTAGGGAACCACCCCTTGGCAAGATCTCATTTCTTTCTTTTTGTTTTTTTTTTTCTTTTTTTTTTTTATTCCCCGCACTTTAATAATTTTTAAGCCTTTAGAAATCTGAGTTCTGACGAAACAGCTCTTTTCTCCTTGATTTTGCATTAAGTTTTGATAAAGAATGATGGACCAATCTGAGAGCAGAATCTTTATTAGCAAACTGGAGAAGATCAGATTCCTTTACTGGAGAATATTAGACACCACAGGATTTTTTGGCATTTGAGCAGACTGAAGGCGTTGTTTTAATTTGTGTTTGTTTCTCACTGTCCAACCTATTTTAATTGGCAATAAATTAATTAATCTTCCATAAGTCTGGTTTGCCCATGACTGTGACTGGTAAGTGGTGTCTCCTTCTTTATCTTGACCCATAACCTTTTCCATCTTATTTTTTCCTCCTGTCTTATTGAGGAGGAGGAGGACTGAGAGAGCAGCCAAGTGGGTGTATGGCAGCCAGCCAAGGTCAACCCACCACAAGATGCACCAGAAAAAACAGCCTACAAGAAAAGGAGTCCATGTCCCTCTTGTCTGGATTGACTCATCCTCTTGTTCAATGTAAGGGTAAGTGTTTCACTACACTTGCCCCCACAATCATCACCACTTGCTGAGACTACCTCTAGGTTTTGTTTGCCAGCAGTGACCTGTATCCAACATTCAGGCTTCCTCTTGTATCTCTGATTATCTTCAGAGTTAGCATCTCATGGTCATGCCTTGTTTTCAGCATCTCCGGTTTGCCCTGCTTGACCCCAGCTTATGCTGAAATAATTACAGAGCCCTCTAAAGCTTGGACACTGCCTAATAATTCAGCTGATTTAGATTTGCATATTCATTATTTTTCAGGCACCCAGAAGGAAAGGGGGAGCCAATTACTTCATTGAGTCTTCCCTTGACAGATGGAATGACTTCTCTTCCTTTACTGCCTACATACTCTTGGTCTATTTCTATTATAATTCTGGTTCATTATAAGTCATTGCTGGGTTTCCACATGATTTGTGAAATAAGTGATTTTGCAAGCAGAGAAACCAACAGACCAGGACACAAAGCAAAACTGTATGAGGTCAGGAGGTTCAGATTCTAGCTCCGTCTCAGCTCTTCCCTCCAACAAATGATCACTGCTGAATTTTATGAAGAAATACCTTCACTTATGGCTTCAGGACTTTTGTGTTTAGGTTTGGGTTTTCTCTGGTTTTAATCTTGATTTTTCACAGTTAAATTGATTTTTTTCAAGTTGTGCCATATTTTTCGATAGTTTCTGATATTTTTTCTTGATAATTTTTCATTTTTTTATACATTTCAAAGCAAAAAAAAAAAAAACTTCTACTTTTCTAACTGATGCTCTTTCCCATCATTCCATCCATCTTTTTTTATTTTTTTTTTACCTTTGTAGAGAAATGAGCTAGCACTTGCAGAAGCCAGTTCTCCTGATAATTTCAGTGAGCTCTGGGGAAGTCCTAAAGGCTCATACCTTTCAGGCAGAGCTGGAACTCCATTCTGGCTGGAACAGATCCCAAAGCAGGCATGTTTCAACAAGTACACATGTAATTAAACTGAATTGTGAAATCAGAAGTACACAGAACTGGAAGGCCCCTGGCAGGTTTTTAACTTTATTCAGCAAGGCAAACAAACTCAGGGAGGTACAAAATCCTGATAGAACTTCTTGAGGCCCAGCCGTATTTAAAAGGAAGGAATCCAGCCCTCCTAAAATTAATAATCAGTTGTCTTTGTCTCCAACCACAGGGCAGCTGCAGGGGTTCAGGATGGCATGGGGCCCCCAGCAGCACACATGGCCCCCAGATGTGGTGTCCTGGGTGTCCGTGCCCAGGTGTTGGCAGCAGGGGTGGCCTCTGTGAGAAGGGGCCAGAGTGGCTGGGTAGGCGTCCGCCAGCTAGTGAAGGTCAACCCACTACCTGTGGACAAACAGCAGTTGATCCTCTTCTAAGAGGGACTGGCCGTTGTCCCCAGAGCCCAGTCCACCTGGCCCCCAAAACAACTAGGGCTGTCAGTAGTTCCTTTCCTTTTCTGCTATTTTTCTCAGTGTGGTGGGTTGACCTTGGCTGGATGCCAGGTGCCCACCAAAGCTGCTCTATCACTCCCCTCCTCAGCTGGACAGGGGAGAGAAAATATAACAAAAAGACAGGGAGAGATCACTCACTAATTACTGTCACGGGCAAAACTGACTCATCTTGGGGAGATCAGTTTAATTTATTACCAAATAATAATAATTTATTATCAGAGTAGGATAATGAGAAATAAAACCAAATCTTCAAACCTTCAAACCTTCCCCCAATCCCTCCCTTCTTCCCAGGATCAACTTCACTCCTGAATTATCTACCTCTTTCCAGACAGTGGTGCAGGGGGACAGGGATTGGGGTCAGTTCATCACACGTTGTTTCTGCTGCTCCTTCGTCCTCAGGGGGAGGACTTTTCACACTCTTCCTCTGCTCCAGCATGGGGTCCTCCTATGGGAGACAGTCCTCCACAAACTTCTCCAGTGTGAGTCCTTCCCATAGGCTGCAGTTCTTTACAAACTGCTCCAGCATGGGTCCTTTCTATGTGGTGTAGTCCTTCAGGAACAGACTATTCCAGCATGGGTCCCATGTGGGGTGACACATCCTGCCAGCAAACATACTCCAGCACGGGCTTTCCACAGGGTCACCGCCTCCTTTAGACATCCACCTGCTCTGGTGTGGGGTCCTCCCCAGGCTGCAGGTGGAGATCTGCTCCCTTGTGGACCTCCCTGGGCTGCAGGGGCACAGCCTGCCCCACCATGGGCTGCCCCAGGGGCTGCAGGGGAATCTCTGCTCCGGCGCCTGGAGCCCCTCCTGCCCTCCTGCTGCACTGGCCTGGGGGGCTGCAGGGCTGCTCCTCTCACATATTCTCACTGCTCTCTGCACTGCTTTTGTTGTGCAGCAGGGACTTTTTCCCCTTTATGTTAACCCAGAGGTACTACCACCATCACTGAAGGAAAAAACTTTTCTCTCCTCAAAATGCCTTCACCTTGGAATATGTAATATCAAACACAGCAGACAGTTCGGCCTGGCCCTTTTCTGAGGGCTTCAGTTTTACTGCATCAGCGAAAAGCTAATCCAACAGACATCTCTTCCAACATCTGTTCCAGCTTGATCTCTTCTGAAAGAGGCTTATCTGTCCATCACAGTACAGCCTATACGCAACTCTGTTTCCTCCTCCTCTTCTCCAGAGTCCAGCCCAGGCAAGCAAGGGAGGGCACAGGTATCCCCAGTGCCACACTACTATCAGGACAGTGTGAACTCTAGGAGAGTCCACAGGCTTAAGGGGAGGCTGGACAAATTCATGGACTCTGGGAAGTCCCTGAGCTTAAATGGTGAAGACTGGTGGAACAATCTGTAGAAAGTACTGCCACATGTTTGCCGTACTCATACCACTGCTGGAGGTAGGATCCTGAGCTGGATGGCCCTGTAAAGCTGTTCTTCAGTTCCTATATATTGTCACTGTTGAAAAAAATCTGTTCCAAATTTTGTTGTATCTAGACAAAAGTCATAAGAAAGCTGTCTTCTACAAACCAAGCCCTTCGTAATAGCCTTCCTCTCTTCTAGCTATCAGTTATGTAACTATTACATCAATTTTCAATGTCACATGTATGTAACTTGCTTTGAAGGGGCAATGAATAAAACAAGTCCAGTTGTCTTTCCCAGAAACTCATTTTTGCAAAGAAAATGTGCCTTTCTAACACAGTGTTTTTGTGTAGATCAAATGCCAGCATTCTTTGAGGTTTTGAAAAACACTTGGGAAAGATATTACAATGGAGAAGTCACCTTTGCTAGTTACAGGTCAGCTTGCTTTTTGGTTTCGCAGGTCAGGATTGAATGATTCAGAAGGAATAGCTTCAGTGAGTGTTTAATTTATCTCTTTGACTGCATAACAAAAATGATGGGTAGAAACTATTGTTGGCCTAGTTAAATTGTTGATTCTAACTGTCTTTCCTCTGTATCATTGTCCTATGACATGGATCAAGATCAGAAAAGTTAGAATTTTTCTCATGTGACAGATGCAATTTTGTCAAAATGATATCTTTTTGTTCTTTAGCTAGTAATACAGCACAGACAGTCATAACAAAACATTACAGAAGAGAGAATGACAATGTTATTTTACCATTTTTCAACCAATTTACCATTGCTCTTTTACTATTTCCTAGCTTTTCATAACATTTATTAATTCACTCCTGTAGTCAGATCGCCCAATAAAAAGTTGGAAAGTCTTTTATTAATTGCAAAAGAATCCAGGACACTGAGCATTTTCAGGTTCCTGGAATCATTGAGGTGACCATAAACATGTTCAGACTTCATCAAGTACATCAGCACCATGCTTGTGTCTAATGACTTCATATAATTTCTTTCCTTTTTTGTACAAACTTCATAACTAATCCAAAGATACCTGGAAAAGGAGGGATGCTAGCAAAATTACCTTATCTCTGTTAAGAAGCTGTCTGCACTGGCACATTGAATCGTACTAGGTTATGAGCTTGAAAAGTTGCACTTACTGCCATGACACCAAATACAATTTTGTGATCAGTCTGGACAAGGACCTGTCTTGCTTAGTAACTCTGTCAGCTGTCCATGGCTAACCCAAACACACAACTTAGCATTACTCAACATAATCCTCATAGTCATAAACTGACATTAGAGGGAAGATAAGCCGTAGTCCATCCATTCTCATTTGAGATACCACATTTAAACAAAGTGATGCATTTTGAAAAGGTTTTTCAACACCATTTGTTTAGTAACTTATACCTTATTAGTTCTGTACATTTCTGGATTGTTTCCTCAACAGAAAAAATGACAAGGCACAGTTCAGCCTTCTTCAGATGCATGAACATGCTATGCTTACTAAAGAGCCTTTCAAGAGACTAGTAGTTTCAATATGTAGTTTCTTGTTGGATATGTTCTTTATAAATCCTTCCCATTTATCTCTGTTGTGATATCCTTTCTTTGCCAATAATAGTTAATCTGAAGGCAAGTTTGTACTGGTCTTTCTAATAGCCAGGCAGAGCAATAGCCTCTACAGCTTCACCTCAGACCCTTAGCACAGATAGCTATTAACAAATGACGGTAATAGCAAGTGGAATTGTTATTGTTGCCAGGCATAAACTTCCTTTTTATATGTAGCTTAACTATCCTTTTCTGCTAGGATATCTTTTTAGATTACACAAGTTATGAAGTAGAAAGGTTATAAAAATCATAAATTTAAGACCAGGAAAAGCTGTAGCAGCATTAAATCAATCCATGGCTATTCTGTCTGAGGAACTGACAGAGCTGGACCTTTGGGATCATCGAATCTGCTGTTTGTAGTGAGCTGCATGATCATATGGATTCCATAGGCCAGGATCCACAGTAGAATTATAGATGTCACCAAGCCCATCCAGATTTCAGGAGTGAAGAAGCCTGTGCAGTCACTTGCATAGGAAAACTGGTTGTTTTCAATGTTGAACCCTTGAATCTGAGAATGAAGAAAGGTAGATAGATGAGTGCAATTACATGCGGAATGTAGGCCACATCAGGATATATGTGGTAATTACAAAACCCACACCTGTTAATTACCACTCACGTTCTGCCCATTAAAAAAGAGTGAGAACCAAATCCTTTGCATAACAGTTTTCCAGGTCTCTTTTTCACCCAGGAAATTAAAGATGCAGAAGTCATTGGTTTGGCAAGAGGTAGGTTGTGTTTCCCACTTCGGAAATTTGTGTTACTTCTAGAAGTAAAGTCCCAAAGGGGACATTGTGATCCGTATTGCTCAATGACCACTTCAGAATTAGGAAATTCAATGCACCCAAAGGCATGAGAGTTAATGCCCCCCAAATCATAATATCTGTTGAAATTCCCTGATATTTTTAGCTAATAACTCCTTGACAAGCAAAACTCCTGAAACCTACTTTAAAATGCATTTAATGAAGATGACCTTTTTGGCTGAGTTTTAGTGAAAGTTCAAGGAGAAAACAGTTGTGAAACCTTTCTTCCCCCCTCCTTAGACATCAGAGCCTCAAAGCAGGAGGGAGGCTTGCTTTAGTGAGTTGTGGGCTCTGTGCTATTAACATATGAAACCCATATAAACTTTTCCAGCAGTTAGAAAAAAATCTGTAATATCTCTCCTTTGACTGGATTCTCGAGGGCTGCCACTGACTGAACTCCTGCCATATTATTTTCCTCAGAAAAATCAACTAATTTGGGGATCTATTCTCTGTCTAGCCAGCAATTTTTCAAAAAGTGTCAACCAACTGAATGCCTTTGAGGCCGCTATCCTTCTAAAATTTTGTTAAAACCAGTCAAAGAATTAGAAAACTATGAAGAAAGGGAATACGGTCTCCCCTTTACACACATGCACATAATTTCATAAGCACTGATTCCTTCAGAAGGAAGGGAATCTAACTGGTGGAAAAAATGAGGAAGGAAAAAACTAATTTGATCTGTGTTTTAAGTCTTTCTTAAATAATTTTATGAAGAAAAATGAAGACTGACATTCTTATGTATTTACAGATTCTTTGAAATGGGTGTGTACGGAAAGCACCAACAATCATAAATCTACCAGTAAAGAAACAAGACCTTAAAAATTATTTTCTATAAAATATTATAGAATAAAACTTAAAAGGATTATTTAAATCGCTTCCCTCACCAGGAATTAAGCAAGGAAGCAGAAGAAGATCATAGCTTTCTACTTCTCTGTGTTCCCGCTCCATGATTACTCTGTGCTTTATGATAAACTAAATGGAAAGCTTTGTGGTAATAAAAGAGTTTGTACTTCCTAGTAAAGGCGTTGGTGCAAACATTGAAGAAATTAGTCTGTGGCTTGCATACCACGCTATACCAGTAAGCGCTCTGGGTTTGAGTTCATTAATGACTCAGGCACCTAAAGTTAATGTGTAGTTAATATGTGTGCTAAGACCAATGTCTATACCTCCCAGAATGCTGATTAATAAAACTATTATCACATGCAGAATTTAAGGGCTATTTAGGTACTGTGGAGGTGAAGACAATTTTAGCAATTCAAGCTTTTCTGGGTCTCTTAGAAGAATCTTTCCAAGTCAGATCATGGTAGCTAACTTGCAAATACTGCCTGCTTTCACTATAGGCAGTCAGACTTCTGATTAAAGCAGGATTAGCAAAAATAAGCTTTTGGGTTGGATAACTGTTTGCACAGTTTTAGAGAATACAGGTGATTACCAAAGCCTTTGCTTGTTAAGCCACTGCTTTGACAACAGATGAGAATGTGAATAGGAGTCATGAAATGTAGTCTGAAAGACTCATTTTCAATAAAAACAGAAAGCGGGTGATGATTTATGGGGTTTATGTTCAAAAAAATGGATTGAAATTCTGGAAACCAATACACACTTGTTACTATATTTACAAGAACTCTCTAAAGCACTTACCAGGTATATTTGGTTTAGAAAGGCTTTGCCACTTCTGATTTAGAGCCAGAAATACTGAATTTTATTATGTCAATCCTACTGGGTTTTTTTGAAGTAGGATTATGCTTATTGAACCTTCAAGGTGAAAGCTTTAATTGTACGCTCTTAAAATGCTATGTCTCCTTTTAGGCAGGAGATGAAGTATATGCAGCGTTCTTTTATTGTTTTTCTGAAGCTTTATCATTTCTGTGGGGGTGTTAGATCCCAGGTGGGAGACAAAAATGTGACTCCTAGAAGCATTTCTACCTATAGAAAAGTTAAAAATACTTAACATACGGTTCTCTAATTTTTATGAATGTAAAAGCCTTTTGGATACAGGCCTCTGTACTGAGGAATTTTTAATTTTAGTCTTTGGACCAGCACTATTTCTCTTGGTTATACTAATCTGTATTTATTGTTAATTTTTAAAATATTTTTTGAATGGAGTTTTCTCATCATTTGACCTTTGACAAAGCCTTCAAGTAAAATCTGTTGTTGTCATGGCTCTTGAGTGTACACTGAACATATACTTTTTGAACTTAGAAATATTTTAGCCACAAAGAATCATAATATTCTTGATTTTAAAGGGTTTGGATGCTTTTCTTAGGAATAAAGGGGCTTCTAAACCACTATGACACATACTAAAGAAAAGCAGTGGTTTTGGTGGCAGCATCCTCTTTAACTTCATGGGCAGGTTTGTGATCCTCAAAAGGATAAAAGGTATCATGCTAGAACAACCGTTGCTGAAACAACAACAACAAAATTAACAAAAATACCACTGAAACCAGAGCAGTTTTCGTACTGTGTACAGCTCTGAGTGGAGAGATCCTAGGCTATGGGCACACCTAGACAGCATCCCACAAAGATCCTTCAGGTGGAAGTGACTGAGCTTGCTCCAGAACTAAAGTAAAAGGCTGCATCAGTTCAGCCTTGCCTTGGAACAAGCTATGCAAGGCTTCACTGTGCAGATGCCATGTCCCTCTAATACAGTGATACTGTTTTCTGGACCCAAAATTGCAAAGTGCAATTGTAGGGACATGGTTTGGTGATGGGATGTCAGGGTTAGGTTAAAGGTTGGACTTGATGATCTTAAAGGTCTTTTCCAACCAAAGCAATTCTATGATTCTATGATTCTATATATCTGCTAGATTGGCATTGGATCTGGTTTCTAATTCATTGCATAACTTTGACATGAAAACCACGTTCCTCTGTTTCAACAACAAGATTTTATGCCGGCTGCAACCACTGGGTGCATCCCATGTGCCTTTTTCACCACACAACAGAACCTGGGGGTTTCTAAACCTCATTCTAGAACAAAGCCTGATATTGAGATCAACCAGATTTCACTCCATATCAGTGGAATGTATCTGGAAAGGTATGATATAGCTCAGGTAGAACTTAGAAACAGGCCCAGAATGGTGACTTTCTGTTTTCTCACACAACAGAAAAGACCAGAACAGGACTTTTGAGGTTGTGTTCCATGCTTAGGACTTGATCAGAGAAAAAGGCCTTTCCCGAGAAGAAGTGGAAGTTCTGTTGCCTGAGCAGTGGAAGCAGCTGCTGCTCCAAATCAATAAGGAAGGTCGGAAACCTACTAGTTCTACTCTTGATCAAAACCCCAATGAAAGGATGTCTACTGAGGATGGAGCAAGGCTTCTCTCTAAGCTTTGAGAAGGCAGAAAGATCAATATGTGTAGAAATTCAAGGAAAAGATATGTTGCAAGTGAACACTTTGTATTTTCATAGCCCACATACTTTCATAGCCTAGTGATGCCAAAGTCTAACGTCAACGAGTGACTAGGCAAAGTAGAGTTGTGTGGACTCAGATATTTTCAGGCCCTTCCATAAAAAATACCATCAGGAGGAATCTCCACAACATTGGTGTGTATTGCTACACTGCTTCTCAAAAAACTGTGGGACTTGATCCTGGAATTTGTGGACAATAAATCTCAGCACCAATGCCGTTCCTTTGAGATTTCCATTAAGCAGAAATGTCAAATCTGGACTCAGATTATTGAGATTTGGTTTGTTATTGAAATCGTAAATACAATCATATAGCATTTGTATCGAGGTATCATGGGGTTACTCATCTTTGACAAACAGAGTCCAGTTTGGAATTATTCCTATCATTTCCATTACCTCTTTAATCAAAGAGATCCCTTAGTGTGATATTGTTCTAAGATACAAATGTTGATGTGCTTCTCCTAAGGTCAATGCTCAAAATAATAAAGATGCAATCATCTACACCTCGCATATGTAATCTGTACCACTGCACTAAATACACAGAAAATCTATGCCTCATTCAAAAAAAAAAGTCCAACTGCTTTCCTTCTGGGCCCTGTGGGACCTAGTATTGCTCCCAGCTGAAGTCCATGGCAAACCTTCCATTAAATCTAATTGCACCGGGCTTTGTTTCTGTCTGTGGGAGTACAGACAGTCTATGTCATGGAAAATGGTAACCACACTAAGTTGCACTTTCCTAGGTAAACAAAGTGCAAAAGAATCAAATAAAAACAAAGTAAGCAGCATAAAGCCACCCACCTAAGAGGTCCATGTTTCCAATAGCAGCCCAATTCATTAAACAGGCATGGGGACTTAGTCATTCTTTGCCTGATTAAGTGCATTTGGGTTTATTCTTTTTTCTTTTCTGTGGGCAACTTCATATTCTTTTGTTTTTCAAAGCAGTGCTTTCATGTTCTTATTGTTCAGCAACTGCCATATTTTTTACGCCTTTATTGAATAGCTCACCAAGGGGGAACAGCTTTTCTTTTACATTTTCCCTCAGGCTGAAATGAAAGTAAGGGCATTATGAATGTGTGTCATTCAGCACCTACAATAGGAAGTAATAGTTCTTGGAATTATCTCTGAAATGGCAATGTGTACTCACTTGCAACCTGGAAATGAAAACATCCCAGTTTTTTGCCTCATTGTTGGATGGAATCAGCCTTGCAGGATAGAGATTGCTTGTTCCCACCAGCTGACAATGAAATGAATACTCTGCAGGAGCAGAGATGACAGAAACATTAAATTTAGCAAACTTTTCTCCATCTTGTACGATCTCAACTGAATCTAAAGTGGACCAATTTCGAGCCGAGCCTCCATAGAACTTGTTGGACATTAAAAACCTAGAAAGACAACAGAGGGAGAAAAAAAAGGTCACAATGATGGAAGGAAAAAATTTAATATTCCTTTGATAATGTACTGGTGGCAGATAAAGGTTCACTATTGCTAGTTGCAAACACCACAGGCGGTATCTTAGCTTTTAGGTTTGTTTGTAAGTGAAGAGATTCTGTGAATATGTTTTTACTAGTTCTTAAGAGTTTCATCTCACAAGCACAGCTTTCCATAGCTGTGGCAGGCAAGGAGCAAATGCGATTTCATTCTTCAAGGACCTCTACCAGTGCAGTATTTCATCAGTTACCAACAGTTTCTAATCAGTGGAGCAGAACCTGAGAGACTGTCAGTATGCCTGCAGTGGCTCTCAATAAACATTTTATGGGATTTTTTTAAAATTGCTTTTATGATAGGTGCAGGCATGATAACCATTCTGATTTGTCATTGCAATTCTTCCTTGGCTCAAATGCCTAAATGGCAATTTCCTTTGCAAATGTCTGAATTTCCAGTAGAAGACAGAGTTTTCCTTCACCGAAGGGTGGGGAGGGTTTGTCAGTCCTAGTTTCCCAATTTGTAGTGGGTTAGGCACAAATAAATATTTTCTCATTTTGAAAAGGTCAGTGTATGTGCAGTATTGCAACAGTTTTCAGTAGTTTATAACCATGGGATTTATTTATATGTTACTACCACTGCAGTTTGAACACTTCCCAAATGTTCTGAAACAGAAATAATGGAGAACACCGAGAAGTACATCCTGATCCTTTACAGATCGTGTCCTAGTCTTTACCACTTTTTACCCAGTTACTTTCAGGTATTCAAGTTATCTCATAAGGAAATGATAAACTTTTCTCCTTATTGTATGTTGCTTTAGATCTTTAACCCTACTTGGTCTATGTATGTATTGCTATTGCTCTGTATAGTTTGCTGAAGGGTTTGGGGTTTTTTTGCTTATTAATAACCACAAAGAATTTAGAAGAGGAATCTTTTTAGCAATAAGTGAGACTTGTTACAAAATGTAATATTCTGCCTACCCACACTGGGCAACACTGTTTGTGGATTTTAAAATTTGGGGTAATGCTTAGAGGCATTTATGACAGGTTTGAAAAAATAAGCAGTCATTTATAAATGTGGCACAATATAGAATATTTTATGTTCTCTAGGGTATATGTATATATAGAGAGAATATTTTCTGTTGTGGAATATTGCTTGTTTGTTCAAATCCGTTGCTTTCAGTACCGTATCATCCACACAACATGGAGTCTAAACACAAACAACGCTCCTTGGGAGTAACACACAAAATTTTACAGGTTAGGTTATTACCAAGCCCTTTCTCTTTTTTTTTTTAAATAATCTGTGGCTTTTGATTCATCTATGTTCATAATCCTCAAGAGTTTTAAAATGCTCAGAAGGAATCCTAGAACTCAAAGGGTCATTCGGGTGAGCAAAGGATGTTTTGTTTTATGGCATTCCTTAAGTTTTGAGCCTAAACAGCTGTTTCCATACAATGTTCGGCTGTGAGCATCACTGAAAACAAAAAAAAATTGAATTTCATCTAGTACACATTCACAAATATTTATGGAAAGTATTCTACTGTTATAGTCATAAAGTTACAAAATTAATACATGTATTAGCCTAAATATTAATTGCTAGAAGAAAGAAATATTTTCCTGACATGCACCACAATCTCAACAGAATTTCCATGGTGTCTCAGCAGCAATGCTAGAGGCACGAGCTGGAGGCCAGTTATAAGCACAGGGAAATTTACTTAAATGTTTGTGCCAACCACAGATTCTGAGCGTGCTCTGTACTTTTGCTGAGAAGATGAGTGGTAAACAAGGAAATTCTCTGGAGACTCACCATATGAACAGGCAAGTTATATAAGGCTATGTATGTGAGTACAGTCTAAAGTGACCTCCAAGAGAATGCTGTCTCTTTATGTTGCACCAAAGACTAAAATTTTATGTTACTTGGGGATTTACAAGAATTAAGATTCTAATTAGTGAACCAGTGGAGCATGTTTAACTTAATAATACAGGATTTGACCCTTAGCATTTTTCCAAACAACTGATAGCAAATAGTCTCCAACAAGCAGGCTCTTAACTAATTACTGATACAACTATAATTGATTAAATTACAAAAAAAGATATTCAAATAAGAAAAATCAATAGAATGACTTCATTTAGTTTAATATTTTCCCAGATGAGTAGGTAGAAAATAGAATGAGCACCATATAGCAAATGAATGATGAGGAGAGGGAATAAAGTTTTTATCTGCAAAACTGAAAGTACCTTGGCTTTTATAGGAAATGCTGTGTTCGTATTAAACATCAGAACCAATACAGGAAGCCAACTTTGACACAGACATTACGTACTTTATGTATGGTGTCACAAACAATTCCCGGTCATAGGCCAGACTTCCTTTGTGCCAGATCACCATATGAACTCTAAATGCCACCACCTGTTACCGATCACCATCTCGTGTGGCTATTCATTACAAGGAGAGAGATTTCTGAAAAGGAAGCTGGTTGGAATTACTACTGCTTCAAAGACTCAAAGAGAAACACAGCTGTTAGGAAAAAGGCTTTAAAACATGGTTCTTGGGTCAGTTCTATTCTATATGTTCTACGAGCAACAACAACAGTTGAGTACTTATCAATGTAAGTGGGGAAAATACTAATGCTCTGCACTTCCATCCACTTTGACACCTTTTCCCAGAGAAGATGACAGACAGGTGCTTCAACAGCTGGGTGTCATCTGCTGCTGAGAGAGCTGAGATGATGCTCCTTCCAGCAAAAACTACTGCCCACTGCTCCTACCCCTCCTGCAGCGGTCGCTCACTTTTCTAAAGCTAGCACAACCAGAATCACTCTACAACCGCCCCCTGACAGCTCACCCCTCAGTGACAAGTGCAGGAGGACGAAAGGGACTGCTGCTTTTGCTAGAGGGAGGGAGAGGCAGGTGGCAGCTGTTTGGATGGGATGAAGCAGCTATCACAGCTGCTAGTAGGAGGTGGGATATGACTAGCTGCTCAGAATGAGGTGGTAGACTTGTTGTGGTAAGGGGATCCAGCTCATGATGCTGAATTTAGAGCCTCTTTTATTGATTAATAAGTGGAGCTATTTGAATATGGTTCTCTTTGGTGTCGCTTTCTGTCTTCAAGGGATGCTTACACCTTAGTAAATGGCCTTTATAGGGGGGAAAAAAATGCAGTTGTGGCTCTAAGCTCTGTTCCTTCCCACCTTTTTGCCCTGCTTGTGTCCCGTTTACTGAGGCAGACTGTAATCTTACCAAGGAGTCATCTTGAACAAGAAATGTAATCAAAGCAAACCAGAAGGGGAAAACAGAGGTTGTAATGTGTCTCTGAGGGTTTTAGAAGCTCTTGACAATAGTCATGCTGAGCTAAACAAGGTCAGTAAGTTCCTGAATCATGAAAAGATTGATTGATTGTTCTGATTCTGTTGAGTATATCTTATTATTTGCATTATATGCCATGCAATATTGTATTATGGTAGCTAATAGAGGCCTAAACCGACACAATTGTCTCTTAAATGAAGAGATAAACCAACAGAAAACAGCACAAATAACCAGGTGTGTCTTTAGTAGAAAGTTTTCTTTCTAAAGGTTTCTGAGGTGTTGTGGGTGGACACCAGCCAGCAGCCAAGCACCCATGTAGCTGCTTGCTCACTCCCTGTCCCCAACAGGACAGGGGGAAGAATAGACAGAGAAAAAATGAGGAAACTTGTGGGTTGAGATAAAGACAGATTAATAGGAAAGAGGAAAAAAGCAATACAGAAGCAACCACATTCTACCTCCCACAAGCAGGCCAATGCACAGCGAATGTCCAAGCAGTTACTACCCTGGAAGCCACCCCCCCACCTTCTTCCTCTATTCCATTTTTTATTGCTAGAACCTGTGTCACACATAAAAAATAATCAGTTTAGGTATTTTTGTGCCTAAATGCCCTGAAGGGCTATTAAAAACCTGGGTCACACCTAGCCCAATGGAATAAATCAAATTCTCCTGCAAAGCACAGCCAGCCCATGCTACTTTAATTACTCTCTGGGCATGACAGTGGTCAGGACTTCACCTACTCTCTTTTCAAGTCCTCACCCAGTGGAGCCTGTGTTTCTCATCCCAGCTTGGTATTTTGGTATTTAGTTATAATGTATTCAAGTAGAAGCACAGGTCAAGAGAAACTTTGTGAGTATTTCTGCCTTTACTACAACAGGCTCAAAGAACATTAAAAAAATTTCCAGAATAAGCGAGAAAACATGAACCGTTCACCTTTTGTACTGATGTTCTCCTTTAATTTACAGTCAGTCTGTCTGCAGGATTGCTTCAAATTTCTTCTGTTCAGATGCACCTCAGATTCACGACCACATTAAAGTTTTCTCCCAATAATTAATTAAAATTATAAGATTTCAACAAACAGATGACTAACCACAAATCTGAATAGTCCTCATTAAGTCCATATGCATGCACTAAGATCATGTTTGATCTTCTTATGCCTGCAATCAAAATCTAATATAAATGTTTCAACTGCCAAAGTATTTTGTTTCTATAGTAGCATCCTAAGGTTTGCAATTTGCTGTTGTACAGTTGAGCAAAAGCTGTTGACTACTTTAAAGAAAACAACCCCTCTAAGATCTGTCAATTAACTTGGTAGATAGTTTTGCAGCAGAGTTGCATAGGATTACAGCTCCATAGGATTTTCAAGTGCTTTATAGTTCATATTTTCTTGGAACTGTAATTTTAGTAGAAAGCGTGGTAGTATGCTGAGGATGGTCACATTCTGGACAAATGTAGAAAGCAACCAGATTCCTTCATATTCCTATGAAGAGATTACAGGAGAGTAGCTAAGACCTGCACTAGAATGAACAAAGACGGAGAATGAGAGATGAGGGCACTGTTTTGGTGGGTCTGTCTGTACGAGCATGAGACAGGAGCAGCAGACAGGAGGCAGGGAAGCACCAGGACAGCACCAGAGAAAGCAATATTTTGTGACTTGGCATAAAAGTAAAGATACAACTTGGGCAGTCTTGGTCTGGGAACAGTATTTTTGGAATGGGATCCCAAGAAAATATTTCCTTAATTCCCCATGGTGTTCAGGGAAATGCATGCCCCTTCAGTAATTTATGGTATTGAAACCAAGAAAAGCTTGGTTTTGTCACTGAGGGATCCTATACACAGCTAACTACAATAGTCAAAAAAGTAAAAACAGTATACTAACAGCAACCTTATCTGTACATTATGTTCTTCCACAAAGCTCTAGATGCTTGGGGTGGATGGGAGATGTTAAATAACAAAGCATGTTTGGGGTTTTGCCACCTATCACGGTCTCCGATTATGACTGCAAGTGTCTCTGTGCACTCCAAATACAACTCCAAATACATCACTGACTCTCTTCAACACAAGTCCTTCTGGGGGTCCTTTTACCTAATTCTAGAATGTCCTTATATCTTGGTGCAAATAATGGTATTTATTCATTTGTGTATATCATTTTAGTGCCATGTGCCTCTTCTACTCTCCTACCAAAATGTTGTTCAGGCCCTGATTGTCTCCTACATTATTACTTTAAACTTCCTCTCTTTGGTTGCCTTGGATTTCAATTTCCTTTTTCAAGATGTCAAAAGCATTTTAGATGGCAAAAGTCATTTGTTCTTCTGCTGCCCCAGCAAACATCCAGTTTATCCTCTGATATGTGCAAATTTAAATCAGTGCAAGTTCCCTGGCTCAAGCCCTTCCCAAATAAATTTAAGCAATTAACTGAGGTACCTAAATGAAAAGAGCAGGCCACATTATCTTTGCCAGAGCTTAAGAAAATAATTTTAACTGCTGTCCCTGCTGATGATGAAAGAACTGAGGTTTGTGGACCAGCAGCTGTATGGAAGCCCTCAAACAGTAGCAGATGCTTTCCCCATCTCTAGAATCCACTAGAGAGAGCAACAGCTGCAAGTTCTCCCTTTGACTTTTCACCCCAAGTCTCCCCTTTCCCTAACTTTTCTTCCCTCTTCTCATGGTAGGAGAAATGTGGTCTTGTCACCATCTAAGGAGCAGAAAAATTAGGAGTTTTTGCACCCCTCATTAGCCACAAGCTAGCTCTGACAGAGTACACTGGTAACCCACATTAGGACTAAATGCAACCCTGGCCATGCAAGCAGACTTCAGCCCCTAGAACTGTTCACAAATCACAGTTATATTTCCCTGAGGCAGGATCGTGGTCTGATCCTATTAGCAAAACAGGTATTCCGGTATATATTCCGGTACCTTACAGTATGGTTGGTTGCCTACACCACTTTTTCAGAAATTTACCTGAGTGTATTAACGTATTCTCTATGTAATGAATGTATTATTGTTCTCCTGCATAGTGACTCCTCAGAACAGAAAGCAAATCGTAATTTCAAAAACATTTTCACTTAACTCCTCCTCTTTTTTTGTTCCTAATTTACAAACAGGCTTTGTACATCACAACGATCTATTTAAGACTAAATCATAAGTTACCTTATCTCTAGGCTGCTGATTCCATTCACTGGCTTTGTGTATTTTAATGACAGTCTAAGAATAAGAAACAGATTTTTAATGTTAGAGTAGTCAGCTTTAATTAGATCATTGTGACATTTCAATCGGAGGGAATATTCTAAATCAATAGGCAATTACAAAAGTCATGTAGCAAAGGTTCAGTACACAGAAAAATATGACAAAATATTTCTAGGAGTTTTTTTACCCAAGAGCAGGTGCTTCAAAGTAAAGGAAAACAGAGATCATGTTTCATTAATGTACTTCCAGCTGAATTACTACCTAGTAACTGGCAATGCTCCCCTTCTAGGGAATTTTACAATGAAATGATGATCTCATTAATGCCAGTGGAGATTTCTGTGATTATGGGATCAGGAACAGGAAAACCTGTTCGGACCAAAAAAAAACAAACAAGGAAGGATGGAATGTAAAATTGTGAAAATAGAGGCTGCACCCGAACAATTTTTGTGGTCCTGACTCAATCTTTTTTCTTCTAAGAATATCCAATTTAGTATTTTTTATTTTGGATGCTTTAGAAGAAGAAAAGTAAATTAGTATTAACATGTCATTGCACCATTTCTGATTAGTTTTCAGAATCACTTGTATTATGATATGAAATTTCTTGTGCTACTCACGTTGTGTTGATGTCTGAGCACTCAGAGGAAGAAATATCCACATCCCGCGTTACAAATGTTGCATTTGTCAGATCTATAAAAACTGAACTGTTGGCTTTAAGGCTGAAATTACTAGCGTAAAAAAGGATGCATATATCATTTCCAGTGGTCACGTTCAGAGGAGGATATGATAAACTGCCTTCTTCCTCAGCAGCCATTAACTGTCGTCTTAATTCTCCCACCACATCAGTTCTTCTAGAAATCTGGAATAACAGCACATTAACAATTCATCTCCTTCGGTAATAACAATTGAACACAGACCTTCACCATTCTGTACCATGAGCACCCATCCTTCTTAAATCCTCAATCAGCGTCAATATTTATTGTTGCCTGTCTATTTAATTGGCGGTAAGGAGGCTAATGAGGTGGTGTTAAGCTAGGTTTCCATGGGCAGGTGTCCACGTGTGAAAAGAAGCACCACTGATCTTAAGCAAATGAACATAAACCCGTGTTGTTAACGCTGCCTTAAGAGAATAGCATGCATTAGTGCTAGCAGGTAAAAGAATTTTTTTTTTTTGTTACAGAAGAATATACTGAAAGAAACTAACTTTTTTCCTGCGATAAAATCACAACAAAACTTCAGCTTGCCAGTACAGCGACCACCCCCCTTGGTAACAAGAACAAGTTTTGCACTCTTCATTTCAACAGGCATGAAAGCAGGCTACTTAGCGACAGCAGTGTTATATTTAGACTCTTCTGATGGCTTCTAGAAAAAGAAGATCTATGCTCATTTGGCTGATGTGGTGAACTCCTACAAGAGACTTCCCTGCATATATACATTGCTTTTAGGAGGTTTCCAGGAATGACTTTTAATAGGTCATGCTTTTTTACAAATGTGCCCAGGGCATCCTTGGTAAAACAGCCCCATTGATATCAATGGTAAAAGCTAGCTGATCCTATCAGACAATAACTTAATCGTGTTGTTCATATCTTACTCTTCACTTCTTTCTCTATTCATCTCTGGGCTATTCCATCTATTTTTAAGACCCATCTCAGCTTTAGAACTTTGTATTCTACAAGTGGCCTCTGCCCTTTGATAACTTTGGGATACAAGAAATGAGAGGCATTACAGGGGTTACCAGAACTACAATCATGTGGAGCTATTGCCTGGAACCACTTTTAAGGGGTTTAAAGACAAGCAAGACCATTTTCCTGTCTGGAACAGAGGCTATAATATCACTTTATAACCTGCCTGTGGCCAGGAGCCCCAGAAGATTTTGTCACCTTAACCACTGCTCTCTAAATGCTATGGGGCACCTGTTATATACAACAGGTCTTTGCAGATACCTCATTCTACGAACAAAGCAGAATGGGCTGAGTTAAAAAACCTTCGACTAAACGCTCCAATGAAGATTGCAATCTTCCTCTCCCATACATGCATACTTTATGAATTTCTTTTTAATTCAGAGTAGTGCCTTTTCAAATACATCAGAACATGCATTATTTTAAATGAATACCATTTTCTTTAAAAGAAGAGTGTACAACAAAAGAAAATATTCAACTTTTGATATAAAACTTTTAATCTTCCCTTAGGCTCTCCTGAAATGTAATCATTTTATTTCAAACTGAGAGGAAGAGCTGAAGTCTAAATTATATCCTGTCTAACAATTGACTTCGCTATGTGGGCCCTGCGTATCATCTAAAGAGGGCTTTAAAAACCACCTGCTAATAGCTGAAAACAAGGTTACATCGGAGACTGTGATTGGGCTAACTTGGGGGATTAGGTTTAAATATCTTAAAATAAAAAGAAAGCTATTAGAATGTAATCATGAGACTACAGCTTTATTTCTATTGCTCTGTTGCACTCTTGTGCAGCTCTTGCATAAAGATTTCCTTTTGCCTCTGGAAAAGCACATGAACCGAAAGAGCGTTTGCCTGTAAAGGGGGGATGTCAGGGATGAAGAAATTCACTAGTTTCCTATGATTAAATGTGTTTTAATAAATTTACCCCTGCTGAAGAAGGGAGGTGATACAGCTTGCCAAACACATTTCTAAAAGCGGGCTTTGTTTCTGTCGTATTTGTGGCTGAAAATACAGGCAGCCACGGACCGTGTAGCCCAGCGAGTCCTTACATGCACAGCTATAGGCAGGCAGGGCGACTGCACCAAATGAGAGCCTGAAAGTATCGGTTCTCTGGAGAAACGTCCCCCAAACAATGACCAGCCTCTATGTTCATCCCTTCAGCCTGAAGATGCATTTCCACAAGTTACCTGTGAGTGAGGTAATTTAGCACAGTCAAAATCAGAAAGCATTGCCTCACAGAAATTTAAGAAAATTTAGTCTTGAGGCTGGAAGGAGGATCTCTGAAACATCCCAAGCTGGGACGCACCACAGACCTGAAGCTGACCTGCGGTGGGGAGCCGAGAGCTCCCCCAGCACATCCCCACCCCTCTGTTTCACGCACATTTTCTTATTCTTTTGTTGCTGCACAAACATGACCTTAAACATGAATTAGAATCATTCTCACCATGCCACATATTTCAGGCTAAACTATAAATGACAAGACACTTCCTTGAGAAATGGATTATATTTACACTGAATTCTTGTAAATCAAATTAAATTATTTAGGAACAGTCCATAGTGGCAGTGTTGTCAATCATTAAGCCATGCTTTATTCTGTTGTTTAGTGCCTCCTTTGCCTTTACTTAATCTGAACCATGGGATGTGTGACTCACTGTCTTGTTCCTCTGGATTTATCAATGACATTATTGATCTCAGATACACAATGAACAATCACAAGACCTGACGAAATAAGGTACAGAAAAGTAAGGGTGTAATTTACGTTGTCCTAGACCAGAATTGAACACTGTAATTACCAACTGAACCTACAATAGAAGTAGCCTGGACAAAATTCTTCCCTTTGATCTGTTTTGCAAGCCTCCTAATTCAGAATCATCTCTCTTGGAAAGGAGAAAGACAGCTGATCTGGCAACACTTTGATGCACCAACATACTGATCTTTTTCAAAGCAAACAGACCTTACATCCAGAATTATTCATTTGTTTTGTTGTTGTTGCCGGGGTTTTGTTGGCTGTTCTAAAATAGAATGGCTAGAGACAAAAAAAAAAGATTTGGGGCCATTTTATATATTTGAAATTACAAACAAATATAAATCGACTCATTGCAAACACATATGAGAAAAATACAAAATACTGAGAAAATAACATTTTCATTGGCTGAAAAGATGAATGGTAATGAACTACGGAAACAGGCTGCATTTCACACTAGTTTCAACGCGGGAATTTTGGATATCAGTTCAACAGATGGTTATGCCTTCATTTTCAGTCTTGTACTTCTTGACTTTTTTATTGCTATGTTTAGGTGTGCACATCAGGAATAAGAAAACTGTCCTGTTGGTGCCTGTTGCTCCTTTCTCTTTCTAACAGTATGGATCTATGACCGCATCCTCTCTGTGGAGTTGTTGCAACAGCTAGGGGAAGGTCTTTCTGTACGTGCAAGGAGGAAGAAGGATCCACTGCCTTTTTCTTTTTAGGTTGTATCTTAGCCTAGACCCTGCCTCCATACTGTATTGTGCATTGCAGTGTGTTCTCTGTATGTACCCTACTTGGATGGCAAATGGTAATTTATCCAAATTTAGTCATAACACAATTAAACCAGTTGTTGGAATCAAAAAACTACATAAAAATCTTATCTTCTATTAAATAAAAAAAAAAAAAGGTGCAGTATAAGAACCAGATATTGCTTAATAGTATTAAACTTCACAAATGCAGAAAAGAGCCTAAAAATATTTAGGGCATGAAGATCAGGAAACACTTTTTCTGCTGTGGGGGTGACTGAGCACTGGCACAAGTTGCCCAAAGTTGTGGAGTCTCCATCCTTGGAGATGTTCAAAATCCAACTGGACATGGTACTGGGCAATTAGCTCTAGGTGGCCCTTCTTGAGCAGGAAGGTTGGACTAGATGACCTCCAGAGGTCACTTCCAACCTCAATTATTCTGTGATTCTGAGTGATGCTGTCCTAAACCATCAACAGATATAGACCTCAGGATGCAGGATGAGGAAGGCTTTTTCATCACAAAGATTCCTAGTTTTCAAAAGATACAGAAGCCCAGTCTTGTTAGGACGTATTTTCCTGCCTACTAAGTGAAGTACACATATTTTACCTACTACTTTTTCCAATTCCTATTGCCTGAATTAACTTATCAGTACAAAATGTGAACCATGAGATACTGTCTGTCCATCACCTACAAAGATATGAAATTAGGTACAGTACTGAAAAAACCCACTGGTTCGGAGCAGCACAAAATTTCAAGTAAGTTCAAATTCAAATGCAAGCTTTGAGGCAGCAGCTACAGTCTTTTGTACTCTGTTCCAAAGGATCTTACCTACCTGCAACTAATTTTGACTTTCATTCTTTATAACTAAAACTGACAGAGACAAAATTTCCGCTCTGCTGCAACTGAACCCAGAGGATGTTTCAAGTGTATTTTCCACAGGAATGTTCGTAGGGTGACCTGGTTATACTCAGAATCCCCCAAACATTTCCAGTGGAGATGCTTAGCTTATCAGGAATTACCAGAAGCTCACTTGAATGCACCTTTCTTGCTCATTTACCTATCTCATTCAAGGTGGTAAGTTATCACATCTTCATGGTATTTTTTCAAATTTGAAATTCCTGCCCATACTAAATCACCTGAAATTCTGTAACTTGCATATAATACAGTAAAATTACATATCTACAGACTGCACAAATTCCAAGTAATTGCACTTGCAGGTGTTATCACAACCAGAATTCAATTTCTGAAATTGTTCTTTCCTTTCACATTAATTCTCTTTAATGCAAACAGCATGAGGTAAAGCTATGACACAGCTTTCAAGGGAAACAAAGCAGGTAGAAATGTGCATTGAGTAGATTCAGGAAAATTTAGAAACCTCGTTTAGAAAAATCAATTTTTGTATGTATGTATAAGCTGCAGTAAGCTCTTTGGATTGTGAAAGCCAAGCCCTTACATTTTTTACTCAAACATATTTCCTGTCAACATTAATGAATGTTTTCCTAAGTAGAAGCTTTAAACTGACCAGAATCGCCAGTCTACACAGAAAAAAAAGCAGTGAAACACAAAATAGAATTTTTTTTCTAATTTATAAACAAAGGGAGAAACGTGTTTTAAAATAAAGACCATCTAATCACCAAAGTGATTCTATGATTCTATGATTCTAATTCAAAATCCATGCATAACTGAACTATGACGATACTCGGCATAAGTATGGACTTGGATACCTGTATTCCTCACATACATGTGTGCATTCACACGTACACACATACAGGAAGGGTAGAGTGGAAATACACTCAGAAGTGGAGAATTTCTCAGAAATGTCTTTCTTTTCCCCGCTGACTGCATGCATCTACAAGTAGATCCAGATGGAGAAGGCAGATCTGAGGGCATTTATAAGAGGACTGAGAGATGGAGCTTAAAGTGGTCACACCTAAAAGAACACACAAAGAAAAATGTTTTCAAAGCAGGATTAAGTTTGTATTGCTGAAACTGGAATGGACTCCTCACAAAAACTGGATATTGCACTTCTAGAAAATGGTCTCCTTCTTAACACTGTTCTTTCACCTTTCCACTTCCACTTCAGCAGCTGGTAGGGAATCATTAGGCCACTGCTTGCTGTCACACTGAAGTGAATTCTATGCTATTTTGCATGTTTGTAAAGCACCTGTAAGCCTAACCAAGACATCATAATAAATGTCAATAGCATTACATTTTGCCCAGAGGAATCCTTCAACTCTTTTTCCCTTCTTTATGAATATGCTGATAAAGCAGGGGGGAAAGAATGCACAGAAAATGAGGTACCTTACATAGGTAGCAATCATAGAATCATAGAATCACGTCAATAGCATTACATTTTGCCCTTCTTTATGAATATGCTGATAAAGCAGGGGGGAAAGAATGCACAGAAAATGAGGTACCTTACATAGGTAGCAATCATAGAATCATAGAATCACTTTGGTGATTAGATGGTCTTTATTTTAAAACACGTTTCTCCCTTTGTTTATAAATTAGAAAAAAAATTCTATTTTGTGTTTCACTGCTTTTTTTTCTGTGTAGACTGGCGATTCTGGTCAGTTTAAAGCTTCTACTTAGGAAAACATTCATTAATGTTGACAGGAAATATGTTTGAGTAAAAAATGTAAGGGCTTGGCTTTCACAATCCAAAGAGCTTACTGCAGCTTATACATACATACAAAAATTGATTTTTCTAAACGAGGTTTCTAAATTTTCCTGAATCTACTCAATGCACATTTCTACCTGCTTTGTTTCCCTTGAAAGCTGTGTCATAGCTTTACCTCATGCTGTTTGCATTAAAGAGAATTAATGTGAAAGGAAAGAACAATTTCAGAAATTGAATTCTGGTTGTGATAACACCTGCAAGTGCAATTACTTGGAATTTGTGCAGTCTGTAGATATGTAATTTTACTGTATTATATGCAAGTTACAGAATTTCAGGTGATTTAGTATGGGCAGGAATTTCAAATTTGAAAAAATACCATGAAGATGTGATAACTTACCACCTTGAATGAGATAGGTAAATGAGCAAGAAAGGTGCATTCAAGTGAGCTTCTGGTAATTCCTGATAAGCTAAGCATCTCCACTGGAAATGTTTGGGGGATTCTGAGTATAACCAGGTCACCCTACGAACATTCCTGTGGAAAATACACTTGAAACATCCTCTGGGTTCAGTTGCAGCAGAGCGGAAATTTTGTCTCTGTCAGTTTTAGTTATAAAGAATGAAAGTCAAAATTAGTTGCAGGTAGGTAAGATCCT
>NW_009259596.1:2279859-2306116 GCF_000687185.1 Egretta garzetta
GCCTCTCCTTCCTTGCCTGTCCCTTCTGAAGAGTTTGTAGCCATCCATTGCAGCACTCCAGTCATGGGAGGCATCCCACCACGTTTCTGTGATGGCGACTACATCATAGCCATCCTGCGGTACAATGGCTTCCAGCTCCTCCCGTTTGTTGCCCATGCTGCGTGCATTAGTGTAGATGCACTTGAGCTGGGCTATCGGTTTCACCCCCAGCAATGGGGTGACACCCCCAGGCTCCTCTCTAGCGAGCCTGTTTGTATACCCTCCCCCCTTCAGGCCTAGTTTTAAGCCCTCTCTACAAGACCCGCCAGTTCATGAGCGAGGATCCTTTTTCCCTTCTGAGAGAGCTGGGCACCATCTGTTGTCAACAGGCCCGGTGCCGTGAAAACCTCTCCATGGTCATTTATTAACAATGATTACTATCATTTTGGTACCCTGCAGGATACATGACCAAGCTTACTGGCTCACGTTATCACCTGGTGGCTCCCCTGCCCAACATGCATACTTCTACCAGCAAGCCAAATGGTTCGGGGACTGTGACACTCAGCTCCTACCTGGTGTCCTGAATCTCCCAGGGTTTTTCACAAAAGCAAGGCTGGGACACAAATATTAAAGTCAAAATATAAGTCTCACTGTAAGAGATAATGATCTCACTGTAAAAGATGTTCTCTTTTATAATGGATAGTACTGTCATGACTTGTGGAGGGTGCCCACATCATGACCAAGCACTTGGAGATCTTTTGTTAGAAGGGACAATAAAGCTGCAATATTTATTACAATGCTCAGCTCAGTGGCCTGTGTAAACACAACCTGTGGTGTCAGCTCACATGTTTATGGCTAGGTGTGTTTTTTCACAGGCCTGTCCTTCTGCAGCACTGGGCTGTATGAGAGGTCTCTTGACTGTCATTTACAGAGAACGTGACTACTCTGCGCAACTGAATGTGGTGCAGAGACAAGTGAGTTGGCAGGGACCATGCAAGTGACTGAACGCAGAGCAGAGGAAGGTGCTGTGATCATAGAATCATAGAATCGCTTTGGTTGGAAAAGACCTTTGAGATCATCAAGTCCAACCGTTAACCTAACCCTGCCATCCCACCACTAAACCATATCCCTAAGCACCTCATCTATCCTTCTTTTAAATACCTCCAAGGATGGGGACTCTACCACCTCCCTGGGCAGCCCATTCCAGAGCCTGACAACCCTTTCAGTGAAGAAGTTTTTCCTAATATCTAACCTAAACCTGCCCTGGCGCAGCTTCAAACCATTCCCCCTCGTCCTATCATCTGTTACCAGGGAGAAGAGGCCGACCCCCACCTCCCTACAGCCTCCTTTCAGGTAGCTGTAGAGGGCGATCAGGTCTCCCCTCAGCCTCCTCTTCTCCAGACTAAACAACCCCAGTTCCCTCAGCCGTTCCTCGTATGACTTGTGCTCCAGACCCCTCACCAGCTTGGTTGCTCTCCTCTGGACATGCTCCAGCAATGCAACATCCTTCTTGTAGTGAGGGGCCCAAAACTGAACACAGTATTCGAGGTGCGGCCTCACCAGCACCGAGTACAGGGGCACGATGACTTCCCTTGTCCTGCTGGTCACACTATTCCTGATACAGGCCAGGATGCCATTGGCCTTCTTGGCCACCTGGGCACACTGCTGGCTCATATTCAGCCGGCTGTCAACCAGTGATGCAGCACTTCTGATAATCATTCTGCTTGAAAGGCCTTAAAATGAGGCAAGGAATTTTTGCATGTATAGGACCTACAAGTGCATCCATAAATGCCACAGTAGTCCCAATTTTCTGAAGAAAATGATGACATTTCCTGTTTTTTTCTCACTCCAACTTTTAATGGATTTTTATACCAAGCTTTTTCAGCTAACTTAAGGAAGAGCAGGAATTGGCCTATAAAAAGATCTTGATTTTAGCAGTAAAACAGAATATGTATAAGCTGGACTAGCACTGGAAGGAGCTGCTACACTTAATTCTCCACCTTAAACTTCACTTAGAACAAATAACCCAAATACAATTATGCCAATGAAAACAATGTCTTGATCATCTACCAGATTTATAAAACTCACTTACATCCTTTTAGCTAATCAGATTTTTCAACCTAATATAAAAAAGAGAAAAATAAATTGTATTAAGAGCTTGCATTGTAAACCAGAATTAATCCTGAAAGGAATCTACCAGCTGTATCATTCAAGGACTATACACTGATGCCAATCTCCCCAGCTTTAATGTTAGGTTTTGGGCCCTATTTCAGGCAATTCTGCCATAAAGATAAAAGAAGCTACAGATTTTACATCATTTTTAGACTCCTAAGGAGAATACCCACTCCACCTGGCTTCTCCCCACTTCCTTATGTCCATATGTGGAATCCAAGTTGCCATGGAAGATGCGAAAAAGGATGAGGAGCCTCTGCTGCGATAAGAGGAAACAGATACGTAGTGAGGGTTGGATTGAGGTTCCATAGGGGTCTGGTGGGTTACCTACTTAAGAAATGCAGACAGGGGCCAAAATGCGTTATTCCCAGTGCCAGGAGAGTTGCCAGCACTATTTGTCCCAGATGTAGGCTAGTCACAGGGGAATTAAAAATCTGAAGATCCATAAAAGTGTCCTTCTCTCCACTTAATATTTTGATCCCGCAGCACTTTGGAGGACTAATCTGCAAAAGTGGGGAGCCTGTCTCCCTTTTTTCCTTAACTTGAAGAAAGAGGTGTGGACAGGACAATAGTATTACATATTATGCTTAAATTTTTTATTGATACCTCAAGGAAATTGATTTTTAACTTTAATCAGTTATACATCATTCTTACAATTCCTCAGGTCTGTCTGTAATAAACGACAGTCTAAATACCAGCACATTTTTCAGATGGTCAGATTCTCCCTGTAAAAATACTGCATTCAATGTGACAACACCGTTCCTTGCTTTCAGCATCTCCATCTGTGTGTGACAGCTCTTGTGGAGAAAACAGAGAAAGTCAGAACTTGCACTGCAGGAACTTGTGAGGGGAGTCTGGCTCTGTCTTCCTACTTTTGCTGAATCAAAAGGCAAAGGCCAATAATTCTAGCAAACTCGATCTCTTTGACAAGGAAGTTAAAGCAAGCATTTTTTTCACAGAAAATCGATAACAAGGTGCTCACCTTCTACTCTGCTTTCTTCCACTCAGTATCCACTTAATTTTTCTGACAGTAGTGTATGTAAGCTAGAAGGTATATATATAAATGAAAACCACATCAGAAAGTCTAGACAAAGCTGATCTTAGAAATAATATCAATGCACTTTTGAAGATTACCATGCTTTCTTTTCTCAATAAATCTTTTTTCCCCTTCCAAGTTTGTCTCAAAATAGACTTATTTATTTCCACCAAAGCCTAGTTAACCCTTCCAGATAACACACCTCAGCCAGTGTCATCAATCTCAATTCCGTAATTTCCTTCATCTCCTACCAGCCCATCAACTAAACTGAAATGAAACCAAAGCATGCAACCTTTGCCAGCAGTTAGGTGTAACTGGCTGGCCGTTACTGACCCTTGTCATGATGCTTTGATGTTAAACTTTGAAAAACTGAACTTTATAAGGTAAGGGGTATTAGAAAACAAAGACCAACTTCCTTCCAGCACTCCTGTGGGATTGCTCCTACCCCCACAGTCAAGCTTCCCTTGCCAGGCGATGGCAAGCCTGGCTGGGGATTTGCTTCAACCACAATCACTTGCTCCTGTTGGCCGTTCAGATCCTGAGAAAAACTGTGGAGCAGTAGCAAGGAATATCATTAGGGTCATAAGGAAATCAGGTACTAGGGAGGAGGAAGGAGTTTTCAATGGCAAGGTAAAGGTAAAGGGGGATCTAACATTCACTTTGCAACAGTTCTGCTCAATGTAAGGCAAGAGACCCTCCTAATTCTGTCCCAGAATTTTGCAAGTAATTCAGCTGAAAGCCCCAGAGGCAGAGACATCTAGCTGTCAGAGTACTTGGGGTTTAACTTTCATACTGTAGTGCACTAAAATGTAGAACGATATTTTTTATGATTCATTAGATGTCTGTCTGTGAAGTTACTCAATCATTTGGGCTAAACCAGAAATCCCATCACAGAACAGCTGAAATGTTTCAATGAAATTGTAAACATTGATGTTTTAGTAAAATGACAAGGACAGAACAAGAACAAAATATGCTGTGTAATATCAAATTTGATGTCAGACACCACTTTATGTATGGCTTTTACAGGAATGCTTCTTTTAAGAAATTTAGAAGAGGCTTGTAGCATTTTGGCAGGAAAAGGGTAGGTTTCTTGCCTTTTTTTTTTTGCTGGGGGTGTGCCTACCAGTGACACTAAGGACATATGCCATACAACAGCCCAATAATAGATTCCCATGCTAGGTTGATGTGAGCCGGTAAGCCTACATGGATCAGTGCTATGATACTAAGTTGGATCCCAGAAGAAACAAAGCCTTGACAACCTCATGCTGGGCAAATTTGCCTCTTCTCTTACAGAACCCCAGTACCACACTGGGCTAACAGTCCGGGGGTCCACTGGTGAGTCCCAGAGCCCTCCCATCATTGCCTCTGGGTCTGCCGTGGTTTGGCTGGTACTAACACAGGGATCTGACTGTACAGGGCTATTTACCCCAAAGGTATTAGCGCCACAAGTTTCTGTAAGCAGTTAATTTTCTAATTTGACAACTTTCTAAAAAGTTTGACAACTTTCTAAATTGAAGGTGACTGAAATCTGATTCAATTTAAAGCTGTTAGCTACAAGGGATGGGGTAATATGGTCCTCGGAAAGAAATAAGAGCTGTATTTCAATACACACATACTCCCATGACAGTCTGTCAACATTTTATTAACACCCTGGCCTAGTTCTTAGCTTTGTCTGCTAAAGCTCTAATGTGCAGACTTTGTGAATAGAAGCTTGCATTCAATTCCAGGTTAACAGATTTTTATGGAAAAGCCTGTAGGATTTAATAAAAGCAATTTTTAGGAAGAACATTTCAAGAGAACTATTAATCACCAAAGCAAGCATATATTTCTCTGTTAAAATCATAAATATGCTTGAAAATTACACAAAAAATTATCATCCTCTATCCTATTTTAGAGGCATGTATGCTGTATTCATGAGTTTAATGGCTGCGTATGCACAATGGCTATGTATGAATAATGACAATCCCTCTTTTCTGTTTCAACTAGCAGAAAATCATTAGCTGATGGCTTTGAATGAGTCTAATGCTTCAGGGGATGGCAGGCAGGGTAAGAGTTAGAAAGCAGACAAAACCCACAACTACTCCATGCACAAATATGGCAGACCTAGAACTGCGCAACAAAATGTCTTCATGCCACAAAACATCAAATTTCTAAAACGGAAACATTTTGTGGCACTACATAGAGTGAATAAATTATTTCCTAAACTGAAAAGAAAGACAGAATATGGTATGCCAGTTGAGACTAAAAGGAAATAATCCAGGTTTCCTCTAACTAGTCTGAACTGCGTTACAGATTGGATGCACTAAAACTTCCCAGGATCAGGGATCTGCATTTTACCAATTATTGGCAATTTTTTAAGTCATGTGTTGGTAAACTCTGTCTTTGTTCCCCTAACAGCTATTCTTTCAGCACAGACAACAGAGGCTGCACTAGAAATCAAATGGTGCAGGATGTAAATGTTTTTGCCAGTGCATGGGGCATCCCTGCGGTTGCACCAGCTGGTTCTTTTGCCATCTTCATTCATTTAATTTCCTACAAAGGGAAGGAAGACAAAAAGTACTGCAGGTAGATGTTTAGGGCAAGGCCACTTTGACCAATGCAGGAACGGCCTAGCCATGCAGCACCAAGCTCCTTACAGTTCCTAAGCCTTTGCTTCCCCAAAATGGGGATGTATATCTGCCTCTGAAAAAGATCATGCCTGTGGGCTTTGGTGTATGGAGAAGGTGGTGAAGGTACAAGTCTCTTTGCTCACCAGTAGCAATAAATGGGGAAAGGATTCAGAGCTCCCAGAGACAACTTGCCGATCCTTAATTACAGGGATCTTGAGAATCCAACCTGTTTCACTACACTGAAAGTTAGGAAAACTGCACCAAACTTGGGGTCCTACCTACCTGATTTCCAGATGACACAATCACTTTTTATTATGTATTTCCTGGTTGCCAGCAGAACAATTATTTACATGCAGCATGTGGCAATCATCTTCATTTTCAAAAGTGGCAATTCTACAACAACCTGATAGGCAAGCATGAGGAGGAAAGTCCACGAGCTTCCTTTGGCGGAGCTTTGTTTAGTCTGTTGGCTGCCTCTTCTGGCTCACGGCCTTTAGTTAAATAAGTTACATATTACGTTTCACATTCCTGTCCCAGAGAAATGCTATGTCAAAATCCCAACCGTCCACTGCCAAGACACAAGACCAGCTAAACTGTGTGAGACCAAAGGTCCACCTAGCTTGCTGCCAGCGCTACAGATAGTAACTAGCAGCTAAAAATAAGAAAAGGGTAAATACAAACAATACTTGTCCCAGGATACCCTCCTTGATTTCTGTAATCTTTGGGTTAGAAACCTTCAGAGCTAAAGGTTGCATTCAAATGAATACGTGAAAAAAGATCTTCCTTCCATCCTTCCTTTCTATCTTTCTTCAATTAGTTCACCAAATCACTGAAACCCATGTACGTTTGTCACCCAAAAATAGTTTATTTTGTTCCTTTAATGGAATTTTGTGCTTCTGAATTCCTATGGTACGGTTGTCTGTGGTGATAACCGTGAATACTGGCCAGAGACAGTGAGCAATTATTTCCTGTTTAGTCCGTTCATGTTATTGGTGGTTTTATTTATTATTTCCCTCTTGAATTGTCAATTTTCCTAGCTAAAAGATTTTAGTCTCATAGCTCTACTCTATCCCTTTGGAGACGGGGTGGCCAGAATCACGCACACTATTCCACTGGCTGACTTGCACCCACCAAGGGCTTAGTGAATTAACTGACGCTGGCGGCTTTGCCCTCCTCCTTTCCAAATGACTGGGAATGCTCTGTTCACTATCCATCCCACTGCTGACTGCCGGGATGTTCCAAGAGATCAACCCACAGTCACACCATAATCTCTCTCCTGAGAAACAACCACTCACCACAGTGTAATGTGCATATTTAAGGTTTTCCTTATGTGTGTTACTTTCCTTCATGCTGGATTTCATCTGTCGTTTTATCACCCAGTAACGCAGTGCTGTGAGTGGTTTCTCCAGCTTGTCAGTACATCAGCAAGCTTTGGCACCTTTGGGTTTCAGCCCCCTTTCCGTACTAACGACCACTCTGTTGAACAGCAGAGGTGTCAACATCAATCCCCAGGGAATTCCACTGGCAATTACTCTCCACTGTAAGCGCCGATCCTTTATTTTTATCCTTTGTTTCCTATATAATTTTTTTTATTTCTGCCCCCAGATAATTCCCCTTTTTTACCTTTTTTACAGTAGCAACATGATCACTTTTACATATGTATTTTATGCCTCTCAAGGAACATAGAATCCATATGGTATTTTCTTCTTATATCCACGTATTTACTACTTCATTTTCAACTGGTTTTGTCAGTACAGAAGATAGGTTTCCTGGTTGTATTTCTCCAGAGGTATGGAGCCTCATTTCAAACCCCATGTCACACTTGCCACTTCCTACTCCTCTGGAGTTAAGGCCAAACTAATTTATATTTTTTATATATACATAGATATATATAAATTATAATTTGTAAGTTGTACATTAGAAATCATGATAGTTGATAGTTCGGCAGTTTCTTATCTTATTTTAGTTAAAACTTAGGTTAAAATCATCTGACCTTGTTGATATGATACTATTTATTTAATTGATTAATTCTGAAATATCTTCTGCTATCACCTCAGTAGCAGGAAAAGTTTTTGAGGCTCAATGATTGCTGAAAAAGTCTTTGAACTGAGAATTTCTCTCTGTTCCACCACAGAGACGATCAACACACAGACTCATTTGGATTTGTGTTCACTCGTTTTTCTGAGTGCCTCTTTTTTCTTAGATCCAATGCTGTCTGAAAGAATTCCTGTCTAGGGTGGTTTTATAATAGTTTTTATGTCTTTTGCACATTATTCCTCTGAATCTCTTTAAGTCTGCCATATGATTTTGCACTGAAATTGCAAGAATTTGTATGCCTTTTCATTTTCTGTATGCATAAAGGACTTCGCTTTTTGAAGCGTGGCTTTATTACTTTTAATAACCTCATCTCTTTCATTCTGTTGTTTAATTATGACACAGTTTGGGTTGTTTCCATGTGGGGAGGAGGGTGAGGGGAAAGAAGCAGTCTTTCAAAAGTGCTTTTTGACATATAGTTTGAGCTTTCAATATGTTGTGTTTAAACAGTTTGCATTCCGTCTACAAATAGTGTCAATCAACATAATTAGTGGAGTTTACCAGGCAATCCACCAAATCCCAGATACATGGATCATTTCAATCTTCAGGTTAAAGTCATATCCCTGGGATGCTCTGTTCAGCCTCAAAGACACTGTTCCTAGAATAGGACTCTGTTCCCAGAATACTTATCTTTGTTTCCTTGAATCCAAAATTTCTTTAAGATACAACAGCAATCCTTTACAGAGCTATTCTCTCATGATAATAAATTTTTTACCTTGGCATTTTCCTTCCAGAAAGTTTTTAGCATGCCTACCAACATGGCATATTAATATGCTTGTTTACAGTTACACATTCCATTTATTCTATCTTATTTCAGCCTTATATATTAATTTTTATCTGAATTATTATATTTATGACTTCTGCCTAAATTCAACTATATTTTTAAGAGTATTCTTTGCAATTTTTATACCTGCATTTTACCAGTTTCTGTTTTTGCCTAAGAAAGAATTCATCATCACCTCTTTCCTCCTCCATCATCCCTCCTTGCCCAGTTTCCTGGTCCTTAGTTTTAAACACGAAATAGATACAACCTGCTAAGCTAGTGTATATGGAACACCTGTGAAGGTTTATGCCTTAAAAAGTTAGTTAGCAACTGAAAATAAAAATATTGTTCTGATCAGATAAGAATAATAATTTAATTCCATGCTGCCCTCATTTCCTAGTGAAGTCAATGAGCATATATACATAAAAACATAAATATAAAATGAAAGTTAAAGTTGCAAAAAAGTTGGAAGCAAGTGAATCTTAATGCCCTAGTGCAAAGTCTAGGGTTAAAGGTAAGACACTAGTTTTCAGTTATTTCCCTGAATTCCCCACTGACACATGGAATGAATTGTACAGAATTGCTAGCAAGCATTTCTCACATTCTTAACATTCAATTTCCAAGCTAATTTGGCTAAATCTTTGTTCATTTTTTTTTCCCTTAGAGTGACATGTAACCAGCCTCAACCTGCTTTAAGCAGTTATTTCGTAATTATTTAAAAAGACTGTACCTCTAGTAAGTAAAAAAACCCTGAGTTAGCTAGGAAATAATTAAGTGCATATTCTTCATCTACAAGTTAAAGTTTATTTTCTATTTTAATGAAATTCTTTAAGTGGGGATAGGAGAGGACTAAAGGATTAGGAATTCCTGCAGTTTCTTCTTTTAGGTTGCAAGCACTGATGCTTTAGCATACTATGTCAAACTATAACTGCTCCTTCAAATGTAAAAAATACAAGAGTAAATGAATAAGGCAATTCCTATATTCCAGGATGCATGAGTATATTAACCCTACAACATCATCGCCTGCAAATGGCATTAAAAGCATTTTTCTAACATTTTGTTCATGGGGACACTCCCATAGTCTAATGTTTGGGTACATTAAGTGGTTAAAAGCATTCCATTAATCAGGAGCTGTGAAGTGAGTGGGGTGGCTCTTGCAGAGTTTAGTCTTCTCAGAGTGGTGAAATGTGCTCCGTTTGGCTGGGATAGAGTTAATTTTCTTCACAGTAGCTGGTATGGGGCTATGGTTTGGATTTGTGCTGGAAACAGTATTGATAATACAGGGACATTTTTGTTACTGCTGAGCAGGGCTTACACAGAGTCAAGGCCTTTTCTGCTCCTCTGCAAGTAGGCTGGAGGTACACAAGAAGTTGGGAGGGGGCACAGCTGGGACAGCTGACCCCAACTGACCAAAGGGCTATCCCACACCATATTCCATGTGATGCTCAGCATATAAAGCTGGGGGAAGAAGAAGGAAGAGGGGGACTTTCGGAGTGATGGCGTTTGTCTTCCCAAGGAACCGTTACGCGTGATGGAGCCCTACTTTCCTGGAGATGGCTGAACACCTGCCTGCTGATGGGAAGCAGTGAATTAATTCCTTGTTTTGCTCTGGTTGCGTGCAGGGCTTTTGCCTTACCTATTAAACTGTCTTTATCTCAACACATGAGTTTTCTCACTTTTACCCTTCCGATTCTCTCCCCCATCCCACCATGGGGGAGTGAGAGAGCAGCTGCATAGTGCTTAGCTGCCAGCTGGGCTTAAGCCATGACAGTCAACAAAAAAGAGAGGAGCTGGATGTAAGTGGGAGATGCAGCACTGCAAAATGTAATGCATTTTTAAAAATGCATTAGATAGAAGGCAGAAACAAAGAAAATGCAACCACAAGCACTTGGCAAAGGTAAAACCTTTTCATACTTTTTTCAGCTGGGGTGCACATCAATAGCACCTAGGGGTCAATACCTTCAAGAGACACTTTTTAAGAGCCAAAAGCAACCACTTGTGCTGCCGATGCCCATTTTACTTATGGCTGAATAAAATTCCTATAACTCATATTGCTTGGCTCCGAGTGGGATCAAAGACTCAACACACTCAAACACCAACCAGAGCAGACAGCTTATAGAATGAAGCAGTCAAAAGCCCACGATAGCTGAAGCTCTCTGAAAATGTGGAGGCAGTAGAGAAGGTTTAAACAGCACTTCACAATGCATCTGTAAGAAGTGGAGTCAGCAAAATGAATATTGGCTGGGAAGTAGCCATAAAACTCCTTTTGGCAATATGTGGTTCCTCAGCATTCAGTCTGACTGGGAAGAGATAACAACTGTAAAACAGTCTTGCAGAAGTTTCAGAAGCAAACTTGTAAAAATGTGATGTGGACAACATGAGGATCTGAAGGATGGGAACCACGATGATTTATGATTTGAGGCATATCTATGTTTCAATCACTGCAGCTTTTTTAAACTCTCCAATTCCAACAGCACAGGTAAAATTATGCATGACAAACCCAAGTCAAAAAAACTAATTGGCAGCAAGCACAAGTAGGAGGGCTGACTTTGATCATAGTTCACAAGAACACAAAAATTCATATATTCCTGTGAACTCCTGATGCAAGAGTGGAACAAGGACCGCAGAGAAAAATAAGCTATCAAATGGGTTTCAAGGGAAAGAAAGGTCTTAGCAGGAGACTCCTTAATTCTTGGGGTAAGTTTCTGCTTTTTAATGGAAAAGAAGATGAGAAATGTTGAGTGAGAGTTGTCCGTCTAAATGTATACATCTGGATCTAACCTAAGCATGAGGAATGCCTATATGGTGATCAGAGACAAAGGTGATTACAAAGGGTGAGTTTCATCTCATCATGCAGCAGTCCCCTACAAAGGTCAGAAGGATTACACCCTAAAAAGCCTTTGATTGTAAAGAGGACCATGGTTGATGACTTCAGATGTAGACATTTACACTTGCCCAGAATTAGGTGATACAAATCACTCTGTCAGTGTCAGCCCAACTCAGCCAGACCTTGAAGGCAAAGTGTTTTAGAACAAGAGTCACAAGATGTGGCAGTTGCCTTGCTGGAGGAAGGCAGCTCTTTTATGACATGATGGGTTATCCAGAGGAATCATCAACTGGTTAGTGAAACCATTCCATGTAGGTCACCAAACAGCCTCTATTTCAGGGTCTTAATTCTATCTCCCAGCTTCAAATTCTGATACTGGAACAGAACAAGAACAAGCCTGAATAAATCTCCATCATGCATTGGGGCTATTGACTGATAACTAAGATAGCCCAAAGGGACCTGTGGCTGCACTGACTAAACAGCTCTTTCTCATCAAATCAGAAAAGAGATTCAATCATAGGGGAGTTTTTCTTTCTGTCTCATTAATTCACTTTCTGTGAAGCCAATACCAGCCTGGAATCTTTTCCAATATATGCATTTCTCACATTTATTTTTCTCTGCTCGAGGCAATGGAAGAATGAGTGAATGTAACAAGATGATGCTATGAAGACATTAACTGCCCAATAGCAAAGAGGTAGAGCTATTGGGAGAAAAGTATCTCATAGCTCCAGTGTTTGGGAGCTTCACTGCATAAAATTAATTTTTCTGATCAGAAGATGTCTTTTTATTTTTAGTGTTGTGCTTAAAGCTCATTTCCTTCATCAACAAGAAAAAAAATCAGCTCAGTAACTGCAAATCTTTCATACTGAATGATTGCTATTAATTTTCAAACGTACTAAGTAATGTAAACTCTTTTCCCATACGATCAAAGCCTTGTACTTCTCATATATAGTGATATTGGTTATCACTGGGGAGTGACCCTGTAAATTCTAGATCATGGAATATAGTCTTTATAGCCTAGGCAAAGGGACTCAGTCCTTTAGTTTAAGGTTACAAAACAGTTCACATCTTCTGTAGTTCAAGCACAGCCAAAGATATGCAACACATACTAAGAAGTGGTTACATGCAAATGCGCAGACTGATCAACCCTCAAAGGTATTTCCATTTTGCCTTTTCTAGCTCTGTACAGAAGCTGATAACCTTGAATGCACTGAAATAACTTTAAGTTACTGGGAGGGGGGAGAAAATAAATATGTTTCCAGTAGTTTATGTGGCATCGAATTTAAAAAATTAAGAAAAGTTTAAATTGCTTATTTTTTAAAAAAGGCAAAACATCTTAAAATGCATTGCTTTAATTATTTAAAAGTTCTCCAGTTGCTCAAACTAAGTTACTTTAATTTAGAAAGCCTGTTGAAATATGCATAGATTTAAAATTCAACAAACTTTTAAAATTGCTGAAAAAAATTCCTTCTCCTGACACCAATTCTTTCATTAATTAAAAAGATTTTTCATTCCAACTGTTCTAAATGCATTTTGAAGCTAAGAATGCCAATGTCCCTTTGAGTTCAAACAATAAAGAGCCACAATAACATTTTTTTTTTTTTATTTCAGATCTTTGTTAAAAAAAAATGTAGTATTTACAAAAAAAGGCAGACCAAAACTCTTGGACTCCTGTCCTCTCCTTTACCACAAGAAACATACAGTATAGAGAATATCAATGTGAGTTTCTTCATGCTGCTCTGTCTCTGTATTCCAATTCTGGTCTTCAAAATCCATTCTCTGGAAATTAGTTTCACAGCACGGATTACTGAAGAAAGATTTTGGTTTTCTTCAGTAGAACTAGCCTTTTTCCTACAGTCTGAAGGGACTATTTTGTTGGATAGCCAGTGGTTCAAAATTCTACCTCTCTGTAAAAACCCAGATCATTTCTGATTGAACAGAGAACACCTTTGGGGGGCTCACTCACTTTTGGCTTAAAGAACACTTACAAAGTACAGTCAAGTTGCCTCTTACTCTTTTGGATAAGCGAAAGGGACTTCTCTCCATACCCATTTAAGACAGGTTTTCTAGGTGGTGTTCTTGTGTTAAGAACAGTTGTCATTTTTTTCTTAGTGTTCCCTCCTGAAAATCCTCCAGCTTCTCAAGATCCTGTCTGCAGTGCTCACACTAGATCTAGGCAATCCCACTAATGGCTTTCCTGTTGTCTAAACCAAGGAAATTACATCTTCTGTACTTCTAAATGACATTACCTTGAGTTCGAATTAAATTTCAAATTAAACTAAGCATCATATTAGGAGCTCAGATGTGTTACCACTGGAGCAGATAGATATGTTTCTTTCAATGTTGCTGATTTTTAGGCTACAGCCCATCCCTCATATGCCTCTCTTCTTAGTGGGAACTGTAATCTGTTTTCCTCAAGGCATGACTGTCTTTGCATTAAAATTAAAAGTTGAGTATTTCTTGATTACAGCCTGTACGTCAGACAAAACAGATAACTCTGTATAAAAAAACCTCTTCTGCACTGCTACTTACTGCTAACATAACATGATGTGGTTTGTAAATGATGTTCTGACTAAAAGGAATCAAACAAGTTAATTTAAAAATGGATACATTAGTAGCCTTCAGTTAATTAACAACACTTCCCCTTTACTGACCAGCCGCACTTATGAGAAGCTCGATAAGGCTCCACACAGAACTTGCCATAAAACCATTAGAGTTAAATGGAAGAAAGTCTAAAACCATGGTCCTTAAAAGTAATAATAAGTTCTAAGGACAACATCAGAGTTATGGTCTCCTAGAGCAGTAAAACTTCAACAGTCGTGTGATATAGCTATTGCACATGAAAATTCATGCAATCATTTCTGGTCAAAACTTCATATAATACAGATTTCTTGCTTGTGTAATCTTGAAAATAATCTACAGCATTTCTCTGTAAGCATGAAGTTGTTAGACGCCAAAAATTTGACAGTTGTAGGCACTGGAGATTACTCACCCTTGAAGGTCTCACTGCGGTATAAATTACTGAAAAATGAATCCCTCGTTCCCGCAGATCCATGGTCAGTCTTCCAATTATTTTGTCTATAAATAGTAACATGTATAATTTAACAAACTCTGTAAGATGAGAAAGCTAAAATCCTACAGTAGTTGGAGAAGTAATGAGCTAGATGTTTAAGCTTATTTAGTTTATTTAAGCAATTTAGGTGCTCGTAACATTTATATGTCAATAGGTACAAATGGGATAAGACATGTTCAGTGTCTTGGAAAATGCACAATTTCAGTGAGACAATACAAAACAAATACATTACAACAGTTCAGAAAAAGGGGTGATTTTGAAAATGAAAAGTAAATACCGTAGAAACAATACCTGGAAGGCTGAACTTTGGAAAATTGAAAGCAAGAGCAGAAGAAATTTCTTAAGAGATGACAGCAAGATGCATATACTGTTAGTCAAATGGCAAGTTAATAAATAAATAATAAATCGTCAGCAGTATTATTCCCTGAATTACAAAGTACACAGAACCAGTCATTGAGAAACAATACTCAAAACGTAGTGCTTAGTTTGGGGCAGGATATGCATAATATTGGCAGTAATATTCCTTTTTGCTTCAGTGGATTTACAGCCTGATTCAGCACCCTCAATGGCGTATTGAAAATTTTGCTGTTGACTACAGTGGAGGCCAAAGGAGAAATATGGAGGAATATTTCTGAAAAAGGTAGGAAAGTCAAGTAATGAAGAGCGGACCTTTCAAGGAGGTGCAAAGATGCCTCTACAGAAGATCCTCCTTTAATTCTGAAACCATAGTCAGTTGTGACAAATACTTCCAACTGATAAATATTTTCAAGCTGTACTCAGAAATATTAACATCTGCTTATGATAAGGAGCATAACAGTTGCGAATCAAGAACCATTATTAGTGTTGTTATTGGGATGGATAGAGAAATAAGCAAGCAGACTCACATTTATTCTTTCAGTGCCTTCTCACTTCTCATTTACGTACCAGCCTGGTGAATGGAGGTTCTATACCCTGGACATAAAGGCTTCTCAGATTTTGAGGGTTTACAGAAACTGTATTTCATTTTCATGTACTGGATGTTGAGCTTGTGTTATTATCCTTTTTAACCTCTTCTATTTACAGTAATTATGGTCTCCTGGCTGAGCAAAATGTTTAGCTTTTGTAAAAATGCAAGCATTGGTTTTTCTGCAGGTTTTTAACCAAATTTATTTCCTCATATCAGTCCAGAATCATAGCTATGTAAATTTTCCTTCTAAAATATTATTGCTAAAAGGAGGTACTATAAGAAAAGGACTTACTCAGAAAAACAACTGCTGATATATTACTAGTGTGATTATATTGGGTGTAGAGGTCCAAGGCATTACACAATGTAGATTTGTATTCTATATGCAAAGAGTGAACCTTGCTGGAAATTCTCAACAGCCTCAGTTAAAATTTGCGGAATTAAAAAGAATACATAGAAAAATGCATAGATTGTATTTGGTTTTGTTTTCTTTAAAGCAACCGATTGCTTTCTGAAACAACACATTATTTGCATTTCAGTTTAGTAAGGAGCTACGTGTAACTATAGTTACCAGTAACATCTATAACTCCTGCCTTTGGGAAGATTCTAGAGGCAATTCCTTCATTCAGAGAAGCTGCTGTGAACACCTTTATGACAACAGAGTTGATATAGATCTTTGTTTGCCTGTGATCAAAACTCTACCTTGCTTATGAAGTATTTGCAAATTCTCCAAGGAAAGGGGGCCAGATTGTCCACCATATTTTAAAGCACCTAAATTACGTGCCTACATGGGAACATTAGTCACCCTGGGTGCTTTCTTTAATGGAACAAGAGGCATCTCCAGATGGTGATATTGATGTTAGAGTGATTTTAGAGTGGTTCTATGAAGGGTTTTTTTTTTACTTTAGATAGCACGGATCAAGGAAACACTACATAGATCTATGAATGTAAAACAGTTTGTCTAGGATAACACCTTCCAATTAGCATAACTGCCTGCATTTGTGCCCTGGTGGAAGCATTAAACCTTTCTAACTCATTGAAGACGCATCCCTTGAATTTCACCAGGGAGTGCTATTACTAATTTCTAATCTACCTTAATTTCTGTGTGTGATTTTACACATGTATGGAAGGGATGGAAGAAGTGTACTGAGAAGAAAAGTATAAACTATGAACAAGAGAGAAAGAATAGAAGAAAGCAGGATGAGACGGGGAAAATGGGAGAGAAGAGCTGAAAGAGGAATGTACTGAGAATCAGAGTGGCAAAAGGAATACATGCAATAGCAATTAAAGAGCCTCATTTTATGCAGATGGAGTCATAGGCTGCTTTGCCTTGATTTTGAGGTGTGTTGGATCCAGCAGGTAAGACTGACATGACAGAATGCAACTTTCTCCTGAGCAGAGAAACATTTAGGAAAACTGGCAAAAACTGAATAATAATGTTAAGCTCTACCACATGCAAAAGAAAGAAGGAAGAAATACTGAAAAGAAGCATAAAGAAAACAGTAAGTCTTAATCCCTTGAAACTTGAGCAGATTTGGATTCTGAATTCCAGTCTGGATTTTGTAATGAGCCTCATTTTAATAACATGCTAAAAACCTCTGCTTACTCCAGTTTCTAGATATTTCAGAACAGCACATTTCCCTTGGGCAGACTCTGAGCCCGTTTGTTCTGTCTTACAGAGCTTCTGTCTGCAGTGAGTAAAACAGCAGGAGAGATTTCTCTGGCATTTTATTACACCAGATTTTAAAACCTTCTACAACAGAAAGGAAAGAAGTTGCTGTGACAAACATAAGAGGCTTTGTGAACTTCTAGGTAGCCTACTATACAGGTCTGTGGTGTTTTTCTATGGATTAACTGTTGATATGGGGGGAAAAAAATTACAAGCAGTATTTATGGGTTAAAAATTCTGTTGTCACATTGCAGGTATGTGACAAATAGTGGTTTTTGTTTCTTACCCAGGTAGGATCTAGCAAAGGTCCCTCTGTAACAAACACCAGTAACTCATGACCTTGCAAGTAGTTCTGACCTTGAAGGGTCTCCTGACAGCAATATTTAGCAAATTACTGTGGTTGTGCTGTAAACAGTACCTAGACCTGCTGGAGCCCAGATTGCATGACTTGGAAGACTGTGTTTGGGCCATACACACTACTTTTGGAGTGACTCTTTTCTGACTCTCTCCCATCTGCTGCACAGACCTTCAGTGGGATAATTTTAAGGAACTGTGGCTCAGTAACTTTCATTTGAATTAAAACTTCCTGCTTATGTTATTTCCAGTTTTTATTCAGCAATGCATTGGGTGACTGCTTTGGCAAATAAACCAGAAGGTGAGGATTCAGCCCACACTCCCACTTTTCTAGAGCACAGCTGAGATGCAGAATACTAAGCGCAGATTTTGCACTTGGCCATACAAAGTGGCACACCTTCCCTGATCCACACACCTTTTTCCCAGTAACAGCTAGCTGACACTAACAGGAAAGCTGGTATAACCTGTTCCTCCATCATCCTACAGGTTTCCCCTTAACTTTGCTGTTCCAAAACAAAGTGGCCTGAGACTGGGTTTGGGAAGCTTGTTCTTGAGTTCGTGCAGCTGATGAAAAAAATGTCCCATAAAGAAAAAGCTAATGTTTAGCCAAGGCCAACACTAAGCCAAGGCTTTTCCCACCTAATATGCTCTGGGAACAAGAAAAGAGAACTAAACAACTCCTCTGCAATTCAGAGATGGAAATCCAGCTGCTTACTTGAGTATAAAGACCACACACTTTGAAGTAGTGTGAAAACAAAGAGAAAAGGACACACCACTGATTTCAGTACTGAGGTATTTTCCCCTGATTTTCCAATCTGCTTCTGCTTTTACACCCCCAGCTCTGGGCAGAAACAGTCACAGGCACTAAGGACACTCTTTAGTTATCAGCCCACCACACCACCCTACACTACAATGCATGTCCCCGCAACTACCACTACAGTAATCTGCAGACTTTATGACTTGATCTCTAATTTAGAGTAGTAAGCAAAAGCCCTGCAAAAAACCAGATGCCTCTTTGGTGTATGGCACCTCTTTTTCAGCCAGATGCTAGGCAAGAAGAGTTTCATTATAGTGTTATATGGAGAGATTCAACTTTAACTAGTAGTCTTTAATACCTGCAAAACCAAAAAAAGTCTAAAATCAAAGGCTGTGAAGGGGATCAGTATTGTTTTACAAAGATTAGAAAAACATTTCCTATTCATGCAGACACCCTCTGTTGAGACCAAGGCCTTCAAACTGCCGGGGGAGCCTGACATCTCCAGTTGCTGGTGGGCGAGGTGGGACTGAGGGAGGCAGTCCGAGCAGGGTCTCGGGGCATGAACAAAGGCCCACACCTGAAGTGGGGTTGAATTGTCATTACATTTCAGGTCACAGAGCTGTATCCATTTCAGTGGATTTTAAATCAGGCACTCAGTACTTCAAGACGATGATAACTGACTGTTTATAAGTACTATAGATGGGGGGAAAGAAAACCTTTAAATAGTAGTATTACAGCAAAACCCAGGAACTAGCGAATACAATCTGCTCAAGTGAAAACACAGACTTAAATCACAAAATGTTAGTTATATCTTGGTCATATTGCTTACCATTTTCAGCAATTGCTTCCAGGGTGGAAATCTCATTTAAACCACTATAGAAAGGGTGTGAGAAAAATAATTAAAGATCTTTTCTAGGCAAGAACAATGTGAACCAGAAATCTACAAAGATACTAACTAATAAAGGAATACTCTCAGCATCAGTCCCTCCACCATTCTCTCATCTCCTCCTTATGACCCTTTTCTTCTGCAAAGCCATTAATAGTACAAGGACCACATCTTCCGCTGATTCCTCAAACCTCCTTAGCTGCAGAGAAGCCAGACTACTGACGTTATTTTGATCAATCTCTGCACAGCTTTCTTTTAACTTGGTGTTGGCCCTTGTCTAACATTTGTACATGAGCTCCTTAAAATGGGTATCATGTCTTTTTTTGTGTAGTAATGTGATAGCTATAATTGCATTAGGACCTATTGATAGATGCACTGAATAACAACATGTACAAATGCCCAAATAATAGGCTAGGAAGAAGAAAGAGCAGGAGAAACTGAGTAGAGGGACTCAATACATCCATGCCCTGTATTTTCTAAATATACATTCACCTGAAGGAACAGTGTCTCTCTACCTCTCTTAGATTACAGTTGTCACAGGCCTGGAAACATGAAGAATTATAGCCCTCCTCTTCTAGAGTGATGAAAACCAGTCTCTTTATTCATATTAATTTCAGGTTTGTCTGTATGTTCATTTGTTTGCTTATTTATCCTGCCAGATTTTTTGACCCCTGGAATGCCTTCTAGCAATTAATTCTGCAGGTTAATCATGTGTTGCATAAAATAATTCAGCCTTTCTGCTAAAAGTGTGTTGCCATTGAGTTTTATTAGTTGTCCCTTTGTTCTCATATAATGAGGCAGACAAAATAGGAACACCTGACTGACTTTCTCAACATAATTTATCTGTTACACCTGGTAAGCTCATCAGGGGACTTTGAAAAACACAGAGTTTACCCTTGCAAGAAAAATAGCTTTGCAAACCCTGTAAGCTTCCACACTGGTTTTTAAATTTCCTGAATAGAAGTGACATTCTCAAAAGCCTTAAAAATCGTGCACACGTGTGGGTCAGGTTTTTTTTGTGATAAGCTCCTACCTGGCAAGTGGTTGCAGCTGAACCACCAGTAAGTTTGGTTTAGATGTATTCACTTCCAGCTGAGAGACATCGAGATTAGTCATGCTTGTTAACTTCCAATCTCCTGACTCCTGAAGAAAGCTCAGAAGATACCTCGTAGCCTCATAGTCAACAGCTGGCAACACTAAAGATGAAGGAGAAGACTGAAGAATTTCCTGTAATAAATTTATGAACAGTTTATTTACTTGCTTAATAATTAAAACCAGACCTTTTTTATGTATTCTTAATTTAATATTCAAGGTGAGGAGCCACCCTGGTAATCACTACATGAGTTCTCACCAGCCTGATGCTGGCTGCAGGCTGCTCCTGGAAAGGTGCAGTGAAGGGACACTTCTGTTGCTCTTAATCCTACATCTTCTTGGAGCAAGCTTAAGGCAGTTAGCAAAATCAAATTCTTACTGTTCTTTCCATGCGTGTGGTGGAAGAGGAGAGACAGATGATGTAGGAGTTCTCAAGCTAAGAATGTATTGGAGAGACAGGTTATGAACACTGCCAGAAGCAAAGCTCATCAGATGACCATCTAACTAAAATGCCCTCAGAGGTGACAGGGACCAACGTCAGAGAACTCAAATGTCTATTCAGTACAGAGTCATACTTTGCATAATAAATACCCTTCCTTTGTGTACATGCTGGTGGTAGAGCACATGGTACAGACAAGTGTCTAATTTGTAACTGCTAATTAAAGAAAACTACAGGTTTCAGGATCTACAGAGCCTCCAGGCACACACGAACAAACTTTGTCATGTACTTTCTGTCTTTCTAATCAAAATACAAATTACAAAGCTCAGGTTGAACTGGTTCAGATAATCAAGCATCACGGTATCTATCACTTTATTTATAATTCTCATAGCTGAGTTTCTGATGAAAATACTCAAGTGAAATGAGTTTAAAAATATTCTTGTTCTATGAATTTAAAACCTGCATAGTCAAAAAAGTTCCTTTCCAAAGGTTCTTCTTGATAATAAAATTAATTTGAAACATTCAGGGAAAGAAAATGCAAGATGGAGACTTGAGAATGATCAAAATTAATGTACCCCAAATTTAACGTGAATATTTGAAGATTTTTTTTCATTGAGTCCTAGTTTACAACCTGTTAACTTTGTTTTCCCATTTTCTATATTTAAGCCTAGATTGAGTCTGTCACTTGATCCAACATTCAGCTATTCAAGTTGTTATAGACGCTCTCTCTCCCTCTAACTGGTGCAAGTGTTGTAGTGCTGCTAACACTTTCCTCCTACTACTCTTCTTCTTTCGTGTCTGTTCTCTGACTGCCTACCACTTTTCTGACCTGCTCTGGTTCTTTCTAATTGCTCACATGTTTTCCTTCCTAGGCAAAGGCTAGTTATTTTCACATTTCTTTAGGTGCTCATAAGGGAGGATTATGCAGTATTGTCTGATTTGCCAGACTGATAGAAAAATAACTGCAGAAATTAAAATAGAGCAGAAAGCACTGATCTGGTTCACAGGTCTTTGAGTAGCATTTTTAGCATTGCCTGGAAGGAAAAGATGATACATTTCATTTTGGTTTGTTTGCATATATGAATTTAGAGCTAAAATTCTGAGCAATAGTCAATTATTTTCTTTTATTTTCAATATTTTAATCCCTTGCCCCCAGGCAGCAACCAGAATGGCAGCAGCCACTTCTTCCAAGGATATATATTAAGCAGATTACTCATTTATTGTAGAACAAGATATAAAATGCATCATTACTGAGTAATATCTGAGTTGTGCCTCTGCTCCTAACCAGTCCTGCACTGCCATCTGTCTCAGCTTCCAGCCACTGGTATTCAGCTGTTTTCCATCTGAAGGCCAGACACAGCTGGATATCTCCTCATTAGCCTCAGCCATTCTGATCCCAGGCCTCTTGTTTGCCCTTCTTGATGTTTGGCCACTGCTCACTTGTCTTTACAATACCCATATGTTGCTTTACACATTTTAGAATTTCAACTACCATGCATGTTCAAAACATGAGAACTCCAAAAGAGGGCGGAGAATGAAGAGGACTACTGAGAAACACCTGATTTTGCATTCTGCTGAAGGACTAAGCAGAGAGGTACAACCACACTGTGGGAGAGGGAGACGGAAAGGGGGAAGGGAAAGGAAAGGGAAAGAAGAAAACTTCCTATTGGAGTTGGACTGATAGCAGAATTTCCTACGTTAAATGCCAGAATCTATAACCTGTCTATGGGCAGCTTACTCTGATTATGAGTACATTTACTTACTTTAGTGTCCCCTGAAGCACCTCTCCTGAGTGAAATATCACAAGAAACTTCACCCCAGTATTACATATATCGCTGTTCGGGTTTTTTAGAAGGTAGGTGTGGGATGACTCTGTCCACATTTCCAGCCGTCCTGAAGCCATGTAGCTGCACTATGATAAAGCTGTGCTTGGACTTACTTGCCAAGCTCTGGTTTCAGTGTTACATTAACTGGATTGATATTACACCTAAGATGATTGGAAGCTGGAACAGAGTAAATTTAGGTCTACCATTAAAAACCTATTGTTAAAATCTTTGCTAAAGACTCGTGCATCCATCTAAAAAGATCATGTACACATAGTCACTGTTCTGAACTAGGTTATGTTTGGTATCAAAGCTGATAGACAGTCCTATAATAAAATATTAGTTGGGAAAAAGGCTCCTGTGTTGGCTCTGAAAATATCTGGGAACCTATACCCAAAGCAAGATGGCTCTTTCATGTAAAAGAGATCTTTTAAATCTTCATCTTTTACCTGTAAGTCATTTAAAATATTAAAGTATTGTATTTACTTTCTACAGCATTGGTCAATGGGTTATCCATAAAAAAGAAAAATCTATTCAAACAGATTTGGAAGCACATCTGTTTCTACACACAGTGAGAACTGCAAAGAAAATTATCATTGTTGCATTTTAACTTTCCAATTACTATTAATCTTACAGACTCTTACACTGTACCTGTGTTCTCCAAATGTATGCATAAAGCTATATATTATGATTTTAATGCAAATTGATCTGATGTACTTTAGCTGATAAAGTATGTTGCAGCTTCAGAAAGTGTTGTTGAACAAACTTCCATACCACTGTACTGTATGGTGGCAAACCTGACACCAGATTTTTTTTCCAAGGGTTACAGACAGATCCAAAGAGCTATAGAGAAGCAAACCTGAAGTCCAAGAATGGGAGGATCTATTCCAAAGAATGAAATACAGACTATAAGAACAAGGAAGGATTATGCTGGTAAAAAGCTGACATGGCTTTTGCAAAAAGAAGTTGTGCCTCACAATTCTGCAGAAAATCTCTGAAGGAGTGCATAGGCATGTACAACAGGGAGTTCTAGCTGATGCGGTGTACTTGGATCCACAAAAGGCTCTTGGCAGAGTCTTGAAGCAAAGACTCCTAAAGAAATTAAGCTGCTTTAGCGTGAGAGGCAGTCTTCATGTGGAGGTAGGTAAAGAGTAGGTAAAGAGATAGCAAGCAAGGGGTAGAAAAAAGTATCTGCTCCTGCACTAGGGCCTGTTCTATTCCAAGTATTCATAAATTTTCTGTTAAAAAGGCATAAATATTGAGCTAATGAAATCTGCCGATTATGCTGAATTATTCAAGATAGTAAAAGGAAGGGCTGATGAATTGCAGAAGCAACTTCCGGTACAACCTCTTGGGCAACAAAGTGATGAGATTCAGTGTAAATGGATTTTAGCAGAACACAGGGCGAGAAAAAAATTACACTAATTTTATGTGCACAATAATAGATAGCAGACTCAGAACTGAGTGTTGCCCTTCAATAATGAAACTTTAAGAGGCACAACAGCTCTTTGAAAATGTCTGTTCAGTGGCTGATAGTGCTCAGAATTGAAAAATCAAGTATTAGTAGTGTTTTGGAAAAGGCTAGAGAACAAAACATCAACATTTCACTAAATAAATCTATGATGAACTTAAAGCTTATTACGAAGTTCTGCATGCTCCCTTGTCAAAAACCAATATAACAAAACTAAAGGTAAAGAGAAAGAGAACAAAGACAATAGAACTACAGTAGGACCTCTGTCTCCCACGTGACTAAATAGTACTCCTCAGTCTATGACCACTGAGTGAGGGTACGATGGAGATACAGAACCACGAATGGCAATGACTTACAATAAAAATTATGCAGCTGCACAGCTGGCCACTAATTGGAGTGTGTTACCATACACTGCAGTTCTAAGGAGCAGAGCGTTGTCTGGGGAAAGGCAAAGCTAATATTAAAGAAAAATAGTTTGTAGGGTAGGTGACTGCTTGACAAAAAAGTTCCCCAAGTGCTAATGTTTGTATTTTATTATTTAATTAAGAAGTTCTTTGAATGTTTAAGATAAATGATCTACCTAGAAGATTCTTTTTGTATTAACTGGAAATAGGATTCTTTTATTGCATAAAAACCCATTGATCCCAAAAGCTCAAAACAGCTACTAATGTAGCTGAACAAATCTAATAGCTGCAAATGTCTCTGTGGTTTACAAGCCTGTAACTCTTTTACAAATAACACTTCCTTCCTGTAGTACACATGCTGCTACATGCACACATACATTCTAATTGAGATCTGCAGTTTAGGTTTGTGGATAAATTTGCATTTTGGAAGTTCAAAAGGAGGATACTCGAGTGACATGGCACAGCTATTATAGCTTAATGAATCATTTGTATAACATAGAGTATGAAGGTATAAAAATTTGTGATTATGCAACATCAAAGATTCTAATTTTCCCAGTGAGAAAATTCAGACCTGACCTTCACTTTGCCCTGCGTTCTGCGAATATTATGGTAGAGTCTTTCACAGCATGATTAAGAATGGATTTCTTTCCCAAGGTAGCTCAAGAGGGGTGCAACTGATACGATAGCAACTCAGCAAAATTTTGTAGCCTCTGTTACACCCAAGATGGAACTGTGTGATTATAAAGATCTCTTCTGGCCCTAAAAGCTACAACTCTATGCAACAGATATTGACAAAAATCTCCATATGAGCACCCAAGTGAAAAAAAAATATTTAATTTATACATCCCATTTTCTTTCACTCAAGTTACAGCACCTCACCCCCCCAAAACTATGCTAGAAAAGTATTAAGATTGCCAAGTCCAACAGAACAAATCTAGGCAGTGCTGGAGTTGAGGTGAGCAATTTGTCAAAAGAAACTTTCCACTTTTAAAGAAGCTGTAATGGGAAAAAGTTTCTCAGCTCCAAGACAGAAAGGGAACAGAGGCAAGGTCAGAAAACAAACAAAACTCTTACTAACATTTATTCAGCTTGTTGAAAACCTGGATTTAAATCTTTGCTCTGCCAGATACAGACCAAAGATGTCCTTAAATGCAATCCTTTGTTTAGCTGAGGACCTCCCCCCCAGCCTCGGTAGGTCCCCAATCCACTCCGTATACTACTGGATTTCTAAACCCATCAGTCTCTGGACTCATCTCCAGCCTTTGGCTATAAGCTCTGCCTACAGTGCTGATGGGGTCCTGACTACAAGGCAAAAGAAGAAAGTTTTAAATACTTTAATATCCTTCCTTTTAAACATCCAGGGCCTACTTAAAAAAGATCACCACATCATTAGGAGCTCGCAATGTCGTGTGTACGTTTCATGCAGCTTCTAAAATCAAACCAGCTTTGCAGTCAGGCAGCAACAAAATTTGCTCCAGACACAGCCTTGCATAGATTTTAAACCCAGAGAAGATAAGGCATACCAGAGAAGTACCAATACATCTGCCTGTGTCAACAATCACTGATCCTTACGCTACAAATGATTATGACTCCCATTCAGTCCTCGGGAAACCCATGTATATACTTTGAAGAGTTGTTTTCGTTCCAGCATCAGTGTTAAAATGCTGTTACGTGGCAAAGAGATGAAGATTTCCAGTATCAGTGACACAAGGAATATGTGAGGTTCTTAGACAGTATAGATGTAGGGACAGGTAAACTGTGAATATTTATGTATTTAATTACATATACAGCTTTCTGTGTGGTGCTTGGGAATTTACGCTTCCTTGTGTGCTCTGATGCCAGTTACATTACTAAGAGCTCCGTTCA
>NW_009259596.1:2306152-2312839 GCF_000687185.1 Egretta garzetta
TAAACTGTCACGTCGGTATAACCAGAGACGCCGTGCACAAAATCTGTAAACCTCCTGAGTGAGAAGAGAAGTTGGAGTTGCTGCCTGGCTCAGGAGGACTCCGTCCTACATTCTGTGCCCGGAGCTGATTTCAAATTACTCAAGTAGCACCGCTTTTTTTCCATGAAGATTAAAGCAATCCAGTATCTAGTCATATATTAACTACATTCAAATATGAAACAGTTAACTCCCTCCAGGAGTTAAGAGAGCTTCAATTTCTATGAAAATAAAATAGATGTTCAATGCTGAAAATCAGGAATAAATAATCTATTCCTGTAACTTCTTTTCTTCCTATGGCTTCAAAACAGAATTTTGGGGTGTCAGTCTGGAAGTTTATGTTGTTTTTTACAATAGAAAATTACAGCATGTTTAAGCAATAATTTTGTCAGTTACGATGAATTCTGAAAACTTGATTTTCAGAAATAAAATAGCTACAAAATACTTCTGCAAAGTCAGTTGGTTTCCTTTAACTCATTTGCTTAAACTGAAATAATCTCAATAATGTAAGTAGGAAAACTGCTGCAATTCAGTTTAATTTTACCGATTACTGTTTGTTTGCTTCTTTCTTACATCTTTTTTAATTTTAAATACTGCAGATAAAGAAATAAAGGAGAGAAATGCTTGCCTGAACATTTTGAAATGGATTCTTGTTACCGTAGGATTCACTGAGGTATGTGAAATCATCCATGCTAAGCTGAAAAACAAAGAGAGTAGATTGGTGAGAAGGAACCTTGGCATCTCATTTAGGTACAGACTTGCAGTCGGCATTGGTGAGAGAAAGGGAATTTAATGTTACATACTGCATCTTGCAGGAACAAGATGAGGTTTCTGGAATTCTGAGTAAAAACAGGTTGCAAGAGTACAGTCAGCTCCAGTGCTGAGACGATGTGTCCTTCGTGCAAAGCAGTATCTGGATCCCACTGTAATCTATAAAGAGAAAAAAAAATCTGTAAAATTTGCTGCCAATGATGACACCTTTCTTCAAATATGCAGGCAATAGGTAATGATATCATCATCCTTGGGTTAAAATCAGGCTTACAGTTCAGTTTACTCTCACTCAAGAGGAAAAGAACTTGTCCATTTATGCTTATATCTCATTAAGTGTGTTCCATTTCTTGTCTGTGTACAACAGCACGGTTGCATCTTTCAAAAAATTAGCTACTAAGTGGAATGAAGAAGAACACATTGAAAACCTTCAGAGAGAATTCCTAAAGGGAATCCTAACTCCCAAAACTCTTTCCAGTGCCGTCAGACATCTTGGTGGCCAGAGAGGAGAACTCGGGCTAGACCACAAGTTGTCATAAATGAGTATTTTTTAATAAACCTTTTGTTAAGTAGAAGTGGCTTTTCAGTATTCTTGTCAACAATATGTTCTCTCCTAAGGTTTTCATGATGAAGGAACTGCTCTGCAGAAGCAGCTCAGAAAAGCCACCTTTCCAGAAGCAGGCGCTCTTCTGAACACAACGGCTCAAAAGCTTGCAATTCTTTTGCCAACCTACCACTATGAGACCTGGACAGAGAAATAACTCTTCTGTTTAGTTTTACTACTACAAAAAACAGTTATGGGCTAAACAAGAGGTGGCATTATTCTTTCAACATTTGATTGGGATTTTAATGGTATGCAACATGGGTCTATAGGGATTAAATTTATTACGAATATTTTGGTCCTAGGTATCTTCGCTAAGGTAATATTGTCAGTCTGTAGAAAACCGAGAGCTTGAAGATTAATTTTGCCTCTTACCCAAACACACATCAGTTGCTAAGGCCTGAGAAATCAGGTATTTCAGACCCTCTAAATGGTTCTAATTACAAAGAATAGAATACAGAGAATTGCTGTGTGCTGGAGAATGAACTATTATATGATTGCAACTTGGTGAAGTTGAGATGCTTATTAAATTTTCTAACCCAAAAGCAATTCAGAAATGACCCTTGCAGAGCAAGCTTATGAATGAAAACAATCTCTGCAGTTTCTTAAGATGGAAACAGAACAGGGGTAACAAACACAGGGGGTTTCAATGTTGTTTCTCAGACAAGGAAAATCTATATTTCACTTCAAGACTTCCCAGTAATTCCAATGAAGATTGCCGAGAGTGAATCGAAAGCCTCCAACTGCACCCACGGCAGAGATAAAAGCAGTACAGTCCTGCAGTTCTAGATACCCAGCTCCCTTCAGAGTTTGGAGTTCAGGAGAGTGCTAAAGCAGAGTACATGTGGACAGTACATTTCATGACAATGTGCTGCAGATGTTAAAATTAAATTCTAGTAGATCTTCGGTCTGTCACTTTTCAAGCTTTGCAAGTAAACTGTGCTATGCAGGAAAGAATTTTTTTCTATTTGGTAGAAATTATCATTTGATATTTTCTTAGTTTTGCTCAGCATCTTCACTTCTTTGTTAATTTGTGCTTGGAAATCCATATTATTTTATATTTACGAAGCCAAAAAATTTAGAAATGGCATGCCTCAACTTTTCAGAAAAGTCAAACCTCATGATCTCAAATATTTAAGTATAATCTTTAAAAATAAGATATTTGAAAACACAAAAGCTCCCTAAGATTCTGAATGACTGTTCAGGAACTGACTTTCCTACTGACTCTATGCATTGCATGGCCACACCAAAATACTAATGACATTCAAGGAAAATAAGATAAATTAAATTAAGAGATGTTCAAAAATGGCTTGTGTGAAAGAAGATGCTAGTGAATATCTTGGTATATTTATTTATTTAAGAAACAAACTACTAAATCTATTTCATGTCTAATATTAGAAAAAACTGAAGATTTTGAGAGCTTTTGGGACTTGCAATTAAGAATAAAGGGTAACAGAAAGTACATGAAACAAAGCGAAGTTATTTGCAGCAGCACAATGACAAAGGCTTCTGTCGTGAACTCAAAACCTCAGAAATTTAATGAACCTGTTTTAAAGCATACTTGCTTCTAAGGTTTTCCCTGTTCCTTGAAGCAGCTCTCGCTAACTATCTAACCTTGAAAAGCACCTTTTGTGAGACTTTTCAGCTTCCAGGCAGTCAACTTTAATAACTCCAGCATCATCATTAGAAAAATAAATCTACATCAGTTAGTTAATAATTCTATCATAATGCCGCATTTGCCTAATACTTATATCCACCATCTTATATGCACATTTATTTTGCTTCTTTTAAATAGTTTGCTGAGCAGCACGCATGGCAGTAGGCAAGGCTACACCCTTCACTGAATGGGCTGCTGCTCTCCGCTGGGTGCAACAATATTCTCACCACGGTTCAGATGGGAAACGTCAGTATGTTTTACCAGCACAGTTTACTGTGAAGCGTAGGGAGAAATGGAGATACGTGACTGCCACAGATAGTGCCTTGTGGATGAGCTGAAGGTCTGCTTTACTGAATGTAATGAACCAGTCCATCCCTTTGACCTCTTCACCTCAAGCAGGCAGCAAGAGATCAGTAAGGGATGGCATAGGATGAAACAGGCAGTAGGCCAACACACACATTGATTGCTACTATTGATTGCTCACACAACGCTTTATGTCCAAAGATGCACACAGCCTTGTGCAGTCACATCAGGCTTAACTTCCCCACCATAGATCCGTCCTGGGGTCCTCAGACATCGGGGCTCATAATGACAAGCACCTCTGCTAATGCATGTGCCTTCCTGCTGGCTAAAAAGGAGGAAACAGCAAACTCAGCTGCTCTCTCTTTCCTCCAATAGCCAGGCAATGCACTAAAGAATGAGAGGAAAGAAAGCTTAGCTTGGTATTTTGCTTCTTTCTTGTCCCTAACTGCTCTGGCATGATAACAAGTTTAAACATACAGACTCTTCTCTGACCAGTGCTCTTTCTAGGTAGAACTGGGATTTGAGCACTTATTTTTGATGCAAGCAAAGATTTTCAGATTTCTTGTATCTGGACCTCCCAGAAGGGCAGACAGTAAGATAACAGGACTTCTATCATTCTAATTTGTGAGCTTACATTCTTGATTTGTAGCTGGCTTCTGAACTCTTTCCTACAAGTTATTCTTGTCAGTTTTTTCTTTCAGTCACCTCACGATTGCTGTATAAGAAATAGCACTTTCCTCTGCACAGCAGAAGTAAACAAGCTAATTAAAAAAATATTTGGGAATGACCTTCAAATACCACTTTTACACACAGAGCTCACTTATCACCATTACTGGTAGCAGCAGTGGAATGATAACTCGTGACTGTAGCAAAAAAATATCAAAAAGCTGCTCAAGCCTGCTAGCACACAGGATCTCCATAAAAGTCCAATAAAGTCACAACCAAAACAGTTTTCTGTTTCCACTGTATCCTTTTTATGTTCCACCTTCTTGCAGCAGATTTTTCAGCAAATTCCTTGCAGTTTTAAGAAATACTGCAAATGTACTATTTGGCATTAATGCCTTCTAAAAGTCACTTATAATCTGGATTTGCCAGAAAAGGATTCATTTCCAGTATAAACATAGCATAAATGAAGGTAGTAATATATTTTCAGTGACGCTAGGCAAAAATAATTCCTAAAACAAACATATGGGGGGGGCAATCACAAAAGCTAATTTTAATGAATTTATTTCTTCAGGCTACCTGTCTAATCTATGGAGGGAAAAAAATTCTTTTGAATATTGGTTCAAAATGGCTAAATCAAGTTTCTTCTGTGAATCATACACAAGAAGAACCTCGCCATCTCTACTGCTTTTGAAAAGTAACCAGGAGATATTAGTTTAAAAGCTAATTTAAGATAAACATTAATTTTTCCAGGCCAAAGTTATTTGGGTAATGTCCACTGATGTATTAGTATTAGTATTAGTTTGTGAAAGTGTTTTGAAGTGTTATATTCTTCTGATACAGCTGTTCTGTGATATGGTTTACAAATACTGGCTAATTCTAAAGAAGAGCAAAATGTATTAATCTTCAGCTATTTGACACCTTACCCTAACAGATAACCTGGGAGAGGGTGATGGAATAGATCAGTGAATCTCAGCTTCTGTTGATAAATTAATCTCTGAAGTTCTAAAGTGGTGGGATGTGTTGCCACAAAGCATGTAGAAAACCATGGCTCATTGCTGCACTTCTTTAGTTACCCTTCCTAAAACTCTTAATAGTAGTTTCCAGACTTCATAAGCCTGTAGGTCACACACTGCAAACCTTGCATCACTGCAAAGTTAAAGCATGGAGTAAAGCATTAGCAAACAAAACTTACTGTAATGTTTCTTTATTTTATAAAATAACTCAAATCTCCTTTCCTGTTCCTTCAGTGACTTTCATCAGAACTAACTTGTGCTCCACAGGAACTTCTCCTTTCAAAACTGCAAAGGTCATGGTAGGAGGAACACTTCTTTCAGAAAATGTTCTGTTCCTGGAAACATGAAACTGGTTTAATCAGCCCACTATCCTGATTTTCTTGCTCTAGATTTGTATAAACCTGAACAAACTGCAGTAGAGCAAGTTGCTAATTGCGTCTTGGTGGAAAGTTTGATGTTATGGCCACCCTGGATTAACTGATAAGATTTTACTTACACTAACAACAGGTGTGTTGTTTATCGACACCAGGAAGTTAGGACAAAGGAAGCACTGGTCTTTGCTTAGACTCTTAGGAACACTTTTATCCTAAGAACAACTCTTTCCAACATTTACTTTGCTTTTAAATACAGAGGTTTCATACTCATACACGTGCCTGTGTTGTATAAAGGTGAACAGATTAAGTAGTTTGAATATAAAAAAGCCTTGATGACAAGACACACGTTTATTTCTTTCAGGGGAGAAAAAAATTAAAATTACCTAATTAAACTTTATCAAACTTAGAAAATTCCTACATGTTGTGGCTCCTCAGGGTCTAGAGGTTCTGTTTCTGGAAATGCTTAATAGACGGGTAGATATATGTCAAAGCTGGTATTAATCACTGCTGGGAAAAGGATGCAATGTCTAGGATACATATGAAAGAAACACAGTCAACACCTCCTACACATCTGTTTTCTGTGTCCCTCAACGTTACAGCATCACATATGAAAAACCAGAAAAAGTAGTGTGCTTGTCTATGTGGCACAATACATGGAGAAACGTCTCCTGATCAGCTGAATCGATCTAATTCCTGATGTTCATAAAATTTCTGAATCCTCCTATTTCTGTCTTAAAGTCACCACATTACGAAGCAACCGAAAAAAAAAAAAAAAAAAAAAAAAGAGAAAAACATATTAAAAAGATTTAGCTCTCAGACTTAAAACTTAATAAATTTTCCTAAAGACAAAAGATTTATACTAGGATAAATGAAAGCAGAATTCAGCCTAATTCTCCTCCCAGTGACAGCTAAATAATTCACAGTGTCTCAAATGTGTTGAAGAATGGCTCAAAGCCTCGGGAAAGGTAGAGTGAATCCAGCGCCACTAGCTGAAAGGATAATTACCTCCCAAGAAGCCAGTGGTTTGGTTCCTCTCCCAGTTTACAGAAGAGTAAATCACATGCCAGCAAAGGGCCCCAACAGGAATCCCCATCACTACAGCCCCTTCTGTTCATCCTTACAGCAAAAGTGAGGGCTATCCTGTGCCCAAGGCTATTTGCAGTAAAGGAAAAGCATTTTATGCTTATGAAGTCACCCAGCTGGATTATGACAAATTCCAAATACTGTTGGCATTATGGATTATTTGTGTTAGAGAAATTAATAAATATC
>NW_009259596.1:2312851-2344582 GCF_000687185.1 Egretta garzetta
TGCTGAACTAGGAATAACACATATATGCTTGCAGAAGGTAGGAGATGAACTCTCTGCAAGAGGATTTACAATTTAGATAAATCAGGTCAAGAATGTGGAGGATTGAGGAATTAGGAGGAAAGAGTCATGTGATTTACTCGGGCCAAAGCACGCCTTAGGCAAACCTAGAGTACAGCAGATCTGCTGTCGCCTTCCCACCCAGAACAGGATTTTGCCTTTAGCCCTTCCATTCAGTCCTGTGATCCCATTAGCCCCTCAAGAGCCTTTTCTTACAAATTTCAGACATTGGCTTACTGTATTTTGGGGAAGTACTTCCTAGACAAAACTAATGTGTATGCCCTGCAGAGACAGCCTTGTGAATACGCAGCGCATAGTCCTCCGACAGCTTTACATATCCAGTACTCTGCTTTGAAGCTACTGCCTTGCCCAGGCTGCTGTATTTCTGGAAACCCCAAGTAATGATATGAAATCCTTAAAGTCTGTATGAATAAAATTCCTGGTTGGAAAAAAAAAAAAAGAGGTCTATATCTGGCTCTTTCAAGATAGGTTCAAAGTTTTATTTCATAAGTATATGCAAACCCCTGAATGTCATGTGTCTGGATGTGTCAAGTCTCTGCAGCTGTTTTTAACAACTGATGTCTATACATACAGAAGTGTATTCTATTAAAAAAATGCATTAAAAAGAACATTAAAGTGAAAAATCGGGATTCAGGAGCTAGGAAACGCAAGGATTAAAGATGCCCGCAGAGTTTTTGGTCAGCTCCTTTCTGTGAAACTGCCTTATGTTGTGCCTTTAAGTCACGCCGCCTCTTAAGAGTGGAGCTTGTGGTTGCATTAGGGTGAGTAAAGCATATCTACTTCAGATTTGGAGAATATGGCGTTTATTTACTTCTTACTGTCCAGCTTAGAACACTAAAATCATAAATAAAACCAGGTAAATTCAACTGTTACGTTGTTCGATTGATGAGAGGCAAATTTATTTATTGGGGAATTTTATTGCCCAGAGGTTATTTACCACAACTGACGATATACAATACATCCTGCACACAGAGAGAGAGCAACAGCATAAGCAGAGATACTCTTTTATCAGATTTCTTACCTCTGAGTTGACCAAAGCAGCATCGGCACATGCTCCACCGACAGAGAGGGTTTGAGCAGCAGGGCGAGGGCGCAGAGCAGCGGGGCCGGAGCCGCAGCGCAGAGCTGCCTCATGGCTCCAGGCGAGCGCGTCCGTCAGTGGCCAGCGGCAAAGGGAAGTCCGAGCCTATGCCCAGCTGTGCTTTCCGGTTCAGTTGCGGCTATCCGGATCCAGCCAGGCGGCTGGGTGAGGTTGCTCTGTAGCAACAGTGGAAACTTTCAAAACACGGACTTCCTGAGCTTGCCGTTGGGGGTTACATGTACTTTTAATAACTTTCAGTTTTGTGACTTAAGCGGCTCATAAAACCCTCCGCAGTATAAGCACAGACAGAGTCCTCTAACTTTCCAGTACAAGGGAGAGTCGTGAAGTCCAAACTCCTGCCCTACTGTTTTCCAACTCCCTGATAACTGCAGGCTGATAACAGAATTGCTCAACTTCAAAATGGAGTTTATAGAAAACTTTTCTGTGCTGCACAAAATGTATTCTGCAGAACTTCTATCTTCTTCCCCTGCTACATATTATCATGTCCCCCAGCTTAGCTCTTTCACATGCATTGAGAGCTGGTGTCACACATTTGGGTGTTGACAGGTTTGAAATCTGCAGTAAATCTATCCATTGCAGATTCCAGCAAGAAGGAAGAGAGTGAGAAAATGGTACGTTTGGAGCGTATCCACTGAAACTACGGAATCGTTCAGCAATCATTTGCATGGAGCGATGCTGTCCCAAAAATCAAAAATATCAAAAGTCAGGAGCAGATTATAATCACTTCAGAACCTGACATGACTTCAGTATTTCACAAGTCTCAGGCAAGATCAAAACAGTCATGGAGAATTTCTTCATGCTGGGAAGCAAATTCCTCCAGCATACTTTTTTGCTGCTGCCAAGCACTGAGCTGTTTCTATACCTTGTGACTACATTAGGCAGCAGCAGTCACTCGGCACGTGTTCAGCACAAGACACGGGTGCCTCTTCACAATCAGAACAAGATGTTAGGGATAATGTGCAAAAAAAAATTGTTAGCTATGTTAAAACAAGTTATGACAAGAGAAAAATAAGGAAGCACAATGAAAATTGCAAGAGAAGATATAAACAGATGTCAGAGACATGCACTTCTGAATCTGAGCACACATAGCTTGATTAATGAAATCCATATGCCTTAACTCCCAGCATACTGTTACAGTGCTGTTGTCCAATATATAGGGCAATTTGTTCATCATTTCAATCTGAAATCAGATTTCTGAGACAAAAATAATAATTTTGAGTGAAGCAATAAAACCAATCATCTACATGGTCCTTTTCTTCTCTGTGTTACCTGTACATAACACTGAGGTTAACCCTTTAATTGCATTTTTCCCTCTTCTCCTCAGAGATATTTTATAGAATCATAGAATTGTTTAGGTTGGAAAAGACCTTTAAGATCATCAAGTCCAACTGTTAACCTAACACTGCAATCCCACCACTAAACCATGCCCCTAAGCACCTCGTCTACCCATCTTATAAATACCTCCGGGGATGGGGACTCAACCACTTCCCTGGGCAGCCCGTTCCAGTGCTTGACAACCCTTTCAGTGAAAAAAATTCTTCCTAATGTCCAGCCTAAATCCTTCATTTCCCTTTTCACAAGCACGTGTTTGTTCATCTATTTAAGGGTGCATTAAGGTAAGATAGCAATTCAGAGCACAAAGACAGGGGTAGAACTGTGACACCCTAGACAGAATTTAGAATGAATTTGAATAGTTCAGTCCACACAAGCAAAATACTTCGTAATTCTAGAAGTGCTTGATCTTTCCAAGGTATCTTCCAGAACATGAGAGACCTGGTTTCTCACATAACTGTCCAGAATAGTCTTGCCAGTTTTTGTGTGCACCTCCGGCCCACAAAGCCAAATGATTGTAACTCTTCCTGTCTGCTTCTTACAATTAACCTTCATATAAGAAATGAAGACAAACTGAAGGTAAGCATTATATAAATCAAGAATGCACAATGTAGTTGCCCACAGAACACTAAAGGAATTGCAGAATTTCAAGTGAAACTTTCAATTTTGTAGAACCTACTAGATTTGCATTGCAGCTGGCGGTCTAGGGAAATAATGCATTTCTACTTCTACAGTTTCTTTTATTCCTCTAAGGCCAGGCCTCAGATTGTTCATTCTTCCGCTTGCACGATGCAGAGATCCTTGCCTTGCGAAACAGAGCAAGAAAGAAGCGTATCTTACTATACTTCTAATCCGGACTGATGAAGAGTAGGTTCTAGTGGGTATCCTCCGTTATTAATACAGGTGATAAATATGACTAACACTGCCAGGACTTCCACATCAGAATAAGCCCTCAACTGTGATCTGAATGTATGGAAATCAAGACCAACAAATATATAGTGTTGCACAAATCGTTGTTGTAACCTGATAGGAAGCTCACCACAAGACCAAATGATTCATTGCTAAGTATTTGACAATTCCAGTGACTAGCACTCAAGTGACATGCATTTTCATAGGGCTAAAAGCATTTACACCGTTTCAAAAATTCCACTGCTGGCATCTGAAACTTCTCTTACAAGTCCACACTCAAAGGCTGACACCCTGGATGATTCCTGGCTTCTTGTTTCTGAAATGGTTGAATTGAAATAGGTTAATGAAAACGGAAGAGAAACTAATACAAGGGAGAGAATTATGAAGAAAAGGTTTATTGTCCTTGTCTCTTCCCAGCTGGTAATAACATCTCAAAACCTGATTATCCCTTGGTTTGAGCTGGATCTTTTGGAGAGCATTTGCACACGCTAACCAAATCACACACAAGTGAGATGGAGCACAGCTGGTGGGTGTACTCCATATTCTGCCTTACAGAAACAATCTCAAAACTTTTTGAAACAAAATCAGATTGTTTTCTCTCAGATTACCATATTATTTATGAACAAACTTTTAACTAAAAACAAACTGATTTTTTCCTTTTTAATATTTCACCACAAACCACAATTTGGGAACAAGTGAAGAAAGCTTTGAAAAAAAGGAATGAGAAGAACCCATTGACTGGGATTTTAATTTGCCTCCCTCAGTAAATTTGGCCCACAAAGGCATCTGCATATATTTTCTCCTTTTTTTTTTCCACTCCTAAAATAAAGATTTCTTACCAAAGGATAGGAAAAAAATAAACCTACTGCAAAAAGATCGCAGGGGTTCTTTTATCAGTGAGCAGGAACCTAAACCCACTTTTGATTGATGTCTGTCAGTGTACACAAAAGTGCACACAGTTTACCACTGCATTTTCCACAGGGCCTTTTCCTTGATCTTGAGTCCAGGTTTAGAACTGCTTGCACATGAAGATTTTTTTTAAATCCAACACGAATTCAAAATACTGGAACTCAGGCTACAGTAAAATCATTATGAAACTGCAATGAAGAAAAAAAATACTTGCATTACCATATATCTCCACTTAACTAAAATGATTTTATTATGAGAAGCTATAATATTGACATACCATATTTACATTCTACTCCTACCCATTTCTCTGGATTTACATATGCTTTCTTTTACAATTGTATGCATATCACATATCCCACATATTTTCTATCCTGTCAAAGTTGAAATATGGGACTCATAAAAAATAATGGGGAAAAAAGACCAAGATGATAGAGGCTTAATTTCTTTTGCTTATGAATCCTTTTTAAAAGAAAAAATCCTCTCGACTTCAGAATTCTGCATCCCTGATATAAAAAATTTTGAATAAAAAGAAGTGTGAATGCCAGATTTGTGTGAAATGAAGGTAAATTTAGGACTGTAAGTCAGGCTAAAAGGGATGACTGTTGCAACAAGGACCATTTACAGTGCAAGATAAGCCAAAAGAACTATCTATAGACAGGTGACAAAAATAAGTGCCATCCATTTTGCATGCAGATGTGATCCTTGAGCAATAGGTTTGGGAGCTAACATGGTACTACAGCAGCGTATTAAAGAACCTCTTCCCATAGCTCAGGTAGTAGACATAGGCAAATTTAGCTGTTTAAAAAGATAAATAATAATTAAAAGAATCCAAGAATCCAAGTATTGGTCAGCAACTACTTTGCTACCCTTACATATTCAATTTATTATTCTGTTTTATCACTTTTCACAATCATTTTATGATCTAAGGAGGGAATTGATGCTTTGTTCAGTGGGATAATTTTTTGGGACAAGGAGGTAGAGGGAGCGATTACTCTGAGCTCTTCTTCCTTTGAGACATAAATAGGGAGATTTACATCCTGGAAAAAGCATGGACTTTCCTCTTGGGAGTGGGGAAGCAAAATGCGTGTTCCTCTGCCAAATTAACATATTACCCACTTGTGTACGTGGGAAGAAAGCCGGAACATTTCCTTCTGGATATGGATTACCAGTGGTGTTGGCGGTGGGTAAACGGCAAATTTTGCTTCATGCTTGAAGAGCACTGCTCACAGAAGAGTCCTGCGAGGTAAGGTGCAGGTGTTACTTGGCCTCGCGTCTCTGCTAGTGCAGAAGGAGAAATACAAGCCATATGGACCGATCCTCTTTTCCTGGTAGTGAGCATCTACATCTGGGAAAGAACTGAGGCAAGCCCAGCATTTCTCACCAGTGTTTCAGACGTGTGGACTCCTCACAGTCTCAACCTTTAAGCTACAATTTAAGAGACTTTATAAGCCTATCACTTTAGCCGCTTCTCAGAAGTGAAAAGAGAAGGTTAAAATTTCATCTTACAGCCTATTCTGCTTTGAAGAGGCATTGACGCTTTGCAATCATTTGTTCTCATTATCCAGGAAAGATCTGGGATCCAAAGCAGAGGCTTTTTTTGCCAACAGAATCTAAAACCATCTTGTGAGTAACTCTCTGAAATTCAAGCAAAGATGATCAGCTGTGCTTTTAAAGAATTTACTCAGTTCTAACAGAAACTGGCAGATCTGAACCTTTACCTGAACAGTTTTTGCTTCCTGATAAAATGCAATGACTTATAGAAATATAACATCTTTAATCTGACTCTGATCCTTTCAGTCAGCTTTTCCAGTATTTGCCACTGCCTGATATGGAGATTCATTCTTTATACTTGTCCAGTACCTTTTTAATATCATTTGTAAGCTGCATAAACGGTGAAGCAACACAGTACTATTAGAGAACAGTTTTAAATTAATTGCTTTTCAGAATACAATACAATTACAAATGCTATGGACAAAAAGGGGTAAAAAATCACTGCTTTTAAATTCAGTAAAAATATCAACAAAACATTTATGATGATCAAAGTAGCAATTAAAGAAAACTAACATGAAGGATTTTATACTAATTTCAATTATGCTAGATTTTTTTTAAAAAAATATTACCCTATTTTTTAATTATGTTGGCTTTACTTGGCTTTGCCCTAATGAAAGGATTCAATTAGATATCCAAAATATTGAAAATACTTCTTCCATTTTTCTCCAAAACATTCAATTTCTAAGCTTTTAAAAGTCATTTTTGGACGCTGATGCGAAGGAAGACATTAGTTTTCACTTCATACAGGTAGTCACTTGTTTTGTGCACAGAACTATTTGCAAGAGCTTTCACAGTGTGGTTAACTGGCACTGCCATTGTCAGGGACCACCTTCTGGACTTCTGCATAAAACAAAAAAAATTTGTGTGTGAGCAATTCTCTAGCAGGCCAAAACACTTGTTTCCTTGAGAATACTGAACTGAATATAGAATCTAGAACTCTTCAAGCATAAATCTGTAATACTGCATCACTTCTGGGCCCCTCAAGGGCTCTGATAAACTGGAGCGAGTTCAGTAGACGTCCACCAGGAAGCTAAGGGGGCAGAAACACTTGACACATGAGGAGAAGCTGAGGGAACTGGGCCTGTTCAACCTGGAGAAAAGAAGGCTTGGGGAAAACCTGATAGTAGCTTTCCAAAACTTAAAAAGATATTAGCAAGAAGATGGAACCAGTTTCTTTACAGGAGTGCATACCAAGAGGATGAGAGACAACACGTTCTATTGAAAAGAAAAATGTTTCTAAGATGAGGACAGTTCAAGCACTAGAACATGTTGCTGCTATGGGTTATGCATTCTTCATCCTTGATGGTTTTCAGGACTATTCACTATTTCCTTACCATTTATTTAAATCATCCTCCTGGGGTTGTAATGTAATCCTTTTATCACTCTGGAAGAAGCCCAATCTTAGCAACCATTCCTATCTTAAGACTCAAATCCTGGAAAACACGTAAGTCAACCAGAACACTCATGTGCTTCAGTTTTGCAATTCTACAATTAGTTCAGTACTGAACTCGAAATCCAGAATCTGAATTTAATGGTAAAATCAATGGGAAAACTTCCACTGATGTTAGAATGCACTGGTCAGTCGGGCACTAGTTTTACAGTTCATGTTCTGTTGAGGGAGTCAATCCTGTTTCCAGCTGTTTGCTGCTAAATATATGCTTATTTCTGTTTGTAAATGCTACTAGACAATTTTGTCAGAGCAAAAGGCTTTGTCCTGGATGAAAACCACATCTAGGATAAAGTTTTCAAGTAGAACTTTGCAACTTTCTGTAGGACTTCACTGAATGTACACCGTATCGTATTTTTCTCTGTAACTATAATAGAACATAACTAAATAAGTTTACAGAGAGAATTGATTTCTACTTTAAATAACACAAACTCCTCAAAAAATAAACATTCTGAACAGTCTGAATCGTGTATTTCAAATTGTAAGTCTGATTTACAATATTTTCAAGATCTTGGATACAATAATTAAACGGTGGCAGTTCCACTATAACCATCAAGATGAGCTATAAAAAGTAAAGTTTTACACAAATGTTTGCAAGGCAAAGCAGCTATATTTGGAAGGGCACATCAATTCCGTTCTTCTGTTGGAATTTAGGGTTTGAGGGGTTTTCTGCTTTATACACTTAAGATGAGAAATAAATGTAATACAGTGCTTATACTATTATTTTTGTAATGAAAAGGTGACAAAGAATTAGCTAAATTTCCCCAACAGGAATATTACACTACAGATAGAATGTTCCAAGCAAGACAGGCATAGACAGAAACTGTATTGGGTTTGCGTGGCAAGGTTTTGGTAGCAGTGGGGCTACAGGGGTGCCTTCTGTGAGAAGCTGCCAGAAGCTTCCCCCACATCTGGCATAGCCAATGCCAGCTGGCTCCAGGACAGGCCCGCTGCTGGCCAAGGCCAAGCCCATCAGCAATGAAGGGGAAAGAAAAAAACCTGCTGCGCAACAGCAGCCGGGAGAGAGGAGTGAGAGGATGTGAGAAGAGCAGCCCTGCAGCCCCCCAGGCCAGTGCAGCAGGAGGGCAGGAGGGGCTCCAGGCGCCGGAGCAGAGATTCCCCTGCAGCCCCTGGGGCAGCCCATGGTGGGGCAGGCTGTGCCCCTGCAGCCCGGGGAGCCCCACGGGGGAGCAGATCCCCCCCTGCAGCCCGGGGAGGACCCCTCGCCGGAGCGGGGGGATGCCCAAAGGGAGGAGGCTGTGATCCCATGGGAAGCCTGCGCCGGATCAGGCTCCTGGCAAGACTCTGGGGGGAGCCCAGGCTGGGGCAGGTTTGCTGGCAGGGCTGGTGACCCTGTGGGAGACCCACACTGGAGCCGTCTGTTCCTGAAGGACTGCACCCCGTGGAAATGACAGACCCACACTGGAGCAGTTGGTGAAGAGCTGCAGCACGTGGGAAGGACTCACACTGCAAGTTCATGGAGGACTGTCTGCCGTGGGAGGGACCGCAGGCTGGAGCAGGGGCAGAGTGTGAGGAGGCCTCCCCCTGAGGAGGAAGGAGCGGCAGAGACAAGCGTGGGATGGACTGACCCCAAGCCCCGTTCCCCATCACCCTGCACTGCGGTGGGGGAGGAGGTAGAGAATTCAGGAGTGAAGTTGAGCCTGGGAAGAAGGGAGGGGTGGGGGGGAAGGCGCTTGAAGATTTGGTTTTATTTCTCATTATCCTACACTGATTTGATTGGTAATAAATTAAATTAATTTCCCCAAATCAGGTCAGTTTTGCCCATGATGGTAATTGGTGAATGATCTCTCCCTGTCCTTACCTTGACCCATGAGCCTTGTTGTATTATCTCTCCCCTGTCCAGCTGAAGAGAGGAGTGATAGGTTGGCTTGGTGGGCACCTGGCGTCCAGCCAAGGTAAACTCACCAGAGAAAGGCAGTCATTGCTCTAAAAATTTAGAATTTTCAAAGCTCATCAACAACATTTTTCTGTTTAAATGAGGTTACAAAACATGAAATGTAGTTATATTGACTGGTCAAGACCAAATAATTTTATCCTCAGAAGTTTATTTTGAAATGTGTAATACAATTAAGGTAGTGATGAAAAGTACATTTCTTTAAAACCAAAGAAATTGCATCAATCAAGAATTCAGTTAACTTCTTTAACTTCAGTTAACTTCACCTAAGACTTATGTCTTTGTACCAGTAGGAATAGGTGTAGCTATCAAAAACTCGTTTGCATTAGCCTGATTGTCAGTCCTATGCAAAAATGATGCCATCGCTGGAAACTGAGCAAAGTAGTTTTTTGCCCGGATATGCTTATGCTTTATTCTGTGAATAAATGCCGCTTCATAAGCCTGAAAGGAAAAAAAAACCAAATCCCATTAAGTACAATTACAATATCTAGCAATCTACATGTTGCTTCATATTTAAACAGTATAAATGGTGACCCTTTAATAAATTAAGCCAGATAATTTATTCATATATGATACATAATGAAATATTTTATAGTTCTATACTGCTACCTTATGGCCCAATAGTGAAAAATTACTAACCACTCCTTCTGAAGCATTAGGCACTTTTTAAAAAACAGAAAAATTTCTGGCTTTTTTTTTTTCTATTTAAGATAAAATTTATTTATTTCTTTTCGGGTAAGAACATTGTACTTACCTTTGAAAATTAAAGGCAATGCTTAAATATCAACATTTGCAAGGTGATGACTATGGGAAATTTCCTTTATAAGAATCAGAGTGATTACTTACAACTAACCATGGCAGCAAGCATTTTGCAGCTTTTCAGTCAGCCTTTGCATTCAGTGGTAGCATTTTCCTAAATTTCTAGTGATTAGTAGTAGTTCAGATGATGTAATAAACCACCAGAATATTTAGTTGAAAAAACCCTTTGCTATCGCTATAGTCATCATTATGTATAATTGCTATTAAAGAAACGGTTTGAGAGGCCTTTTTTGTTTCAGTCAATGAGAAACAATAATTCAACTTACAAGATTCTAACTTTGCCTCATTTTCATTATTTCACACTCATTTTTTTAAATAAAGTCTTGGCCCTTACCAGTGAAGAAAGGTGACACCTCACTATATCTGGCCCACTTCTGTGGTGGTGCATCCCCCCCTCCCACCTTTCTCTCTTTGACTGCATTACAACCTCAGGAATACTATGTTAGAAACTGAATTAAGAACAGCCTGAACAAAAGGACGCTATACAACAATGACCTCAGATCACTACTTACATAAATTAATAACCCAGATGTGAAAGGATTAATAATCTATTACCAATTGCAGGACAAACACAACTCATTAAGATTCTCTTGTGCCTTAGAAAACTAAATACTCTATCATATGAAGTCCAGTGGAGTGAGATATTTACCGGACTACTATATTTACATATGGAATTTGGAGGGAGTGGTGTAAAAATGCACCATTGCAATGACTTCTTTAACAAATTCTTAAGTTTTTTTCAACTGAGAGCAGCAATTATGTTTTTATTGCTTAATTAAAAACTATAAGATTACATTTTCAGGGGTACTTAACTGACATCTATGTAAGAAAGTAGACTGAGACAAATTTTATTGTGACAAATGGTTAAGTTCTAGACAAAGAGCCATTCTGTTATTTGATGAGAAATTTATAAGGCCGGAAACTAATGAGGCCAGAGCATGTGCAAGAGCACAGACACACAACTGCCACAGTATTTATGGTTAGTCCTAGCATGTTTTTCATCCAGGCCAGCTCTTGTCTGATCTCAGCTGAGGGAAGAGCATAGGCATGGCACTGTTCTCAGCAGGCAGCATGGATGAGTCCACTCAGCTTCTTGCATTTCGGGAGGAAGAATCAGGGCAAGACAGAGTTCAGGTACATGGATGTGAGCTGTACTACACCAGCTGCCCTCTGGACTAGTGCCTGTTTTATTTAATAGTACAGATGCAATCATTTAAATAGTCACAATGGGCCAATTTAAACACGGATGAGTGTAAGGACTAAATTTGGCCAAGTATCATTAGTCACAGGATTCTATTAAAACATAATATAAATATTGTAAAAAATTAAGCCCATCAAATTTTACCTCCTGAAGGTTACACAGTCTAAGATGTGCATCTGCCTCATCTTTAGTGAGGAGAATAGTGTTCCACGGAGACCACTCATGCTGCTTATCCCATCTGACCATAACCAAATCATAGAGATCACTGCAGGCACTGAGAGCCGACTGACAGCCCCATATGTTCTCAATCATGTACTGCAGATCTTGACGCTGAAATGGAAAACAGGGTTAAGCAGCATGTTTCATTTTATAACAAAAGCATTGTAATCATATTGGAATCCAAATAAAGCTTTGAGTAAAAAATTTTTTCTATGCATGTGTCATATAATCATTTGGTTAAAGAATGTCTAGACATACACATCTCCCTTTAGCATGGTGTGGCAATTATTAACTGCATTTTTCTTCTATCATCTCTAAAATAATACATTCTTACTTTGATTGCCTCTGCCAATGGCAATTCATATCTTCTGTTAACATACTGATTGCTTAACTGCTCTTATAAAGCTTCTTAAATCTCATGGTTTTTCTCATGTAGCATGCACCAGCCCTATTCAGATCTTTTTGATTAATAACAATAATCAATCTCTGTCATTACTGACATGATTTCACCATTTCATTCTTTGGTTCAGAATTAATGTTATTCAATAAACGAATTATTACACTACTAAATTACTTAAAGTTTACATAATACCAAAATAATCTGGCCTGGAAAATGTGGGAAATTAGGGCAAGAGAAACTCCCACCTGTAACAGACCCCAAATCACTGCCTGCTTTGCTTGCTTCCCTTCACTCTGCTGTTGACATATGAAGTCTATTGTGCTTGTGGGGCTGTTGTTCATTTTACCAAATGAGATTGTAAGATCAGGTAGCTATGCTACAGTATTAATAAGAGATAATGGAAGGTCTGTTTGTAAAGGTTCTCTAGTACAGAAAGGCCTTTAAATTAACCTTCAACATAGGTTAAAAGTCCAGTTATGTCAATCTTAATTTGTTTAATTTATTACCAGCCATCTGAAATCACTAATGAGTCTTGATAAAAATAGCCTCTTGAATGACAAAGAAAAAAAAAAATGGGAAAGCAGTTATCAGTGAACTTTGGCAAGTTTTTCTGTCACCCTCCATTAATTCTTCTCTGTATTAGTCATGGAAAATTATTAGAAGACTTTTGTCTTTTGCTTGTATCAGGAATAGTGGGGCCAGCAGGAGTAGGGAAGTGATCGTGCCCCTGTACTTGGCACTGGTGAGGCCACACCTTGAATACTGTGTTCAGTTTTGGGCCCCTCACTACAGGAAAGACATTGCGTGGCTAGAACATGTCCAGAGGAGAGCAACAAAGCTGGTGAGGGGTCTGGAGCACAAGGCTTACGAGGAGCGGCCGAGGGAACTGGGGTTGTTCAGCCTGAAGAAGAGGAGGCTGAGGAAAGACCTTATCGCCCTCTACTACTGCCTAAAAGGAGGCTGTAATGAGGTAAGGGTTGGCCTCTTCTCCCTGGTAATGGGAGATAGGACGAGGGCAAATGGTCTGAAGTTGTGCCAGGGGAGGTTTAGGTTGGACATTAGGAAAAATTTTTTCACTGAAAGGGTTGTCAAGCACTGGAACAGGCTGCCCAGGGAAGTGGTCAAGTCCCCATCCCTGAAGGTATTTAAAAGATGGGCAGACGAGGTGCTTAGGGACATGGTTTAGTGGTGGGATGGCAGTCTTAGGTTAATGGTTGGACCTGATGTTCTTGAAGGTCTTTTCCAACCTAAACGATTCTATGATTCTATCAGGGGTCTGTAAACAACAGACTTTTAAGTAGGTTTTCCTCCAAGCTAACCCTTTGAAGAAGAGTTATTTCACTAAAAAGAAATCTTGACTTACTTAATTGAATAATGGTGCTTACATGTTACTTATTAAAATCCTGACAAAGAATGAATGAAACTATACCAAACACGGTTCTTTAGTGAAAAGTAGCCTCATGTATTCTCATCCATCATGCTTCCAAAATCCAGGAGCCCATGTAAATTCTTGCAGGGAAAATGTAAGACAAAAGCTGGACTTAGAACCTCCACTGGTAATAAATCTGTGCCTACTGGCTCCAGGAACACAGGACTGCTCCTACATCTGGTCTTAAATCTAGTCCTACAGGGCCTCCTTTACTAGGTTTCACTAATTGGCTTCTGTTTTCAGTATTTCCTCCTTCCCACAACATTTCAAATAACTTCTCTAACTTCTTCTTAGAAGCCGGCAATTTGCAAGCAGACATATTGGCAAGTACTAATTTGTGTGCTAAGCAACATATCTCAAAAGTTACCAGATCTTGCAAAAATCTATACGAAGGCATGTAAGTGTCCATGTAAAACAGATCCATAATTCGACTCTTCCTTTTTTTCTGGATTAAATTGTTTTTTTCCTGCCTGAAAAATAGGTAAAAGCTTGTTCTGTGTTAAAACTTCTCAGGTTATGGGGAAGAGTTTGATTTAAGAGACTTCTGCACTTTCTGAAGGTAGGCATGCATTTTGCTGTGAAATGTTATGGTTCATTCATTTCAAATTATGCTTCCTTCCCACCTCCCTAATAATTTGTTCTGTGCTCACAAGGACTGTCATCCAAGAGGTTGGGAGCAAGTATCATTGAAGGCTCAGCAGCTGAGACTGGGAAAAGAGGGTAGGCAGCAAACCGATATTGGAGTTCAGTGTATTTGTAACTTAAAATGAATACGACATTCCCATTAGGATGTTGCTTATCAAGAAAAATCAAAGTCATAGTATGTACCATTGATTCTAAGGAGCATGGCATAGTTAAATGCTCTGAAAGAATAAAAGGCAGCCTCAGGACTCGACACAGTTGCTGAACTAGTTCATTTTGATACCAAGAAGGTCTTTAGCTGCAGTAAGAGGAATTTAGTGGAGCTACCATAACTCTCACCAACTGCTTTTTGCCTTTTAAACCTTAGCAGCACTGATATAGGTGGTCAGCCCAAACACAGTTAGAATCAGAATGCAAGAGATCTGAAGAAAAATCTTTTATCTTCTCATGAAAGTGTTGCACCTATCCACAGAGAATAAAATCAGAGCCAGTACTGGTACTACACTGGGCAAAGAAGGAAGCTGTCATAGCTGCTGCAAAAGACTGCTTTGCAGCACCCATTTCTAGATGCCTTAGAGCTGTTTTCTGGATCTAAGTGGAGTAGGGGACAAATGGTTGTTGTGAAGAGAAGGGAAAAAAAGCAAGTAGCCCAGAAAAAAATTAATAATTTAAGGATGCGTAAGGAAAAAAACAAGGAAATTAGTGACTTAAGATACGAACATCTGTTGTTTAGATATTTACAACTCTAAAGAGAGGAACTTGAAGTTAATTTGGATGAAAATTACAGTGTCTAGAGCTGTTGCAGTGGTACAACCACGAACAGAACTGCAAGAGATGGCTTTTGGTGTCAGCAGTTAAGAAACAGTCATGTTTCAGTGCATCAGTGGCCACCAGCCATCACAAGTGATGTGATGTGAGAGAGGCCTGAAAGATTCTGGAGGATGTTTACATATTAATATAGACTAAGTTAGACAGAGAGCAAAAACTTTTCAGCTTAAGTGAAAACCAATATGAATGATCAACATCTACAAAATCCAGGTTCTTTGATAGTATTTCTTAAGATAGGCATGATAATTAAAGAATCCAAATCTTCTTTTTGGCAGCTGTCATTTGCAAAGTCCTGAACTACAGCATGGCTTGTTTTGGTAGAAGTGGGATATTGATGACTGGCTTTTGTTTGCTTGGTTGTTGTTTCAGATGTACTGAAAATACAGTTCCAAAACTGTTCTATGAATGTTGATGCCGTGGAGATTTTATTACTAATCTCAGAAAGTTCAAAAAATCTCAGCTGTTCAATATTTTCGATAAATAACACTTTGAAATTACCTCAGATTTAAAACTTTCCCAGTGGATACTGGATGTCAAATTCTTTTCTCGACCAAATAAGTAGTAACAGCTAAGAGAATTTGCTGAAGACAGAGGCAAGTTCTTTGAACTGAGTTGTTCCCATAATGATTATTAAGAAACATTAGCTATTTAGTGATATTGAAAAAGATTACAGATGATGGTAAAAAATTAGGAAATGAAAATATTTAGTGAATCCCTCTCCTAATAAACGCAAAACAGTAAAACTTTCAACTGCAAAGATATTCCACTGACATGGAACAGGAATGTCAAAACCTCTGCTTTTTTATTTTTTTTCCTTCTGAGAACACGAAACAATTTAGTTGTATTACCAAAACAGTCCAAATAATGCAGCTTAATAATGGGGCTTAAAACGCATTATATCTTGAACAATATCACAGTCATAAAAACATTATTGTTGCTTTACAGATGATGCCAGTATCTTTAAGCAACAGGATGGCCATAGCAGAACCACAAGAAGAATTTGGATCATCTGATTCTTCGACCTGTCAGCTAGACTTGTACTTTCTTTTAATGTATAGCTAGTTACCACTTTTGAAAGTACAGCTACACTTCAAGAGCTTAAGTGCTTTTTATGGTATGGAACATCCCATATCACAGGAAGAAGCTTTTGTAGCTTTTAGCCTATTTCTCTACCTGTCAAAAACATACACAAAATTAAGGAAAAATTATAGCCAAAAGCCACTGGTTTCTGTTATTACCAATGCTCTTTCAGACAGTACCTGAACTAAGAAAACAATTTTAGCATCATCCTGATAATCAGCTTCAGACTTTCTGAGATTTTCTAGTATAAGCCTGTACTTCAAAAATGCTTCTCGTTGCCGAGCCTCATTATCAAGGTTGCAACACAAGCGACATCTGCCAATGGTGTGGGAATTAGCAGGAACAGGAAACTCAGAAGATGGTAAGTAATTTTCGCAACTATGACAGAAGTTAACATTTTTATAAAGCTTTAAGGGATCTGGTGGAACCTAAAAGATTAAAAAAAAAAAAAAAAAGTTAGTTTACCACAAAGTATAAGTTAGTTTACCACAAAGTACTTGTGTGTCACCCTAACTCTATCGGATTTTACATATATTCATGCAAGTATTTTAATATGTAAAAGCCAGTAATATTTATTTTTAAATACCCAGTAGGAGTTGGTTTGTTTGGTTTTTTTAAAATAGAAGACCAAAAGCCATTCTATTCTCTTACTGGACTTGTTAAAATCAGTTATGCAAATCAGTCAATTCATTTTTAAGCTATATGAAGATCTTGGGCATTATGCTCCGGTGGTCTTGCTGGCACTTTTATGTATGCAAATTGTCAGCCACTCTGGGAAGACGACAACAGAAAGAAAAAGAGAAACTAATCCTTCTGCATTTTATTTTTCATATGGAATCTGCACTTGATGTTAAAAATAAAACTGTGATATTATGGGCATATTAATATTTTGGCATAAGAATATAAAATCATCAGAGCCACATGTCCAAAAACAATGCAGGGGAAAATAATAAGCCAGACTTGCCAATAAGCTCCTTGCCCTTATATTGCATCATGGGTTCTGGAAATAATTTAATGTAGTCTATGCAGGGGGCCCAAGTTTGTAATTGGGTAGTTTGAGTAGTCTGATAGTGCAGCTACCTGGTGTGGTCATCTACCTTTTTTTGAAAGTACCCTAAGGATTCAGTCGCCTTGACTGTCTGTTGATGAACTGCCATCTTTTTTACAGTCTACAGAAGGTTACAAGATTCAAATACAAACATAGGTGCAATTCAGCCTTCAATTCAAGGTACAGTTAACCAAAATCTACAGAAGCCAGAGATCTCCCATCTCCAGTCTCTGCTATGACCCATCTAGGTAACCCTGTTCATAAACCTAGTGTAAAATAACAGCTGATTGGTTCTAAATCCCATTAACATTTATTGACAGATTCTCTACTCGTGAGATACCATCAACCACTGTAAGAGAAATACTATTCTGAGAGATGCAGAATACATCTTGCTGCCTAAAGCAAAAAGATATGATAGTGAATCATATTTGCAATTGTAATCTGTAGGCAGAAAAGAAAAACAATCACACAACTTGAGAGGTGTCTACCACTATCTCTACTTCATAGCTATATCTGCTTCTCATGAGGTAGCAACTGGTTGTACAACAGAAGCTCCTAACAGCTCTTGCTTAGCTGTAAGCTGATTAGACATCACTTTGACAACGGCAGTGTTCTTCCTTGCTGGACACGTGGGATGCTGCTTCTTGCCCAGCAGAGAAAAGAGAATTGCTCCTTCTATCGGTTCCCCATTTGCTATTACAATTTATTGTTAGTATCCCATAGGAGCTGCCATTTGCAATTCTCAGATTTTTTATTTCATACATAGTGTTCCTGGGCTCTGTCAGTGCTAGCAGCCATTTGTCAGCTTCTTATAGCCATGTCTATGCCTCAAGCTTCATATATGACTCTATGAGCTTATTTGTGTGAAGCCTGTGTACTTGCTACATTTTACTTCTTGAGGAACTCCTCCAGCAACTCTACAGCAAAATCTAAAATGAAAGCTTTTTTTGTTGTTTTCCATCCCCCTTCTCCACCATCCTCAGTCCGATGGCCACTATGTCAGGCTGCAAAATAGGAATAATACCTTAAGTATCTTAGCAACTTCAGGGTTAAACTTTGGAGTTTTAATATACTGAAGAAATAATGTACAAATTCGTTTCCTCAGTCCTTCTAAGTTGCATTCTTTCACGTCTCTCGACATAAGATCAACTTCCCTGTCAATTAATTCCACTATTTCCTGTGTTAATTTACATTCATGTTCCTGAAAAAAAAGCACAAAGAAAAAGGAAAAGAAACTCCACTACAATAAGGAAGCAAATAAACAAAATAATTCTAATGCAGACATGAAAGCAAACTATAGATTCTTTGCCAATCATCATTCATACCTCTGCATGTTCACATAAAAACATGTTCATGGAGGTTGGACTAGATGACCTCTAGGGGTCCCTTCCAACCCAAAACATTCTATGATTCTATATAAGAACCCCTTAATGTCTTAGGAAAAACAACATCCAAGAAAACTAATGTAAAGAACTAAAAAACTGAGAATGCTCACAGATCCTGCTTTAAGAGACCTGTATCTATACCAAAGCTGTGAGGAACTGTAAACCCGGAGGCATTAAAAAATGCTGAGCAGAGGCACAGAACACATGCAAGGTTTTCAGTCTCTAAAAGCCCCAAGAAGTATTTCCCCAGGAAGCTTCCTTTGGCTATGTGATAGGAGGTGCAACATATATACACAGTAGGTGGTAAAAAGAAAAAAAAAAAAAACAAAAACCTACCACCACCCACCACCAAAAAATCAACCAACCAACCAACCAAACCAACCCCACCACACAAAAGACATGGGGGACTTTACAAGTATTCTTGAAATTAGTCATTTCACTGTTTCAAATGCTTAGCAGGAGATTCTCCAGAGAGAGATAAGAGGTGAATGAGATCAATGTTTTTTCACCTAAAATAGAGTACTAATTTACAGAAATTCTAGAATTGTTCACTACAGCAATACTGACTTGTATTAAGATGTGCAGGAGCTCATAAACCAGCAATGCTCCCACTGCTATATTGGCTTTAGATCAAATTCTGGTACTATCAAAGCAAGATGTTCATTTGTTTTAATTAAGAACAGGAAGGCTGAAAGAAATGCAGCCAGCTTCTAATTCACTGGGAACACTGGCAGCAGCAGTGGGGGTGGGGAGCGAAAGGCAAAGAAAGAAGAAAGAAGAAAAAAAAAAAAAAACCGGCTTTTGCCAGCCAAAACACCAGTAACCCAAAACAACAGAGAGATAGGATTCTAAATAGACATTTCAAACAACTGAGGGGAAAAAAAAAAAAAAATAGTAATAGTCACTTACAACCCTGCCATGGTTTTCATCGAGCTGTTATAAATATTAAGCTAAACTTTGTACTAAAATTGTATTATGTATTAGTATATAAAAAAGTCTAAAACCATGGGGTTAAAATTTTAACACAACTTGAATAGAAATGTGCACTAAGTGAAGTATGAATTTAGAGTGTATCTGGAATGTAACAAGACTCTCATGCCAGGTGGTACACGAGGCTTTCTCTTGCTGCCAGCTGATCATTCTGGCACCTGTTTGCCAGAAAAAGCATTGCTTATGTGTCAACATAATGAAGTCACTGTATCTTTGGCAAGTACAGCTTCAAGCTAAACATAAATAGAAAAATAAAACATACCTTCACCGTACGTCTGAGTGTTAGCAGCACATCCATTCTCTCATCTTTTGGGATGTCATTCATGCTAATGCTGCGGTAGATTTCAAATAGTTCTCTGGCACGGAGTGTGTACTGTGTATCCATTTCAGTGATTTTTCCATCATATGCTTTCCATCTCTTAGGTTGTGCACACTTCAGAAACAATTTGTATAACTGAGCTATTATATCCTGATCACCAGCTGAACAAGTGCATTATGCTACAAGCAGGTTTCACCAGAGCAAACAGGGACTTAACAGTAATGCTTGACTAAAACAAATGGCTAATTCTATTGTCGATATTTATACAGCACCTTTTTCACCAGAGCAAGTATTCAACTGCACACTTTGTTTAAAGTTGCAGGTCATGAAAACTTTTACTTATAATATAAGTAAATAATATTCTCCTACAGGGATATGCTCTACTTCTTCAAAATTAATTTACTGACAGTACATTTGCTCTGTATTTCATCTTGCAGTCATAAATCCCTCCAAACTATCAGTAAAAATCAATGGGACTGTTGACTGTGTAAAGATTGCAAATTTAAGGCCTCAGAGTCTACTGCAGTACAAAATATCTCCAGGGAACTATTCTATTTATCCTAGCTATACAGATGGCTAGGAGGCACAGACTTTGTTAAACCTGACTATGGCAGAGTAGGAGTTTACAGCTTACCGGATACTTCACCTAGCTTCCTGTTTGCTAACTTAACCACATACCACATGCCCACTACTTCAGTCGTCTCTTTGCACATCTTTAACTCCTGTAGACGGTGAGAAGCTACACGGTGTCAGCTGCCCCACACAGTTTGAGAAGTCCAGCCATTCTCCTCTTTCAGGAGGACCGGTTTTGGCTGCAAACCACACCATTACATAGGGAGGTAGGTATCTAAATCCAATAGAAAGATAGCATTCAAAACCCTCTCCCCATCATTACCAAAATCCACTCCCTTTCCTTAACTGTGTCAGCTATTTGGAACCTCATTCTGTGTATTAATTATTCTCTTTTTCACTGTATTTGGAATTTGAGTGTTCACAAACAGTTGTGAACTTCACTTTGCAGTCTCAGTGCGAGTTAACTACAGCAACACTTCATGCAGCATTCACATCCCTACTGGTTTTCTGGATATGACCCCAGCATTGATGTAATCATTATTTTGACCAAATATACAGGCTTACTATGGTGAGAAGTCATAAAAATACCAAGAATATTAGACAGTTAGAACAGAAGATATCATTAGTCATCACCACAATCAAAATAGCTTTCCTCAGTTTTAAATAAGTTATAAAGTTAGGTAAGCAAGAGAAAGACAAAATAATTGAAAAAAGGATTTAACACTGATTAACTGACATTTAATTACATTATCAGTGGGGGTGGAACTCTAATTAAAGGAGGTATTGTTAATCAGAAGTCACAATTCAGAGCCAAAACTGATTAAGAAATGCAATAGCAAACCCAGACATTAGTAAAAAATAAAACTCTTAATTGCTTAGTGAAATCTTTGAACTTCTGCAAAACTAGAAAAAAAGGATTTTGTCTCTGTCATAAAAAAGGAGCATTCTACTGTAACTTCATTACTTTGCTTCACTACTTTGTGCCGTACTAGAAATTCTAAAACAGCACTCCCCCACAAAAAAAAACCCAAACAAACAACAAAAATAACCCCACCACGTTAGCAGCTATATCATACTGTAACTCCTTTGTGTGGTAGACTGGCAAACCCCACCATTTTCCACAGAGCAGTTAATTCAGCACCTACATTTGATCCTCTTCAGTGAAATTGTTAGGAAGAGTCAATGGACAGAGTTTACCCCAGGAAATGGTTATTAAAACTAGGTTCTTCTGACAAATTTGCAACAACCCATATATGAGCTAGCAGTCTTGGTATTCCTCTCTGCACATGACCCTTAACACAGACCAACTATATCACGATAACATCTAAATTATTCAAAGCATGATATCATATCTGTAACTTTTGTAATTTTTTGTACTACCTCATCATAACTGGGTACTGTATAAAATAAAATAATTTAAAATGAAAGAAATTATGCCGCTTTTTCCTGGAAAAAAAAAAAATACAGATGTCTTATCAATATGAAGATTTCCACTATTTCAGAAAGAATCACAAGGTTTCTGATTTCAGAATTATTTTCATTGTTCAAGGCTGATGTGAGAAAATGAAAACTTCAATATTTTTTGCCAGCTTTTTCTTGCCTTTTAGTCTGCTGGCAGTGCTGTGGAATTTACAATAATCCTGTTATCTGTATTACTTCAGAGAGCAAGACTACTACAACTGCACTCTGCTGCCAATGCACGAAAGTAGAAAAAAAAGCACCTGAGGAGAGAAACGCACCACCACAGACACAGAGAGAAAAAGGTTAGAAAAGCAAAAAAAAAAAAAAAAAAAAAAAAAAAAAAACCATGGGGGAATCCATGGGATGGGTGCAGAAATAGCAGAAAGCATGAAAGGTATGAACTGAGCGACAGCTAATAATTACACAAATTCCTTTAAGAAAATATGATTGCTGTATAAAAGCTTAATCAAGTACTTCCTCTTTCAAATACAAATGCTGAAGAAGAATGAGCTGAGCAAAAAGAGAACCCCCTAGAATGCAGTGCACACACAGCCAGTAGCAACCACTGTAAAAGCACACATGCACGAGGCGCTACATGCTTAAAGAAGCAATGAAGGGAACCAAGGTTTCCATGGAGAAGCAAGTTTTATATCACACTGGCTATTTGCAGTCTTCACACGTGAAAGGTGTTATTTCAAGTTTAACTGGCAAATGTCCAGATTAATATTATCAGCTCAAAGTTCAAGAAATAACTGAAAAATCTATAATCTAGCACTCCAACAATAAATTTCATACTACAGTTCAAAGTGTTTAAATTGCACTGTTACAGTCATAACAAGCCATCCATTTAATTTTGAGATTTCTAAGAAGATTTTTCATTTATTTTATTTTTTAAGAAATGCAGAAATTGTTACTTTCTTTACCTCTAAGTTAGGTTACTCTCTATGTCAACAGTTTAGAACAACACTCAAAACCCTACAGCTGACATGATAAAAAAAAAACATGAAAAAGTTGCAGTAGTTCAGAAGCTCACTAGATTTCCAAGTTAAAAAGAAAATAGTCTCTTTAATTAAAACCATTTAAAATATGAATAAATAAATTAGTAGTAAGTGCTTCAGAAACATGTCCACTGTTTGGAAAGAGACAGCATTTCTTCTCTCTCATGTGTCTCCTGAATCTCCAAACATCAGTTGTCACTAAGAATTCCAGTACTGGAGAACATTTTGTTTCTGATTCCTAGATGTAAGAAAACTGCACAGCTTGTGAGAATATATACTGGAAGTAATCCATATAGGGTAGGACAGTGGAAAGCAGTCCTTAAAGGAAAAACGAGACAGAGGCTCAGTTAAGAGAGAGTTATATTTGCTTTGACTGTTCCAGGCTTCTTTTTCCGAGCAGATAACAGAATAGACTGTAAATAGTAGAAGCAAACATTTAACAAAGAAATGATTGAAGGTTTTGATATAATTTCTAAATATTTAGTTTTCTGGGCTTTTTGCACTCCTGAAAGCAGTGACAGAGAATACAATCGCATTTCAGAGATAAATCTAGTAACAGTTCCACCAATATTTCAGATAAGTAATTTGTTCATAATGAAGAAAGGCAATAGATTTTATCAAATCACTTTTAACAGTCCAGTTCCCATATACCAGGAATAAAAAGGATGAAAAATATAGTCTCTTTTGGACAAAACTGCTATTTTTACTTTTGAGCACTAAATAGTCAAAATGAAAAAAAAAAAAAAGATAGTAAAAACCCTATTTCTGTTGCAGCATTTCTTTTCATACTTATGTCACATACTATGAAAACAGCCAGAAAATAAACTATTTCTTTTTTCTGGAGGGGATGAATTGCTGGGACGTCTATCTAAAAGGACTTTTTTTTGTGTTTTATACTAAGGTGACATTGAATCTAATGCCATTTTAAATCATCTCTGCATATGAATAAATGCTCATCTTTGTTTTATAGAAGAAAGCCTGAAGAACACTTGCATTAAATTTCATCCCCAAGATTCTACAAGAATAAGATCTCAAGTGAAAGTTCTAACACAACTGAGAATAGTGAATTAGTAACTGAGATCAATACGATATAAGATTCAGTCAAAGCTCTTCTGGGTTTCTATCCTGTACATGAAAACAGAATAAATAATTTCTTTGAAGACAAACATATGATGACCAGAGTCCTGTGCTCAGTGGGGAAATAATTGACAAATCTAGTTCCTGAAGGATAACATTTTTGGGGAAAAAAGAAAAAAAAAAAAATTAATCCATTCTGCAGGGGTAAAGCTTAATTTTTCAAATACTTGCTTAAAAGTTTGCAATTAAGTTTCAACACAATAGCAAACTTTTCACGATAGAGAACAATGACCCAAACATACCAGATGGAAAGTCACTTAATCATTAGTTTTGATTAGTGAAACTAAGTATTTTTGAAAAAGAAGCTAATAGGCAGATTTTTAAAGTCTCGAAAATAGATTAGGAAAGAGCATAGTTTGTTGCATGAATTCCTACATCACTGTAATACACACAATACCAAATATAGAATGGTGTGCAATATCCTAAGGCTTTACAACCTCAACCATTTTTAATTGTTAGAACTTGAGCCATTACTGCTGTTAACAGTGCCATCAGAATCATGCTCTTTATGCAGAATAGTTACATAATACAAAATTCTTCTACTCAGTGCTATTTTTTTCTATTATATATATACACCTGGGATTTACCATAGACACGGGTATGTAAGAGTCTTAATGAGGAACTGTTAGTCCTTCCATCAGTCACAGAGCTAAGAAATTCTCAGCTTGGAAAAAGAAATTTACTGAATTGTACTGACACAAACAACTAGATAATTTGGATATTTACAACATTAGCGTTCACATGATTAAACATTAAAGCTACAAAAATTACTTTGGGCAGGTAGTTTGCAGATGTCTTTCCTGTTCCTGTACTTTGGTATTCTTTATGTTCAGCCTAAAATTACACCACTGACCTTATCCAGAAAGTGCAGTATTGCTTTTTGTTGATTCTCCTCATCTGCATTTAGTTTGTGTCTCCCAATGGAAGCAATCAGCTGTGCCTCTTGTTCCAGAAGTCCACAAAATGCTGCCTTTCTTTCCGCTCCAGTAAGAGTTCTGTTAATCCGTTCAGCCTCCTCCTGCCTCCATACTACAGATACAAATATTTTGGGTATTTTTTACAAGATGTTTTTCAGTGAAATTTCTAGTTTCATATTTAAGAAGTAACCTAATTAATTTTCAATAATCATTAAAAGCCAGTTTCTATGTTAGGTAATTGATTGTTATGCATATTTTCAATACACACAAAATGGCCCAGAAATGAATGTAAATTACACAGATGCTCTGCGAGAGTACATCAGTTCCAAACTGCCAATTCATACTCCAAACTCAAAGATGGGTTAGGAGAAAAAGGAGCTTTATGTGAAAAAAAGAATTTAGCTCCTGTGGAAATGAGTTATTTTAGATGCAAAATCATGAAGAAATCATTTCATAACTGAGACCCAAACAGCTCCAAAAGGTATGAGCAATAGGAACTTTTTAAACAATTGCTCATCAAAGTCACAAGAAAAGATACCATGGAGATCTTCTCAACAGCTTAAGGACAGCATCTTACTGTGGTACCACTAGTACTCAGTGCTGAGAATATTATTGTTTCTCCCTGCATAAATGAGTAAAATCTAAAGAAGCTTCAAGCCCTCCCTAACTGAGATAAAACTTGACTGACAATCACATTTAGCACTCCAGGTCTTACACTGAATATTTGAGTCGCAGCATCTTTTGCCATCTAAGGCAGACGGATAAGCATTAACAATTGGACAGTCATTGCTTTACTCTCCCTTTCCTCTTCTACAACAGAACCCTTCAAGTGGAAGTGGCGTGCAAACCACAAGATAATAATGGCAGTGACACATGAATTGGTACCTGCTGTACAAGAATCTGGCCTTCTGACTCTTAGGGTCAAATCACCAAGTACCTGCTGCACTTACAAGCTAGACTACTTAGCGACAGAAATGGACAGATGTATACATATGTGTCTATCATGATTTATTTTGTAGTATCCATTTTTGACTATAACTGCTGACTACATGTCCTTACAGAAATCTGTTAGTAAAATCAAATTGTGTTTACTGAGTAGTGTTTTCATTTGCATATATCGTAACAATTCATGGCTTTTCTGAAGAGTCTGTTCCATTTCAAATACATCTGGAGTTTTGTAGGGAATTTTATAAAATCCAACACTTCAACATTCCTGAATATCTCAAAGTGTTGTTATTGTTCTAGAGCAGTTAGGCAAAAGCAAAACCCAAAGTAAAGAAAACAATCCAATAAGTGATGCACACTTACTGAAAAAAAAAAACAAACCACCAACACCCTGTATCAGGTAAGATTAGAGGCAGGAGGAGGGAAAGGAGGAAGATTCATTTTCTGCCTGTGGCTTCCTTATCTACAACACTTTATGTTTTCCATTTTAAAATATTTCAACTCATTTCCTTAAGGCTCACCAACCCTTGGTATTAATATGACAGCTGTCTGACAAGTTCTGAGTACCCAAAGATTTTTTTTTTTTAAAAAGCCATTTCAGCAAACAAAAGCACTGTACAGAACTAATTTACATGAAGCTTTATATGCCTGAAGGGGGCAGCAACTTCAAAGGTGGAGCTAATAAACACACTAAGCAATTTTCTACTTAAAGAAATGAAGAAGCTGTCAGTTACCATCAATACTCACCTCCTGATTCACCATATACATGCAATCAAGTTAAAAACATTCCTCTTAGATTATTCGTTTTACAAAGATTTTACTCATTATGATTTTTATTCCAGTTTTTATAAAGTGAAGTATTTCTTGCTTTCCCAATAAATAATCAGTGTCTCTATATGCAGACACCTGAATATATATCTATATCTCATTTGCACCATACAGTCAATGACAAGTTTCTGTACCAACAGGAATTGTTTGTACTAGCTGACCCTGTAGTAGTATCCGCCTGTTGTGATCAGCAGCAATAACCTTCACAGATCTCTAGAGGACAATAGTCTCATTCTATTACTGTCACAATGATTTAGCTTGTGTAGACTGTTGACACTGTAAGAATGTAAAAGTAGTTTCAGATGCAGGTAGGAAAAAAAAAAAAAAACAAAACAAAACAACTTCCTAGAACCACTAAGCTCTATTAAAATAAAGAGCATGACTGCAAGTCTCCATGTATGGAAGCAACTAGCCAACACCAGTAAACAAAAACAAGCCAAAAAGACTGATACGAGACCATTATTTTTAGCAAAATGTTAAAACATTTAACATTAAACAAAAAAGACACTTCAAATACTGGAGTTTGTTCTGTTCCAGTTTTGAAGTAGCACATACTTTTTCAAGTCGCCTAGATATTAAATTCCTGAACATGCAAAGCTGAAAGTTTTATTATTTGTGAACCAATGACATTAAATTAAGCAAGAGGGACACTTATATAACCATAAAGTTTAAAATCTAAAAATACTGGGAATATCAGCACATATTCAAAACTTTGACTCCACTTTGTTGTTTCTATTATAAACAAGATTCATAACACTTTTCGGGTTTTTTTTAAAGCATATTAGCTACGAAGCAGTTTTTTAAAGAAAATATTGCAGGAAATCAGATACCAAATAGTAGCACTTGCCATAATAATTTTTTTCCTCTCCATTTATTTGAGTACCTTGGCTTTTGATTACCTAGTCAGACACACCTTTAAAAGGGCTTGATTCTTGTGAAGAGCTACCTATGAAGAAAAAGCTGGGCAGTGGAAACAACCCCTAAGAAACCACAAATCTCATGAAGATACCATTCCCAAAATTCTAAAGTTTAAGATCAGTAATAATTTTTACATTTGTCACAAACAGTAATATTTGTAAGTAAGTGATTTATACATTCAGACTAAACTATTTGTTCAATGCCACACAAAGTATGACGGTATTAAAAGATTAGCGTATAGCTTGGGAATTCTTGAATCTTGATCTTAAGCTCTATGAATAACACACACCACCAAATTTATGCTCAGTTTACCATGGAAGAAATAGCTGGGATGGTTTAAGGTATGTCGGGTGGCTTTGTAATGAAGCAGGTAATCCAGTAGGCCAGTTCTGCTACGGGGACAATAATGCCCAAACTGCTGAAGAGTTATACCATAAGCAAGCACTGTAGCCTTAGATAACAATTGAGTTGTTAGAAGTCACAATGCAAGCAACTTGCTTAAAAGGAGACATTCTAAAGGGAATTCTTGCAGTTCCTTTATATGCAGCTCAAAGTCCACTGCTTTCTATTTTTTCTGTTTTTCCAAAAGGACATACTCTAGGGGTTTTGTTACATTCACAACATTATTCTCCTGTAAAATATGCCAATTATCTGCAGTATTCACCTTATTTTTCTAGGAAAGTTTAGAGGTGCTTGCCTAGATTAGACACCATCCACTCCAACAGGAAAAGTAAGTCTTTCAGGATGCCCTGTAGGACTCCTAACAGATTTTTAAAATTCTGACAACACAATTTTGTGAAACATGGAATAAATTAGAAAGGAGAAAAAGCAGAAGGAGAAGATGACTAGTACAAAAGGAATAACCACAGTCATATATTGTAAAATTCTGGACAAAAATTGAATCCATTATAAAAAATGTCTCTATTAAATGACAAACAATGGATCCTAATAGTAATTTCTTCACAGTATTATACTCAGCATCCTAATGTAGAGTAACAAGATTAAAGTAACTCTGATCCAGAAAACCAGTTCCTGTTCCTCTAGCAGATCTTAACATTAGGGCTGGATAAAAAATAAAATTAAAAAAAAGAAAACCAAAAAACAAAACCCTGCCAAATAACATTATTCTACAAGCTGATTATTTCCTAAAAAGGTGTGCTGGTTTTGGCATAGTAGCTAGTATGGGGCTATGTTTTGGATTTGTGATGAAAACAGTGCTGATAACACAGGGATGCTTTAGTTACTGCTAAACAGTGCTTACACAGTGTCAGGGCCTTTTCTTCTTCAGAATTGTAAGAAAGTCAAATGATTCTTTAAAAATGAAAGGAATTCCACTCTAGGTAAAAAAAACAAAAACAAAAACAACAAAAAAAAATGCTTACACAGTGTCAGGGCCTTTTCTTCTTCAGAATTGTAAGAAAGTCAAATGATTCTTTAAAAATTAAAGGAATTCCACTCTAGGTAAAAAAACCAAAAACAAAAACAACAAAAAAAAATAATCAAGGAAGTATCTATAGAAACATGTCAAAACCAGAAGAGTTTGTTTTAAACTGTACTCTTTTGCTGATTTAAGAGTATCCGTTTAAGAAAAAACTTACATCGTAAAGCTTGGTACAGTAGCTCAAAGTCTTCTTTTGTTTTAGGGTTCAGTCTTCGTTTGTGCTCCCTTCTCAGTTTTTCTTCTTTCTCTTTTTTTCTCCGTAACTCTTCTTGTGCCTCCCATGCTAGCCTTAACCTCTTTGCTTCCCTCAGCTTTTGTACTATGTTTGTAGCATGCCAACGACGGAAATACTTCTGTAGTACTATTACCTACATGTGATACAATACCAAAGAATCGTGAATTTAAAACAAGACAGCATAATATTTTTTTCTAGCTACTTAACTACATTTTCAAAGATTTGTCTTGGACTAATTTAAATGTTACAAAAAGAGTCACGTACTTTTATAGTCTAAACACTAGTATGCTTACCTATGTAGGTAACTGCAGGAGTTTAATCAGTGAGTACAGTGGAGAAACTAGGTTCAAATAATCAAGTATAAACAGCAATTACAAAATCTCTTTTTCAAATCTCTCCTTAAAAACACCTTTTGCCACGTATTGTTTTTATTATTTTCTCTTCAGCTTTGTGGGCAGAGCTCCTCATCTTATTACCCATTTATATAGTGTCTAGATTGGGAATTTAGACATTTATTTGCAAAATTTCTTTTAAATTTCTAAACACAAAAATCAACACACATACACACAAAATCAGCTGCAGTATTGTTTGTAAACAAATAATGAAAGTGAAATTACCGGTGGTGTTATGACAGAACTTAAAAATAAAATTAAAAAAAATCCACCTTCCAAAGCTTTGGCCACTGAAGACTAGGGAAATGTCTATACTAAGCTAAGGGAGCACAATGCACAAGCCGGAGCTTCTGCCAGCTGAGCTAGCACTTGCCCCACCAGCAATTTAGCCAGGTGAATCCCATGAGCTAATAAGCACTTTTCAGCACTTGAAAGCTATCAAGCACAAAACCATATGAATACAGTTACACTGTCTCTAGAGATATCTTAACCTAACATTTCTCTTGAATATGTCTTCAGCTAGTATTTCAATATGGAACTACACTGCACTGTGTGAATCCACCAACTTGAACCAACACCAAGCTGATGTCTCTCTCCTGTGCTTTATGGATGACCTACAAATACATTACAGGTTTCAGTAAGAGGCATTAATGATCACAGTAAAACCTATTGGCAGTCCTGAGGAAATGGCTACCTATTTGGGTTTCACTTCTACAAGACACTTATTGTCATCAGCTGATGCTGACCAAATAAGAAGTTCTTACAGAAAACTTCTACCCAGAAGATGTCAAAGCATCTTGCCAACCACATCAATACAATTATCCTACTTGTACACATGGGGTTTCCCCATTTAGTTAGATTTACACTGTCTATTTTAAGCAAAAAAATTAATAACTAGACCATTTACAAAGCAGTGCCCCGCCTAACATGATGTTGGGTGTACTTAAGTTAGGAGTGCAGTCACTGAATATGTGGTTTTCAAAAAGCAGTTCAGAATGCCTAAATGGCATCCTCTGCACAATAACTATACAGAACCTGCTATCAGAATTGCCTGCATGAGGCAACTCAGTGCACAAAAAAACTCCCCAAGCCCATTGTGTGTGTTTGAACAGCCAGGTTCTACCTCAATGCCAAAGCAGGACTTTGAACACAATCCAAAACAGAGCAGTATGCCAAAGGTAAACTGTCAGGCCTGTTAAAACAAATAAACAAACGCCAAAACCCATAAGCTGAATGCAGGTTTCCTAAATCATAACCCAACACTCTATCCATCTGAGGCCATACATTAAGCATGTAGAATCACAAAATCATAGAATAGATTGGGTTGGAAGGGACCTTTAGAGGTCATCTAGTCCAGCCTCCCTGCCATGAGCAGGGACATCTTCAACTAGTTCAGCTCAGAGCCCCGTCCAGCCTGACCTTGAATGCTGCCAGGGATGGGGCATCTACCACCTCTCTGGGCAACCCATTCTAGTGTCTCACCACCCTCATCGTAAAATATTTCTTCCTTATATCCAGTCTGTATCTTAGGTCCTTCTAAAGAGATCATGAGAGTGACATAAGGACAAGCCTATTTTAATCCCTAATACTCTGTATGGAAGCTAAACTGTCGCTGTAAGAAAGAAGCCAGTAAAATCACAGTTCTTAATATTTAAGAAACCACAAGGTCTCAAATGTCATTATAAACACTGATATTGTAAATGAGCAGACACATGCTTCCCTCATGTCGAAAAGATTACAAAATGTGAAGATTAAGCAGACATTTTGCAGTTCACTTGAATTCACTCTTTGAACACTCTGAACACTCATTAAATATTCAGATAACCTTCATAATACTTTGCTTTACAGATACAGTTTCAAACAGATGAAAACTTACTGCTTCAAGTCTACGTTTATGGTATTCTTCTGCTGTAAGATACTTCCCAGGACTTACTAGTTTGTCAGTCATGTTTGACACGTACAGGCCAATTTTAGTCATTTGTGTTGATGTTGTATTTCTTGTTTGTTGTGGCTTATTTTTTTCAAGAAACGTCTGGGGGGAAAAATGCATGTCAGATTATAACAAAATATACAGAGGTGGTTTTTTTCCTTATTACAGTAAGTGGCAAAATTAACTATTTATAACAAAAATCACAAGACTAATGATATTCATCCACTAAATACTTCCAATTGCATGCTTATTTCTGATCTACATCCTCATTCCTATCGGAAATAGTTGTGTCAACATTCAATTCTGTGTGGCAAAAACAACATTCTAAAAAGACACTACAAAGCCATTACCTG
>NW_009259596.1:2344625-2347157 GCF_000687185.1 Egretta garzetta
GTTTGTGATCCTGCATTATGAAATTCCACTCCTGTTATCCTGTTCTTAAATCCACCCAGAAATGGTTTATGATAGGTAGGTCTTTCAATTTTTACAACTACATCTTGGAATGAATCAGAATCTGTTAAAATGGAAGTTCCAAGACAGAAATATTGTTTATTTTAGTAACAGATTGAAATTAGAGCACAATTATATATATATTGATACACATTTAAAAACAGCATTTACCTGTTTGTACTCTAACAGTTATGATATCAGGCATGTGGTAATCCTGTTGAACTGCTTTCCCAGGAAAATGTTCCTGATCAAGATGTAACTTCTCAGACGGGGTGGTTTCATCAAAGTTAGCCCTAGTCCCCCAAAGAGCTTCACCATCCTCAATCATGCTTCCTAAAAATAAAACCAAAATTAGTTCCTAGTATGCCTCTCAAACCAAACAAATAAGTAAAATAACTCAAGTTTACCCTGAGATTATTTTATTGAAGCCCTACGACACAGAATAATCATAGATTTTTGAGCTGGAAAGACAGTCTACTTGAAAGCTGAAATAGTTATTATACACTTTTTAAAGAGATATCCAACGTAACACTGACACCACATAGAAGTCATCCATACTAAAATTTTTTTAAAGCTATACTAAGTAAATGTTGTATTTGCAAATGCATAATTTTAAATCAAAGTTACTAATTTATACAGTGAACTTTCATTGAAATATCTTACCTAAACCTGCTCCTATTTAGGCCTGATCTAGATTGCTTAATCACTGTCGTTTTTCACACAATACTTGATGTGGCATTTGTTCAAAGACTACATTCTGAACCAGACCTACTTAACTCAAAGCTCCAGAAATCACTTCGTTTTGATTTAGAGATAAGAGCCTATCTGGCTTTGGTACCATGCCCTTCCTAGGAAGCGATCGCCAGCTACTCTGAATGAGAGCGTCTGAACGCAGCCCTGCCAAAAGGAAGGCAGGCAGCAGCTTCATACTCCGACAGGTATGTGCTGTGCTCACCTGTTGAACGGGATGTGCTACCTTCTGCTCCAAAGACCCAAGAAAACAGGGCACTGAATTGGGAAGAGGAAGTAACACAGGACACCCAGAATGGAGGGGAACAAGTGCAGGAAATGATGGGAGCATTTTGAGGACTGCAGGAAAAAGGCACGGATAACACAAGGGTGGCAGCTAAGTTACAGGGGAATCTAAGAGAAGTAAAATAGTAAGGTGATTGCTACGGTCTAGACTAAACTGTTAGTACCCCATGTGTTCGTGTGAGTTATGCACTGCTGTTTTTCAAACACGTGTACAAAACACATATACATACTCACACACGTTTCTGGAAGTGAAGGTCACTCTACAAAACGCCACATTAGTCGATAAATTGCTACTAGAACTTGAGATAAAGAATACATTCCTCACCTTTTCAAGCATGTTTTAGATGAGAATTTTAAAAGTCACTTCAAGACTAAAATCCAGCAAACATGGACAGAATGAGGGTGTGGGGGGTGCAAGAAGCCATAACCAAGTTGAAGAAAAAATAACTATGAAGCCCTAACATCCAACACTTTAAAGATTTCTTTACCTGTTTCTCTCCCACTTGCCGTATTCTCTGGTAGTACTGGGTTTTGAGATGTTTGTTCTTCCCCTTCTGAATTTCTTAATTCAAGTAAAGCAGAATAATTCTCATCGGTAACAGGAGATGTGCTCTCAGATGATGCACTGAACGGGGCATCTGGCTCAAATACATCTTGCTTGTTACTTCCAATCACTTCTTGATTGCCTCGTCCTTTGCTGGGCAGTTCCAACTCCGCTAAACTTGACTGCTCCCGTTCCTTCAGAGCTGACTGCTCCAGAGAAGACTGCTGCTCGCAGCCTTCCTCTGACTGTACAGTGTCTGTAGCTTCTGGAAGCAGAAGCTTCTCTGCTGGGTCCCCGTTCTTGGCATCTCTGACTGCTCTGCTTTCTGAGGATGCAGGTGGCTGCTCTGCACCTGACCTTCCTGTTGTAACAGCTTCAAAGCAACGACCCGATGTGTCTTCCATCTCCTAAAGTACCAGAGGCATGTTCATGTTTTTAATCTTTCTGCAAGAATAATCACAGTATCCATTTAAAATTGCATCCTAGCACATTTCTACTACCAAATATATGGGTCACCCAAATATCCTGAACAGCTTTTTCTGTATCTATTCCCAAGTAGCCTATTTAGAATAGCACAAGGACTTTGCTTCCACCAACGTGCAACACTTAACATCTCCTCACTGGTGCTGAGCAAACTTAATACTCCACAGCACTACTAGCAGGTAGTCATACATATATGTATGTATGTATATAAAGGTGTGCTGCCACACATATATATATATAACAAGACATTACAGAGCAGCATTACCCAATGGCAGCACACCTTTAAGGTTTTCCGTGCCGCTGCTGAGATGACATGGGCTGGCAGAACCCAGGCCCCGTATTCATTAAAAAAAAAAAAAAACAAAACCAAAAAAACAAACACCAGCAAGCGGGACGAAGCTCCCGGCAGGAGC
>NW_009259596.1:2347429-2354716 GCF_000687185.1 Egretta garzetta
CGCTTAGGTGGGCAGCCTGGCGCTGGCCGCGTCCCGTGCCCTCAGCCGGAGCGCGGTGGGGGTGAACCCTCACCGGCTTATACGGGCATTAACGTAAGAAAACACTGGTTTCCCTGTCAGTGTACAGCTGTAGGTGGTAGCAGAAGGTGCGCTAATACCCAAAGCGGGCTCCTGCGTATTACGAAAAGTTGGTGCGTTTGGGCGTCGATAGGCACGTGCGTGAAGCGTTCAGCCTGGGTGCTGTTCTCCCCGGCGAGGCCTGCGGGTCTGGTGCGAGGGCTGAGGCTGCCGAGGGGAAATGAAGACATTTGCACCAGAACTAAAACCAGATGAAACTGAACGTCCTTGGTCCTGGAGGTGCGATTTCTGCTTGACAACTCTTGCAAGTGTTGCGGCAGGCTACAGGAAAACTGAGACTACGCTTACTTCACACAACCATTTTAAAGGTGAAATACACAGTTCCGTGTCACAACTGTGGGAGAAGCCTGAAAAAAGTTGTACCTCTGCAGTATATATTTCCGCATACTCCGTAGCAGTACGCCGTGATCACCACTACCATGTTTCACAGCCATCTATCCAGGCATTTGAACACAGGCTTGCTTCCCATCAAAACCACAGGAATTTGCCCTTACTACTGTTAATGCTCTTTTTTTCTAAAACCTGGATTGAACTTGAACTCAGGGAAGAACAGGACCTGCAGTAACTCTATAGAAAGCTACCATGTCGTTTGTGTCACTTGGTCACTGTTACGTAGTCAACTTGATTAAACATTCAAACTAATTTTCAGTTTGAAAGAGGATTTTCCATTTTTTTTAATGAAATAGCATATATGCTGTAAATAATAAAAAAACCCAAAACCCAGCAGCTTTCACTCATCTCCCTTCGAACACAATCAGAAATTATGTTGAAGACTAAAATGGTGTGCCGTTCAGAACACAGCCACTCAGGTTAAGCAGCACAGACAGCGTGTCAGGAACAACAAAAACCTCAGTACCGCTACTACATGGCAACCCGAAAGCCATTTATTCTGGTTTGGCAGGCCCTGTCTCTATTATTAGGTGCCATCCTTGCAGACAGGGTGCTTTTCACTCACATAATGACTTCACTCAGATGAGATCAAAGTGTTTTAAAGATCTAAAGTTTCTTAACTCTAAGGCTTGCAGTGATTTACCTTGCCATATTACAGCAGATAATGATAAAATCTTTTGCATCATCATGTATTTCCAACAGTTAATGGAGAAAAATCAAGCAAAATCATTACAGTCAGTCTTCAAATTACATCTTGCTAGCATATTCATCTTGAAATAAATTTGCAACATAGTACTCCTAATATAGATTCTCTCTTGCCTGTAAAATATGTGTACTGTTTTGTTGCTACAATGTGGATTTAAATATCAGATACATAATTACAGAGTGAAGAGCAAAGTAAAAATTATTCTTTCTCTTCTTAGCAAAGATGTATTTTTAAATTAGCCAGGAATAAGGATGACATGAACCACACAACACTACAAAAGGCACACACTGTTACATCTCAAAACTGCAATCCATTTTCTTTCCTCCCTTTGTTCTCAGTAACTGCTATTTAAAGTTGATGCTACAACACAATACTAATTCATTTAGTAATCTTAGGTAGCATAGATGATTAATTTACGCTAAGATAATGAAACCAAATTTAACCAATGACAAAACAATGAAAATATAACACATTCTGAGAATGTGATAAAATGCTCAGAAAGCTGAAAAATCCTTATTAATGATTCCTAGGCTTGGCTTCAGTAGAACCTTTTTAAGACTTAAGTTAATTAATTCCTAAATTAAAGCACCTGTGAAGGCTAATCCAGTGTTTTGGATAGGAAGATTTAGAAAATGATCCTATCCCAAGTCAGATGATAGAAACACTCACAGGCCAGAAGAATCACTGAGAATATAAATTAGGAAATACAGCTCTAAAAAATAAAAATATCCCCTCAACATAGTAAACAACTTATATTAGGGTCTGTACCAAGGACGTATTTGTGCATCTGTGAACGGGAGAAGATGTGAGTGCGCTTTTGATCAGTGAAACTCAGCTTTAAAATAGCAGTTGTCAAATTTCAGCAGCAACAGGCCAAGAAAAAGAGACTTCTTCACCCCCTGCAACACAACTCAGGAGCATATAGGAGAGCTACTTTAAGTCACACAGCAGATAGGGCTTTATAAGTGGAGAAGATAACTGAGCAAAAAGAGAGTTCAAGAGAGTTCGATGTCTCAGTTATCAAATAGCAGAAAGAATTCCAGCGGTTTCCACCACCTTCCGGCAGCTTTTTTTTCCCCCCTTAAGGGTTGCATGCCAGTATCATTCATACTAGACTCGGGGGGTTTTTTGTTTATTCTTTATTTTGCTTCCTCTCACATCAGCTCAATACTTATTACATGAAACCATTCATCTTCATTTCTCATCTGACATCTTTTGCCCTCATTCAAGTTTGTAATCCTTTAATATTTCTCATGTGAAAATTGTTAACTTTAGCGAAGTCCTCTTCTGGAATGCCACCTAGTGGTTTTATCTCAGAAGAGACCAGCTTCTACCTTTTTCAAGACTGAAAAAGCTGTCAAAACCAAACAATGAAGCAAAATATTTTCCACTTTTTCAATTCTCAAAAATCTAAAAGTTTCTTTAATTATAGTAGTAGCAGTTGAAAAAAACAATGCTAAAAATGCACTGAAAATAGCTGGCTAGAGCAAATACCCTAGGTATACTTACTGTTTTTCTCTTCTATTGCCCTACTCCCCTAATGCCTTGATTGTAAGAAATATTATATAAAGATGTAATTAATAATGAATATTAATGATGTCACAGGTAAACTTACAGGGCTAATGACTACGAAAAAACAGCTAGGACAAAGTATGTTATGTAACGTAGTGCAGTGGCGCTCTTACCACGTTTTTAAATGTTTAACAAACTGCAGATTTTTGTCATACAGCTAAATTCTTATCTTTAAACTTGCAAGAACTTTATTAATGGTACTGAAAAAATGTGAGTAAAGGCAAACTCGTACAGTAGTATCCTTAGGTCTAGTCTGCATATTTTAACTGGGGCTTATGTAAGCTTAAACAAAAGTTTTCAGAAGAGGCAGGCACTGTTTTCCATTTAAACATTTAAAAGAACCTAGCCAGGTGTGTCAAGAAAGATCCGCTGTTTTTTTCAGATTACTAAGTAATATTTGGAAGCAAAAATAAATCCATAAAGGATACATGTTTGTATACAAAGCCTTTGTAAGACCCCAGTACTAAAGTTTGGGCCATGTGTATTATGCCAAGTACAGTCACCTACCAGCTAAACCAATCAACCCATTCCCGCTGTCACCTTAAGGCACCGTCTTCCTTCCCCGCCTCACCCCTCCAGTCTCAGGTCTTTCTAGCGCTCCTCCCCACCCCGAGTCAGAATTAGTGGGCAAAGTCAACCAAATGAAACCTAAAAAAATTGTTATTTTCAGTAAGCCTAGTTTCATTACATCAGACCCCTGATCTCAGTATCTGCATGGTGATAACGACACTAGCAGCAGTGGGCAAAAATACACAACGGAGGGTGGGATCCTACTTTTCTACAGCTTTTGATTTCAAATGGCCTACATCTGTATTTGCTAGCATACAAATACAGATTATAAAAATAACTCAGAATGAAGCACCAATTACCTGTTAATAATAAATTACAAAAGGAAATAAAAGAAAGGCGGTACAACAGCTGAAAAGAATTTTCTTTTTTGCAAGAAATTGGAAGCAGTCTTTAGACTGCTAAATATAAGCGGACATTAGGACAAAACATGTTTTTATGAAGTTATTATCTTTAATTTAAAGACAACTGTCAGTAACAACAGATTAATAATTAACTTTTTTTTGACTTTCAAGAGGTTACACCATTTTGAAAATTATATTGGCCATCTCCACTGGTCAGAAGGTGGTTCTTCAACTAGAGGCTCCCATGGTTTCCACTGTATCATTTTTCTTGCCAGGGAAAGCTCATTTTCAGCCTGTTAAAACATCATACACAAATTCTTAAATTCTATACAATTGCCAAAGTATTAAATTACCTCTGTTTCAGTTCATTATCTCGGTGATGTCACCACCTGTCATGGTCAGGGACTACCACAACTTTCATCAATAAGTATCAAAAGGAACTATGCGTTTTAGGGGTTGGTGGTTTGTTGGTTTTTTTTTAAAAACATATTGAATCACCTCCAACTACCCAGTTTGTTCACCTAGTCATTCCCAGTGACAACTTCATGATACTTTCCAGTCTATTTGTATTATCCCCCAATATTATTTAATCAACTTCTGCCCTTTCTACTGATTTAGACTCTGTAAGAAGCAATGTAAGTATAAACAGCATATATGTAAGCATAATACAGTAAACGTGTAATTGTGTTAGGTGTTAATATGGTCATCCCAATGACTACATGACAATTCATTTTCAGATTTTTTTTTTCCTCTGTTTGATTGTTTGTTTTGCAGCAAAGGAAGACATGAAAAAGTGCCAGTCTTCTGAACAGAAGCTCAGCCAAAGGAACACTGAAAACCACTGCTCCCTTTTGTACCTAACCTTCAATTTCCCCGCTTTACCTGTACAATGACTTCTTCTATGTGACCACTGTTCAGTTTGTCCTGTAGTTTTTGCACATCAGTCTCCTGTGTATTCAAATACATGCAAATAAATATTTAGTTTAACTGAGAAGTAGAAAGCCTGAAGCATGAGAAAAATAATTTAGCCAGATCTCACTCTAGTCTTCCACAAAACTGCCATCAAACTAGCTAGCTTCTGTTATTTTACATAAAGAAATCTCACACACTTTTCGTATTGGAAAACAAAGATCAAGGTCTCAAAGATAAATACCAAAAATGAGTACTACTTCATGACATCCAAAGAACAACTGGCAGCTAAGGGGTCTAGCATATATCTTGAAAGAAAATTCTGATCTTAGCTTTCTATAAAATGATACGCAACCTTCCAATTATCACCCTAAATACACAATACCACTGTTGCATAATTTAACGCACCGAGTGTTTCAAAATGCCAAAGGCAAGGATTGTGCTAAGATACTACATTGGTAAGAGCCCATGCTTTTTTTGTGCAAGGGAATTACCGCTGTTCTACAAATCTTCAAAAAGCTATGTTTTCTTCTAGTTTTCACAGAAAACTCCAGTAAGAAACTAACAATTCTTTTTAACATACCATCAAAATATTCCAGTCAATAACAAAAATAAACCTCAAGAATTCAATTATTTCTGAACTGATAACCCGGAAGTTACATATACTCCTGAAAAAGTCAGTCATTTTGAAAATCAGTCTTCTCATCCTAAAAATCTTTTTGTGTGTAACATTTATGAAACAGCACTGTACTTACCGTTTGCACCAAATTAAATCGCTGTTTTACAATCTGCTCAGTGTATTTCCTATAAGCTGCATCTTTGGGAACGTTCTGCAGGACACCAAGGATTTTTGTGTAGAGTATTCGCAGGCGCTGAAGTGATCACAAGACATGGTTACAATACACAACCAGAATTATTTGACTTCTTGTCCTACTAAACCTACTAGCTAACTACCTGTACACAACATCTAGAGGGTTATGGTATTCAATCCAGGTATGTAGCGTTAACAAAATAACTAAGTTTGAACCACAGAACTCTGTCTTGCACAAGGCTGGGATTTATCAGGACTGGGAGGTTACCATTATCAGACCCCTCAAAGGGAAAAAAAAAAAAGTTGCAATCTGAAATACCTTTGATACAAAATGGAAACAATAAAAGCTGTGGTTCTAATACTAACTATATCTTTTAAAAATGAGGTAAATTCATGTCTAAACCATCAGTTTCTGGAAAATTACCTGGGAAAGATACAAAGCAGCACATAAGCTACCAAAGCATAAAGATTTTTTTGTTTTGTTTGGCACTTCTCATGCTGTTGCAGTTCTGAGTGACAGACAGATTTAAATTGAACTAAAACCTGAAAGTTTTATTGCTGGATTTAAATGCGGTGATAAAGGACACACTGGGGTGAAGAAATTGCAGCTTTTGCGCCACCTGTTGGCTGGGTAACTGTATCTAACTGAAGAGGAATGGATGCCCTATAGGAACAATAAGAAATAGAAGCAGAACACTGCAGTCAAAGAAATACAAAGAAGAAAAAAACCCCAGAAAATTAAAAGGGGACTGTCACAGAATCTATACGTCAACTAAAGCGTTGTTGACTTCTTTACTGTTGGCTTTAAGTCACTGAAAAAACCTAGGTGGTGTCTGACAAGGCTGCAGACCAAGCAAGAATAATTTGTACAGAATAATAATGATTTTTTTCAATGGTTCTTTTTGACAGCATTCCCGACTATTGGTGGCAAAAGCATTTCTGAAATAGAATCATTGTATAGTGAGAAATTTCAAAGCGGAGAAATCAGAGAATTAGTGAAGTCCCTTCAAAGCTCGTGCCTCCTGAATAAGCAAGCAAGATGTGGCGAATGTACTTTCATTACTGACCCTGAGGAGGTAAAAAGAAAGTACCAAATTGCTACAAGAACCACCTGATGTGGTTCCCAAGAACCACTGAAGTATTCCAATCTCACCAGCGCTTGCCATCACAGGGTCTTGATGTGGCTTTGCACCACATGGATAGCCTTTCTCATGCAAGACTTGCCTACCCCCTTAGCACAGGTATAAGTTATTTCAGCACTTGTTTGAAACACAATGTAGCAAGGTGGCAAAAATCTGTGTGCCTGTGAAGCAGAAACCACATTTATGAAGAACTGAATTTAAAGAGTTCTTTGCTTTTGCGTTGGAGATGGGAGAAATCAAATATTGGTTCGTACCAGTACTTACACAAAGGCAGTTTTTGAAATCGGCACATGCAACAAAAAGTACATGCACAAAATAAGTCCCAATGACATGAATGAGACCTTTAAGAATCAATTTTCTTCCTGTGCCACTTCGGAACATTTTTACATTGCCATTACGCGGGCACCGCTTCCAGGGACGCGGCGTACGTACCCACACATGCAAATACGTAACGAAAAGCTCTGATCCGACTGACAACTTCCAGCAAAACACAGAGCAAGACGCATGACGTACCTCATGCGGGTTCTCAGCGACAGCCAACCCCACGAGTCCGGTGGTCTGCACAGAGAGCACACGCACGTTCAGTAGGCCTACGCACGCCCTCCCGCGCCCTCCGACTGACTGGTTTCGGCTCACCGCAGGCCCGGCGGGGCCGCCCGTGTGCGGCGCTCGAGAAGGGGAGGGGCAGCGCGGGGCAGCCTGCCGGCC
>NW_009259596.1:2355309-2361133 GCF_000687185.1 Egretta garzetta
CCCCCGCGGGGTGTTTGTTCAAGCGTGGTGTGCGATCTGGAGGCAGCCTGGGTTCTGGAGCCCGGTGCCTTGGGGTGGGCTGGGTGTGCCGTGGCAGTGCACCCCAGGTCGTGCTTTGCTGCACTTGGTAGGCGCATAGATCCGAGTAGCCCCTTTTAAATACAAACATGTTTTCTATTAGTGAAGCTATCCAAGTGAAATTGCTAAAGGCAGCTTATGATCTATTTGCAGAACTCAAATGAGGAATACTTGAGCAGTTTCTTGCTAGGAATGCATCACAGCAGTCAGTGCTGTATGTTGCATTTCTATTGTCAGCACATTTTAGTAAAGGTGCAGTACACGCTTGGTTGATGTGTTCTGTATGGCTGGTGACGGTACTTGAAATCAAGTTTTTTTGCCAAAGGATAGCTAACTAACTGCCAGTAATGAGTTCTCAGAACTCTTGAAGGTTCATCGTTTCTCCAAAATGTTTTACAGAATCCAAGCTTAGTCCAAGCTTCAGAGATGGTTTCAGAGCACTCTTTCATGAGTCAAACTCTGTCAAGCCTTAAAGCTTCAGAAGTATGTTTGGCAGCTGCTGAGAGCAGTTTTGTGTGATGTGTACCTGGAAATAAAGCTATTTATGACCACTCAAGGTGAGATTTTGGTGTAGTAGATGTGATTTGAATATGTGTCAGCTTCTGTCATTCTTTCATGAAACACCTATTTAGGGTTTGCCAAAGTTTCTAGTCCATGAATTCTAGTTTTCTGTAACATATATGTAAAAATAAATAACTTCCGACTGATAAGTGATGCAGTATGTAACAGTAAGCTTTTTTGTGCCTGGGTATAGGGTCTAATTTAGAAATAATGCAGATGCTTATGAACAATTACAATATTATATATAGGAATTCTTCTAAAATTATATCTATAAAAGGGTTGTATGTGCATGTACTTGTCAGTCTAAGGTTGATAACTTTCTAAATAAGGGAATAGTCAAAAGTATTCTGGAATTTGTTTAATAAGCAGAAGCATACATGTAACTTCTATGAATTTTAGCTGTGAAATTGGTTTGACCAGGAAATTGTGTTGAAAGTAGCTAATTAACTGCAGAATCAAAACTAAGGATCACTGTAATAGAATATGGCAAATAAGTAATTTCTAAGGTAATGCAATCAGTTAGTAAAGGAAAGCTGTAAAATACTGACAAAGTAGAAAACTCAATTAAGGGACTTGAGATAGGGAGAATGGGAGAAAAGAGCAATAAAAAGACAGTTTAAATTGTTGCTGGAGGTTAACATGGCCATTGAAGATCCTGTTGGCCTTGTATTAAGTGTATTAGGTGAACCTGCTTTAGCCCGGGGGTTGGACTAGGTGATCTCCAGAGGTGCCTTCCAACCCTTGCCATTCTGTGAAGTCTTGTCTTTATGGAGTCGCTGCTAATTTAAAGGGTGAGTTTTGCACAGTGAGTAAGATTTGAGAATTATTGTGCTGTAACTTTATATTGTATTTGTTCTGGACAGAGTTTTCTTAATAATTCCTTTGGCCTGCTCTTGAGCTCCCTTTTCGCATAACTGGTAAGCAAACCAAAGAAACCGAGTTTCAGAATATCGTAGAGTTCTCACTGAAAGCCAGTCTTTTAATAAGGCTGCTAAATGCACCACCTCCCTTTCATAACTAAAGCAAAGTGATTAGTGCAGTGTATATCAGAATTCAGGGTCTGTGCTTCTCCACTCCCGAGTGTTCTTCGAGATGTCATCTGAGAGACCTGGTGTTCCTTTCCAAGGCATTTGAGGATCTCTCTTTCCTATCAAAATTACATTCTTTAAAAATTTCAGCCTTTTTCGTTGGATCATCCCTGTATTTTTCCCTTCTCTGTGATGGTCCAACCAGACGATGTATCTCCTGATTGCGCTAACAAGCCGCAGCACAAATTATTCTGTGCCTGGCGGTCTTTCAAACCATCAGTTCTACAGACAACCCAAGAATGCAGGTGTCCTTGCCACATCCTCATACAGAGTAGAAAACAGTAAGCCATCTTGGTGAGACAGTTCATCCAGAAGTGAGACAGCAGGAAGTTCCCCAAATTGCCAAATTCTGTTTCAATGCATAAATTATTTTAAAATATAACAACTCCAAGACCTAAGAATTATTAGCAGGGTACATACAGTAGTTATCTATTTTTGAAAACAAACCAAAAAAAAACCGCTGCCAAACCACCCACGTAGCATTTCACAATTTATTATCTGTTTAACACCGGGGACTCTGTTAGGAGTACTATCCTGTGTGTTAATATATGGTGCGTAGGCACCCTAGGAAGGCCTTGCTATAGCTGTGACTTCCCTTTTTTGTCTCACCAATGAATTTCTCTCACTGTGAAGTCTTGCAAATTGCCATATGGTTTGGTGTCTGGACAAGAGCCTTATTTATTCTGGCTTTATATGCATGGAACATAATTGACTGATGGACTTCTAACTATGTAAGATCAGAATCAGACATTGTTTACGTAGCAATGCAAAATAGTATTAAAAAGATCTGAAAAGCAAAATAACACCGTGCTTGTAATATGGATAATGTGCTAGTTCTGATAAAATCCTGGTTATGTAAAGGAAATGAAAGAACTCAAGGTAAGCAATGAAAACATTTGTGTTCTTTATGCATATTATCAATATATTTTTTAGACATTTTTATTATATAGGAACATATTTCTGTTCTTATCAGCTCTTAGCTCTACTAAGGGTCTCAGCCCGGTTTGCTTCTGTTGTACTTTTTTTTGTTTGTTTGTTTTTGGAGGCTCGCCACACTTATGTAGGTCGCACTGGCAAAAGAAGTTGCAGTGAATATTATTTGTCATCATTAAATGGTTTTCTTGATCTTGTGTCCAAAGAGGAGATGCATGTAGTGCCTTAGTTAAGCTTCCAGTTTTATGTTTCTGTAAATGCAAGTGAATTACAGGGGCACGGAAGAGTTCACAGTGTACAATTTCATTTCATCAGAACAATTAGAGATAAGTTGGGTGATTGTTGTTTCAGTTTGTTATGTTCCCTTTTTGACTGTTCATTTTGGTAACGATAGTAACTAATTGGTTAAAACCAAAAGAAGACAGAGGTATTGCAATGATGATGTGTATGTCTACCTAGAGGAAGAGAAATCCAGCTTCTTCCTCATCCCATGCTTGTGTTTTAACTCACTGGATACTGCTATTCTCAATGTTACTCTTGGGTTATTCTGCTTTTGCATCACTGCTGTCTGTGGTGCCGTGCCTCCTGCCTCGTTGTCCAATTTCAAGTTATTAAATCCAGTCAAATAAATACTATAATTGGCTTTCATTGAATCTGTAAAGCTTTGCATCATATCAGCCTCAGAGAGAGAGATTAGTGTTTGGTGATGTAATATGGTGGGATCTACAACTAGTTAAAGGCTAAACCTTCTCAGATTTGTTTTAATTTATATAACTATGTTACCAGATTTTGTTAATGTAGCCCTTGAGACTAAGCTGGCAAATAATTTATTTTCTTAATGAGAGTTGTTGAACCAATGAGGGCACAAATAATCTTATTATACCGTCCAGACCTCGTGTTACATTTGACGGGATTTTAGAGAAGTCATGTGTAATACTTTCCTGTGGGTTGAGTCTGCTTATGTTACAGTTGTACAAGGTCAGACCTTAATTTATCTAGCAACTGCGTATTTAATTTTAGAAGTATCACAGGACACATCGGCTTGCAGGGCACCATTCCTGGCTGTTCAAAATGCAGGCCCCAGAGTAACAGTGGCAAGATAATGGGTTGAAAAGGTGAGAATATGTGGTATGCTCGCCGATTAGACTAACGGAGAAATCGTTTAAAACTGTAATATTTAATAGACTGAGTCCAAATTTAGACTGCTATTAATTATTTTATTGCTGTGAATAACCTCTTTGCATGCCTAAGGGCCTTCTATTTATATAAAGCAAAGCTAGGATTGTCTAGTTTATTTTAAGGATAAGAAATTAGAATAACATTAACACTCACATAATTTTAACTTTATACCTATGTGTCTAAAAGTGATGAATGCTCGATACACTTCTTTCCAAGGAAAGATGCAAGTTCCATGATTAGCAAGTAGTTCAGATTTTTTTTCAATGAAAAAACTAACTTAATTTAAGGGAGCAAAACTTTTTTTCTTTTTTAAGAAAAACAGCAAGAAGTAATATCCAGTTTTTCAGGCATAAAGGGAAAAAATATCAGAAAAATATTGGATGACACAAAATGTTATTGAAGGAAAATATTCTTGGTAATACAAAAAGTAAAACTTGTTTAGAGTAAGCATTTGCAGTTGTTTCAAGAGATGTGGTGCCTGGGTCTGGTAATTGCAAAACTTCCATAGGTGAACAGGAGAAGATATTGCTGCTGAGCTTTTTAGCCTTTTCATTGCCACATCAAGTAATGTAGCAGGGATGTCTCTGCTGCTGCTGAGAGTACCAGCCGTGCTGTTATATTCCACTGTGATCCTAGCGGAACATCCACGCTTCAGCTGGACCTTGTCACCTCAGCGCAGTGTATTACCAGCAGTGATATAGCAAATCAGGCTCTCGAAGCACGTATAGACCCCTGGCAATGTGTCCAGCACTTGTGCTCTGGTGAGCTGTTTGCCTTATACTTACTCTACTGTGTCACAGTCACTCCCTACCTTACTAACTTTCTCATTTTATAATAAATGATTAATTCTTGTGGGATAAGATCATTTGAAAACAGTACACGCAACAATTCTGAAACACCGCTTCTCTGAGACCTTTCTGGTTAAGTCTGTGTTCAAGCAGAGCTTTATGTTGCTTGTGGGATAATCAGTCTGGGCAACACAGCAAAGCAGGAGATAGCTGACCAAATGGGTGTGGGAGTTATATGACCAGAGAAAAGAAAACAAGATTCTGTGATGACTTGTAAACTGATTTCTTCCTCAATCTTTTGGAGAGAAAGGGAAGGTAGAAAGGCGCTACATTTTCTGAAAATAAAAGCTATTTCTTACTAAATTACTATGCTGAAAGATGCTCTGTGCTGTTAACTCTTCTTGGAATCAGTGAGGTTGGAGGGTATTGATCACCTCACAGGACTAAACTGTATGTGAACATCTTGATAAAGATACTGCAATATACCAAGCCAGCCTTCTTTCAGAGAGTTTGCAATGTGAGGGTCTAATCTAAGGCCTATGTAAGTCTTCAGGAGTCTTTTGGTTTTGGCTTTAGGGTATGTATAATATGAGGGGCTGTAATACAATAATTTTCAGTCTCAATTCTTAGAAGGACAGCAACTTCAGTTGGGCTTGTAAGGCATGAAGGTCCATCCATGCAGATCTGATAGGGTGAGCATGATTCATAAAAAAGATGTTTCACAAACTCAGCAATGGCGTGAAGTCTTCAAAGGGAGGGTTTTTGAAACATAAGGAAAGGTGGGAAGAAAGGGAGGGTAGCTTCTGTCTGCCTTTAAGCTGCTGTGGAGGAAATGAGATTATGAATGTTACACATTTTTCCCTAATAAATTATCTTATGTAAATGAACTGTTTAGTCTCATTAGGATCACCTCCCATCTGGCAGTGAAGTGTTAATTTATCCTAAAATGTACTTTCTTTTTAGCTGATGGCAGGAACAGATTGCAGGTTTGTTTATTGAGATACACTTCTAAAACTGCTAGTCCAAGAGAGGTTTTTTCTCTGCTGTCTAAAAGGTTTGTCACAAGTCTTCACAACAGTGTATATTTGTGGATTAAATGATGGAAACTTTAAGGTGCCATCAAAATTAGGAAAGTGTTTATGACAATGGGAAGATAAACACACCTTGACTCAGAATTCTCCTGCCTGTCAACCAAGA
>NW_009259596.1:2361159-2362380 GCF_000687185.1 Egretta garzetta
TTGGTTAATAAGAAACTTGTGGCAGCATTTAGAAAAAAATATGGTCAGCTGCTTTGTTTTGTTTAGCTTTTCGAACTTTCTATGGTTTGTATTACATCTAGGAAGTTTGACATGGGATATCTTCCTTACCTTCCTTTCTGCATAAAGCAAACTATATTTAAAAAAAAAAAACACTTCTTATTAATTTGGTTTTGCTGCAACAAACTTGATAGGCTTTCGTAAGCTTGTTTTGATCATAAGAGTTTCAGAACATCATTATCAGTGGGCTTTAGAATTACAGGGAAGTTCATATTGTCCATCCTGTCCAACAGGATGTTAGTCGGGCAACGTTCTCTGTCATTTCAGCCATCCTTTTCTGCATGAGAAGTTTTACCTAAACAGTATGCCAAAACATGAATTCCAGAACTTCTGAGCACTAATATGATGTGCGGCAGATTTAACATTAGAGAGTATCTGAAAGACTTTGGTACGTGTGTCTGCATTGTGCTGACCGGTTCATCAGTCTAGCTTGTGTCTGAAATCTGATTTTGGGCTGTTCTGCTGAAGCCTCGATTATAGACACAAAAGGAAGAAACAGAACCCTTGAGAAAAGCAGTCTGTTATGAATATAAAGGTCTGTTCTTCTAAGCCAAAAAGGAAAACGTGTCCATGAATACTTTTTTTGTAATTGTTTGTGAAACTTTTTTTTGCAGTCAGAGGTGGCAGTCAAGAGCAAAGTTGTATATTTTTTCCTTCAAAGAAAATGGGACTGAAGTGGGGATTTTTTTCCACTTCCCTTCAGATTGTCCATCCTTGCAGATAAAAACCTGGGCCATGGTTCCAGTACATACTGAAAGAGGTGGGAGTCTGCATTATGTGGGAATCTGCATCCAAGAGACCTTTAGCTTCTGAGTCAATCTGACTCTAAGCCCTTACTAATTTAATTTTGTTTTGCAAGCTTTATCTTAATATGCAAAGTAGTAAAGTATTTGTGGATGGGATCATAATATTGGCTATGGTACTTTGATTGACTTACTATTTACTGGAACAATGCAGAAATTAGTCTAAAAAGAAATCTGATTAGCACCTCCTTTGAAGATCGTTTTCAGCAACCTCATGAGGTTCAACAAGGCCAAGTGCAAGGTCCTGCACCTGGGTTGGGGTAACCCCCAGTATCAATACAGCCTGGGGGAAGAAAGGATCGAGAGCAGCCCTGCCGAGAGGGACTTGGGGGTGCTGGTG
>NW_009259596.1:2362749-2380208 GCF_000687185.1 Egretta garzetta
CGGGGCTCTGAGCAACCTGATCTAGTTAGCGGTGTCCCTGCTCACTGCAGGGGGTTGGACTAGATGACCACTAGGGGTCCCTTCCAGCCCAAAACATTCTATGATTCTATGAAATGGCCTCCAAATAATTTCTACAAAGTTCCTTCCCTATTTGCAAAATGACTAGGACACCCCACAATGATTGTTCTGTGAGAAAGAGGCAACAGATGCTTAGTATAATTGTTTAATATTTGTGCAGCACTTTGGCAGTGACAAGCGTTCTGTGTGGTAGATACAGTAAATTACTGCATAAACTGCGGGAATAGTAGTTTAATTGTTATAAAAAAAAAAAAAAAATCAACTTCTGGTGTCCGCAGTCTGATTAAAGGCCAAACATGTTAGGCTACTAAGATTGAATGAAGCAAAGAAATTCTGTCAAACCCCAAAGCTCACCTGTAAAAAGTTAGGTGGGTACAGTTATGCATATATTAACTTAAGTTTTTATTCCTTATATAACTGTTATGATAGATAAATACCCCATTTTACACTTCAAGAACCTGCAGGAAGATGGTGTAAAAACCAACATTCCTGACCTTCCAATTATAATTTACTAGCAAGGTGTTTGGTTGATGTGACATCACTAGCAAAAAACTTAGTGGACATAAGCCATAGTTCAAGTTGGTGATGTGAGGAGACTGAATTTACGCTGATGGCTATAGTTAAAAGGTTTGACCTGCTCCGTTACTGATCCGCTGAGCCTTCCAACCGCTCTCAGACCTTGAAAGCAGTGATGGCCACAGCTTGACCATGACCCGGGCTTGTGCACCGGGTCCCCACGAATGTCCACTAAACTTCATGACTGCAGAAGTAGCACAGAGACTCAAAGTCTTTAAGGCTGCTTTGATAGACCATGCCTTGGCAGTGTAGAAGTGAAGTGAGATCTGCAAGTGTTGTTTTGTTTTGTGGTTTTGGTTTTTTCTTTTTTTTAATAATTAATCATGGCTAAAAGTGATAATGACACAGGACTGCTGTAGTGTTTTGTTGTGCAACTACCTATCCATGAAGTCCAAAATCTCATCCATTATTATGTTAATATAAAATAGGTTTTGCATTTGGTATCGTGTCTCTCAAATCCCTCATTTATCCCACCCATCCACACTGGGTTCAGCTCCAGGAGAGGAGGGGTGACTACAGGTTACAGCTGAAAACTTTACTAGAAAAGTTTTGTCTTAATTCAGAACTGAATGACATGTCACCACCTAAACTCTAGTGGCATGCTGTGGGATCTCTCACGCTGAAATCCTGTGTCCAAACGGCACTAGTTGGTGGATCCATCCTATATCTGCTCCCAGTGCCAGACTGGGTGAAGGAAGTGGGGAAAAAAATGTTCTTTCCCCATGCAAAAGAGTCAAGTTAGAACACAGCTTCTCTGAAATAATTTGATGTTTGTTTAAATCCTGAATAAGGATGATGTGTGATCACCCTTAGAACTGGTTATGTGTTCCATTCTGAACTGCAGACCCTCTCTGTAAATAATTCTCAAACAATTTGAGTGTTTTTCCTTCCTGTGTCTATAATTTTTAAATGTATATGTGTTTGTGTTTACATTCATGAATTCCTTGTGAATGCCTCTGTTTTATTAGGAATCGTTCATGAGGCTATAATTTTGTTTACTGTTCATTATTTGTGCTTGTATGGAAATCATATATTGACTGATTTGATGACCACAGCTTTCTAAAGAAGAAAAGTCCCTTTTAAGGTTCACAAATTGTCCAGTATTTGTCTGTAGATGACAAATGTAGCGTGTGAACAATAAAAAGAACTTTTCCTAAATGGCATGTCTAGTACTAAATGTTTCCAGGGATGTTTTCTTTTCTATCACCATTTTTAAACAGGAATGTTATCATTTTAAAATAGCAATAATCTCACCAATACATTATTAAATTGAAAGAAACTGGTGGAAAAACCTGATTTTATTATTTAAAAATACCTTAAGCAGGATATGATCCTTCACAGTATATTTTTGTGTGTATTGCAAAATAGCTCATCATAGCTCACCATAGAAATGATGGATGAAAGAGAAGATTTGGTTGAAGATCTGCTCACTGAGTATGCCATACAGCTTAGCATTCAAGAATCAAATGGGGCCAAGCCACCAGTGTCTTCCAGCTATAATGACAGGTACTGTCAATTCACTATGTGTTAGAGATTATGCCATGTTTTAACGGTGTTTTGAGACATTGATATTTAGAGTCTTATATCGTGCTTAAAACAGTTCTTCGTTTGGCCCCTTTTTTCTCAGTGAGGCACTGTCTGAAGCAGTGATTGAAAAGAGTAAACAAAATGGAAATGCTGATTTTGTTTTTCTCAAACATTTCTAAATCCTCAAACTTTAAAGGCAATAAATTTGGATTTGTTAGTAATCTGTCTGCTCTGTAATCGTAACAGTGTCCCAGTCTTTCCCTGTGCACTTGGATTCATGCATGTACAAGAAAAATCCAAACCAGAACAATAACAACAAAAACCCCACAGGGGTGTTCCACCAAGGGTTCATACGTGACCTTAATGTTACGGTTAAGAGTGGTTCCCATGGTTAGGAAATGTAGGGCTCAGCTGAGCTACGTGGTGTGATGAGAGCTTAGGGAGATGAGATTCACTTGGCTGAACTAATACTTCCCTTAGCCTTTCAGGCCATTTTACCTCCTTATGAAAATGTGTATGTGAAACAAAGCTAAAGTTTGTCTTAATAGAAGTTCTTTGGCAAAAATCCCATAAATATATTTTGTAGATTGCCCTGTCTAAAATGGAAAGACGTAGAACTGTAAGTCTTGGGGGACTGTTAACCTTTCCCCATTTCCTGAGGGATCTCATGAAGGTTTGGGTCCTCTTGGGGTTCCTGTTGTACGACTGGAACCTCCCTTTTCACTCACTGAAGACTCTCAGCAGAGCCACTGTGTACTCTTGTTATTTGGCTGTTTTGGGTTTTTTTAATTAAATCTGATCTATTTTTTAATATGCTTTTATCACCAAAACGTCTCAAGGAACTAGCAGGCACTAGCATTTAACTTCCATCTCATGAAGGTTTAAATGATGTTATTAAAAACATTACAACTCTTTTTCGGGGAAAATGGTACCATCGGTATTGTCAAACTCTCCTTCGCTAGTGAATATTGACATTCTGATACCATCACATTCTCGTTCACTGTCTCAGGCTTCTGAATCTGAAGGGCTCATTTCTGTAGTATGGGACAAATGCATTTTTTTAGTCCATAAGTCCACGCAGCAGAAATTGCACCTAACTCGAGAACTTTGGATACTCTGAAGGTCCACGGTACAGGCATAATTGAGGAGGTCACAAGGCTCATGAAGATTGTAGTTGATGTATTCAAAGGAGAGTTGGCTCAGATGAGAACCTAATGGAAAATAAATAATACAATGCATCTACTTTTTGTTTATATTGTCTATTTTGTGCTCTTTTTTGGATAGTTTTGTACCACCTAGTGAGGAAAACAGAAAAATTGTAGCATCCATAAAGCAAGGTAAAAACCCTAAAATAAAATATTCCCTTTGCAAAACTGGGCTTCCATTATATTATTTTTCCAACTGCATCTTATTTATCTGTTGGCTTTTTTTAAGGTCAAGTATTTGGGCTCCAAGAACTTGTGAAACAGAAATATGCTTTGGATGAAGCTGATGAAAGAGGGTGGTTTCCACTGCATGAGGCTGCAGCTCAGCCAATTCAGCAAATACTTGAAATCATTTTAGATGGTGAGTAAGCTACAAATATCCCACAAGATAAGGGGAGCAGCAAAGAAGCCTAGACCGATAAACAGCCATCCACAACAACGGGCTAGAACGGCTTACTAAAAAAAGTACAATCAAATCCTCCATGGAGCATCTTGCTTATGTTGTATGAATATTCAGACAAATTTTCTTTTTAGGCAAGTTGCATCAATTTACACCAGCAAAGAACTCAGACCGGTTTTCACATTTTGTTCAGAAACCTACAGACAGAGTAAAAATTACTGTTCAGTATTCAGCGTGCTCGACAGTATTAGTTAGGTTAAGCTAGACATAATTACAAGTAATTTCCATAAAGATTTAGCACTGAAGGATTTCTGGTGTATGTGTTAACAGCCTTGTGCTTTAATTTTGTCTTATCTTTTCTCACTTTCTTACCTCTAGCATCTTACAAAGCAATGTGGGAATACAAAACATGTGATGGAGAAACACCGTTAACTTTGGCGGCAAAAACAGGCTTTGTGGGAAATGTCCGAACATTACTGGAAAAGGGTGTTTGGCCCAATACCACGAATGACAAAGGAGAAACTCCACTTCTTATTGGTAATTGCCTCCTCTCCCTGGGTTTCAGCAAAGTGAATGGCAGCACTTCCCCTCCGCTAAGTACTCACCCGAGTGCTCCTGTTGGCTGGTGTGGTTTAGGTGCTGGTCATCTTTTACGATGAAACTAAATGCCCAGCACTTAGTGAAATGTACCCAACTTTCAGTTCAGCACTCGTTATGCTTTCAGTGATCACTGAGCTGCTCTTAAAGGTGCTCCTTGTGCTTTAGGTGGTCGCTGAGCTGCTCATGGGACCAATTTTTTTGTTCAAGGCACCTTCTTGGTTGTCTTCAGGTGCTGTAAGACTTTTACCAACCTGGTCCTATTTCACCATCTTAAGGTACAAGTACAGTACAAGAATAAGCTGTTGCTTATTACATATTATATGTAATAACAAGCATTTACATATAATATGTAACATGCTACATACAACTTGAGTGTACTTCTTCTGGAGGTCTGGAGGTTATTGGAGATTTTAAGTTTTACTGGATTTTTTTTTCAGAAGTAGGCAGGTATTTTCAGTTTCAAAATCTCCCATCTCATTTCCCTCCCCTCCTGCACTGAAAATAAGCTTCAACTGCATTTCTAAGTAATACCCCAGTCTAAAGAAAGATGTCTCCTTTGGAAGATTTTATGCTGTTGGTAGACTTAAATGAGCTTTACAATGCATGAATAATTTAGCTGTATTAGCTTCTAATTTCTGTTGGATGTTGAAACACCTCCATTCTTCTGAAGAGAATCAAGCTGTGAAATTAGTACAATATAAGAAAATACAATATATAATGCAATTATCAGTATTAAAATATTCAGGTCTCTGACTTTTTGTTAACTTTCATTAGATGTGATTACCATATTAACATTTTAAGGCCCTGAGGCATTTCTAGAGGGTTCCTCTGCAATGTTTTGCTTTGTATTGTTTCAGCCTTTTTCAATAATTGTAAGTCTGTGAAAGGTTTAAGCTATTTTCAGCCTTTGCTTTTAATGAATCCTACATAGTTAACTAGACCTTATAAAAGGGTCTTTCCCCCTTATAACGCCGATTTATTTTCCTAAGTATTTGTCTATATGAGCTCCTGAAAATGAGCTTTGTCAGCTGTGTATTGTTTCTGTGATGCTTTTTATGTTTTTGTGTCACTTAGCGCTAAAAAATGTGTGTGTAGATATTGTTGTGTGTCATAGGTTTCAATCTTAGTCTCAGTGAAATAGAGGATCAGGTGCTTAACATGTAATAAATGATGCTTATGTTTTAGTTACTCCTTTTATTTTTAAAGCTCTGGATTAAAGGGCTCTTCAGTACAAAGGAAAATGCTGAAGAAGTAACTGTCCAGTGGGATGATTTGTGCTTCCAGGTACATTTGGTAATACTCTACTTCAAAGCAGTTGTGGGTAATCATGAAGACTGTTGCCTCTTAAAAACCTTCTTGTATAACGGGACTTTCATCAAAGTTAAATTTGCTAACCCTGTGACGCTGATCTCCCTCAGCTGCCCCACCAGTCAGCGGAGAGATCTGCTGTTCCAAAGGGCAGTGCAGAAGTAAAATTAGACTCTTACTCAGGATCAATATTTTGTATGCAAATAATTTTCAGGTGTAGTTATCTGTGGAAATTTCAAACTTGGAACCTAGAAGGGCAGAACGTGGCCTTTAAGTGTGACAGATGTCAACTGTGCTTTGGCTGACAACAGCCACTGAGCACACACCAGGATTAGAGTTACCAGGTGACAAAGACACAAGTGGAATTTTCTGAGGACCCTGCATTTTTTGCACCAACTATAGAAGTAAGGACCATATTCGAATAGTATGTTATTTTTATTGTTGCTTTTCCTTGTGATACACCTGCTTCTGCTTTCTCAGAATCAAAGCGGTGCCGCTTTTGCCTTCTGTGCTCCAAACTGACATGTTTCCCATCTTCTGTTGGTTCGCCTTGATTTTCTGAGCAGCTGATGTTGTCATTTTTTTACCAGTAAACTGGATTCCCAGATTTCTAGGACTGGAAATCCTTTTATTTCCTCCTATCAGTATGCCAGTAAAAGCTTTTCTAAACTTATTATGTCTTTAACTTTCAAGACAGCATACCTGAAAATGTATTTGTATTATTTTCTTCCTTTCTTAAATATCTTCAAGCTGTAAGAACAGGCTCTTTTGAAATGGTATCCACGCTGATTAAACACAACTGTAGAATCCACCAGCCGTGTGTAAAACGTTGGTCAGCAATGCATGAAGCTGCAAAACAGGGACGCAAAGACATTGTTGCTCTTCTTCTGAAGAATGGTGGAAATGTGAACCTTAAGGATGGATATGGAGTAACACCATTAGGTGTTGCTGCTGAATATGGTCACTGTGATGTGCTGGAGCATCTTATTCATAAAGGTATGTAGTCAGGTAAAAGGGAAATACACGTCTGCACTGGCATACATCTTGCCTGGTTGCTGAGATGTTTTAGGGCGATCATGGAGAAAGAAAGAAAGAGCAGTGATGAAAGAGAGGATTCAGTTTCTTGGAAGGAAAAGAAGCTTCTATGGATGTTCCTGCTAGACTGGAGTGACGCTTACATGTTTCCATAATGCATGTGAGAGGAGTGGTAGAGTTGATACCAATCCGTTTCAATCAAGGAGGGGCTTGCTGCTATAGATGCCCTTCTTGCCCTTCTTTATTTCTCTTTACTCCCCTCACTTTTCCTCCCTTTCCTCCTCTCTCCCCTCCTTCCCTTCCCTCCCTTGCCCCTCTTCCTTCCTCCCTTCCTTTCTCAGAATTATAGTGGTATTAATTACTGAAATGAAGCATTTTTGAAATATGCCTGAATTTGAAAATCCTCAGTTACAACACTTAGAGTCAAAGCAGACCCCACTTAGGTGAGCATTTGAACTTCTGTTTGTACAACTCTTGTTTTGCCTTTGAGTTTTAAATTTGCCACAAGAAACTATTTCTTGTTTGAGTAAGGTTTTAACTTAAATGCACCTGAAAATGAAGAGGAAAATACTCTGGGCTTGTTTCTATGATCATCTGCAAATCACTTTGGATATAGTTATAAACTCTGTATCCTCCTTCAAGGTGGCGATGTCCAGGCCTTAGCAGATGATGGTGCATCGATACTGTTTGAAGCCGCTGAAGGAGGTAATCCGGACTGCATAGCCCTCCTTTTGGAGTATGGAGGAAGTGGCAACGTGCCTAATAAGGCAGGACTGCTTCCCATACACAAAGCGGCTTATGAGGGGCATTACCTGTGAGTATGAGCTTGGACTTTATGTTTTCTTTAAGGTACAAGGTCACATCCAAGATGACTGTGGTAAATTTACAAATGTGTAGATAATTTTTATTTCCAAAGTGCGTATGTTACATTAGTTTGAATTGACTTTTAAGTGTTTTTTAGCATAAACATAGCAAAATGCAGAAGATGCTTCTTAGAACTAAGTGAAAACTACTGAAACAACTTAAACACAAGGTCCTATTTGACAGTGCTCAAAGCTGCTGCTTCTCTGTTTGGATCTTCTTTTGTAAAGTGCCTACCTGGTAATTTAGCTTGTAGCTGGGTAAGGGTGGTTTTCTTCATGCAGGGAAGCGATGTCTAACTAGTTTTATTCACTGTTTTTTAGGGCCCTGAAGTATCTCATTCCAGTCACATCCCAGACTGCAATCCAGAAAAGTGGGTTAAGCCCTGTTCACTCAGCAGCAGATGGCCAGAATTCGCAGTGTCTAGAGCTCCTCATTGAAAATGATTTTGATGTCAATACTGCCTTGGCTGAACACATTTCAAATAGTTACGATGATGAAAGAAAAACCGCGCTTTATTTTGCTGTTTCTAACAATGACATTCTTTGCACTGAAATATTGCTCAAAGCAGGGGCAAATCCAAACAAGGATCCTTTAAACTGTCTTCTTGTGGCAGTGAGAGCTGGCAACCATGAAATTGTAAGGCTGCTCCTATCTTATGGAGCAAACGTCAATTGCTACTTTATGTTGGTTAATGATACGCATTTCCCCAGTGCCATTCAGTATGCTTTGAATGATGAGGTGATGCTGAGGCTGTTGCTCAACCACGGATATAATGTGGATATGTGTTTTGACTGTATGCACCAAGATATCTTTGGAAATTCCTTTGTGTGGTCAACTCCAGAGGAAGAGATTCTCCCTGGGTGGACTTCTTCTGTAATAAAGGATAATCCAGTAAATACATAACCTTCCTTCCTTCCCTTCACTTTGCTCTTTTCATTAGCCAGCTTGAACCATTCCAGATTATTGTGCAGAATTAAGATGAACGTACTGGCAAAATCCTTTTTTAAAAGACCCTAAAAATAAAACAACCATTTTTAATTTTCTACTCTGAGAGAGAGAAAATTATGTACAGAGAGTGGGTTTAGTTTGGCGTTCATATATTAGAGGTTTAGAAAGGAAGTTTTAAGAAATCATGAAACAGGATCCCAGAACTTCTGTTCCTATTCTAACCAATGGAGTAGATGTGTTTCCAAAGAGATATTGCTGTTGAACAAAACAGTGCTGCAAATTATAGCAATGTTATAATTAATATTGGCCTTCAGGCCTGTCCAGATGAATTAAGGGATCACAAAATTTAAGCATGGAAGAAAATGGCTTTTAAAGTAACCTAACCTAGGCATCAATTTATGAATGTTAAAGGTCATTGCTAACACTTTGTTTAAATTATCTTGTGTAATTGCTTTACAGTATGTTATTTTGGCATTCTTCTGCACAGATTTTGAAATTATGACTTGATGTGTTTTCCCTTTCAGTTCTGTGACTTTATTGCTGTTCCTTGGTTGAAACATTTAGCAGGAAAAGTGGTTCGTGTTTTCATAGATTACATGGATTATGTTCCTCTATGCACAAAGATTAAGTTTGTCCTAGAAACACAGAAAGAATGGACAGAGATACGTCAGATATTGGGTAAATATCCAACTTCCAGTTAATGATGTGATTTTATATAGGAGGCTTTAATTGCTTATGTCAGGTCACATTCACCCAAAGTGTTTTAGCAGTCCACTACTAGCCAGTCTACTAGCTAAGAATCAGGTTCTGTCATCCAGTCCTCAGACTGAGACAGATCTTTACCTATTGCCACTAGTCATAAATTAGTTAATCAGACTGGAATATGGCAAACTTGCACCTGTTGATAATTAATCTCATAAGGAATGTCACTGTTGTGTGGGAAGCCCTTGCAATTAAGCAAGACCACTGACATACTTCTCAAACTCCTTATTAATCCCTGTGACACCAGTCATTGCACAGCTCTGAGGCGCAACTTTTTTTATTGGGGAATATTGCTCACGCTTCCATCCTTTTTGCTCCCTTGATCTCTCAAGTCTATTAATCATTCAAGGATTAGCATAAGAGCACATTCGAGATCCTATTATGTTTAAGGTGACAGGTGACAATGAGTGTGCCATCACAATCTGTGTACCATCATTTCCTAACACTGTTTTACATGACAGACATCTAGAGTTGCCATTACTAATACTGTAATTGAATAATATATCTTGCCTGCTTTACTTCTGAAATTCTACACATCACCCTGGACCTTCCCCCATTGGTGGCACCAGAGATAGGTTTCAGCCACCTTAATTTAAAAAAAATCTGTTGGGGAATGTATTGAATGTTCTCTTTGCATGAATTGATTTTATTTGACTTTTTATTTTCTAATTTTAAATAGAATTTGATTTAACATCAGCTGTTTAAAACCAAAATATTTAGGTTTAAACCTGGTACCCTGTATTTAATTTTGCTTCAGTATTTTACATTGGCATGCAGAGGAACTCCTTTTTGTCAGTGTCACAGGAACATCCAAATAATTTGGTAGTCTTAACTACTGATATTTCAAGTCCAGTGAAAGTTTTTGTTATGTTCAGGAAGGCTAAATTGAACTGAGCTCTTTGACTGATGTAATTTCTGAAAAGAAGCATTTTTTTAGAAGATTCAGCAGGCCCAGGCATGGTAAGGTCTGGACCTGGTGCCTTATTGATGCAGCAGAAATGGAAGGTGCCATGGCTGGCCTCAACACGCAGTTTTTAGAAGGTGCACCTAGGGAAAGGAAAGATCGTTCATCAGTTACCATTGATTATGTAGGTGTTCAGATGGGTGCTTTGAAGAGAGAGTACCGTGTGCATATTTCCAAAAGTGAGACAATAATGTTAAGCAGATATCTGACAGAAGAAGTTTGATTAATATCAGCATTGTGTATCATCACCATTCTGAAGTGAAAAGAACGGTATTTTATTCAGAAGTGGCAAAATAACAGCTCCCCAAGGTAATAGATTTTGATATTAATTTTCTTAGAGCATGTTATGAGATTGGGAATTGGCTTACAGTCATTGTCATTGGCATTGATTTTTCCACCATTTCTCTCTCACTGTTATTTTTAGATAATCCTCGCCCATTGAAACATCTGTGTCGCCTGAAAATACGTAAACTCTTGGGGTTAAGGAGACTCCAGAAACTGTCATCCATGAAGAAGTTTCCACTTCCACCAGTTCTCAAGAACTATATCCTATATAAAGAATATGATCTGTATGGAAAAGGGATACATTTAGAATAGTTTTTAAAAAAATAACTGAGTACAAGCTGTAATTTGACTCATTTCCTCACTGTTTTTTACTAGCTAAAGAGCTGCTTGGTGTTTCACATACATTCACAACATTCTGATATTTCTTGTTAATAGTACTTTTATGGGAACAAATTTTTTCTTCAAAACTAGTATGTTAAAGCTCATGCTTTAACACAACATTGTGCTATCCAAATAAAGGCTAAAAGCAGAATAAGGATGCTATAATAATTATGTAGAACAGTACCCTCTAAATGGGAATTCAGATGAATAAAGGATAAAAGAAGAATTTTCATGATGGACTTCCCAATGAAGATGGTAAATACAACTGCTGCTCTCAGTTTGTGGCATTAGTTTACCTGTAAAAGAAAATCAATGTCTAATTTAGTTTAGCAAAGAAAATTAAGCCACTAAACGCACGTCTCTGTCACGTAATTGGCCTGAAATGTCGCACATTTTGTACTTTAAAGATCATGGTCCTATGATAAAATTCTCCAAACACTTAAGGGGTTCTTTTTAGCTATTTTTGCAAAGTGTGTGCTCCCAGGTACGACTGCTGTGTGTTCCAGTCCTGCATGCTTCAAGGCTTGTCAAAATTTGAGGGACTTTTAAGTAGGCTGTTTTAAAGAAAGCGTAGATTTTGGTGGACAAACAAATGAGGAAATCAAGCAGCGTATCATACCCCTTGGTTGAGAAATGTTGCAATGTCACAACTTTAATTATGGTTCCTACAGAGTTTTGGCAGATCGCTTCTCGACCAGACGAAACAACACCCTCAGTCATGCTGTGGTGCACTTGGAAGTATGCTTCTGCACATCTAGAGAAAAACACCTGATTAAATATTCTTTAAGTTACTCTATTAAAAGTGGATTGCACTTACTCCCTTTGCTGTTCTACCATCCCTTCCATCTTGGGGAAAAAAATAAAAAAAAATAAAAAAACCCAATAAAAAACCTAATCCACGCCCCCTAAACTACAAGAGGGTTTTGGTTGGTGGATGTCAGGATTACATACTGCATAGTCAGAATTTAGCTAAACACGTAATTTAAGAGACGTTGGTTATCACACGCACAAAAAAAATAAAAAAAAATAAAAAAAACCCAATAAAAAACCTAATCCACGCCCCCTAAACTACAAGAGGGTTTTGGTTGGTGGATGTCAGGATTACATACTGCATAGTCAGAATTTAGCTAAACACGTAATTTAAGAGACATTGGTTATCACACGCACAAACCAAAGGTCAGCTCAAGCATCCTTCTGTCCTGCTCCCTACACTGGCTCTCCCTGTTCTTCAGAACTTCTTGTTTGCTGGATGTTGTTCTCATATATAACTTATTAACACCTGAGCCAGTGATGTGAATTCCACTTCCAAAGGCAGCTATATTAGTCCTTTCTGGGTCTGTCCTTCCCTCACAACAGGAGTGAAAATGGCTGGTCTGGGACATGTAGGGGATTGAACAGAAAGCTTAATTGCTGCTTCTGCTCTCATAAGAGCTGCTATTCACCTATTCCAAGACCTGTCCTCTGTTTTTTTGGCGGAAACTTTGACCAGAATGAAAAAGAAGAATTCAGTCAATTGTGAAAAATTTCTAGGTATCTGGCACCTGGGCCAGGCCCCTGAGAGGAGATGTCCTGGGTGACTGGTGACCCCAGGTATGGCTTGAGCACAGAGTGCCCAGTGAACCCAACACGGCTGCCTGCAGTCAAGGCTCCACCGGCCAACGCATCCCGGCCACACCAGGCTAAATGCGTGTATGCTGCATAACCTATAACCTGGTATTTCTATGTGGGAATTCCTAAACAGAAATATGGGCTTAATAATAATAAGTCTTAAATAGTGGAAATTTTAATGAATACAGTGGCCATAACACAAGAATCTGGGTAGTCACATATCTGATACAGTATACTGCAACCAGCAAAGGAAACATGATCAAATAGGGCTTTAGACTGGAGATTTTAAACCCTTTCTGTGGCTAGAGCCAAATTCCATTAGTAATTTTAGTCCGTGGGCCAAGGTTTATATTTAGGACTTTATACACGCCTCAGGCAATACTTACATTGCCTGTGGCATCAAAGCATTCAGCTCTAGGACAGAGCATTGCCCCAAGTGTTTAAAATATCGTGAACTAGTCCTTAGAATATCAATAGGTAACCTAAAAAGACATGATATTATTGTGCCTATCTTTTAAATGATGCATCTGGGCCCTTTTTGTTGTTTGGTAGCTTGTTACAGAAGATGGCCTAATCCTGTTTTAAAGCTTTTCTGGCCTTCAACATTGAAGTTGTTTATTTATTGAAGACTTCACACACACAGAGGATGCTAAAGGAAGTACAACATTATGAGAAAGCATCTTTAATGCTTTCAAAGCATGTGTGAACTGAATGGAGGCAGGAGGGGCAAGACCTTGTTTTAAGTGGAATGTAAGGCAAGATAGACACGGAAAGGGAGCCGTTTACCCCATGGCATGCTTATGGCACAGGTAGGAATCGAACATGAGTCTTTTGGCTTCTGTTTTGCAGCCAGACCATTGAATACTCCTTTTATGGAGTTGGGGTTGTGCTGATGGTAGCAGGGAATGTAGCTGGTCCAAGACTGGTGGCTGTGTGAAAAGAGGCAAAGGCAGCAGCCCCAGCTGGAAGAAGAAATTGGTAGGAAAAACCTACTACTTTTTTCCCTGCTTGGACTGTGATTGAACCCTTGCAACATGGGGATTTAATTTTCTCTGCTATTTGGGTGTGACTCATGGGGTGTTCCACCGCAACCCAATTCCATGGCATGCCCACCCCACGGACGATGTCGGCTAGAAGTAATTAAATGCCCTGGCATTGATTCAGGCATGTGCTGGGGTAGGGACTCCTTATCGGTTTGGGGAAAATGTTTGAAAGCAGAGGTATCATTTGGTCTCTGTTTCTCATAAAATCTGACACAAGCAGCTGCACCAGACTGATGAGCTCTCCAAGGAGCCAGACATTCAGCAGTGGTTACGTCAGCCTCTAGCAGCATGAGCAAGATGGACTTTGTAGCTGTGTTTTCATAGCTCAGTGAAGGACCACACCATAGCCATGAGTGCTGTATATGACCAGCTATTCCCTGTAGGGACTATAATGTGGTGTGCCTTCCATAAAACCTCCATGCACCAGCTATCATCTAACCTTGGGAGCTGGCACGGTAGATCCTTGTTCTGGGTGTCAAGGGGGAAGAATTTTACTGTTTCATTGCAGCAGTCGGTGTTCTGGCTTGGGCTCTTTGTGCCTGAGCTGCCTTTGCTCAGGCTGTTGCTGGTAGTACAGGAATCATGCATGGAAAAACACTGTCACAAAGCCATGGGCCCTTTTGTGTCTACATTAGGGTAGGGAATGGGATTTTTTCTGACCCTTACTTGGGGTAGAAAAAGGCTTCTAAGCATTCCAGCTGTTTATGGTTTGCATGGAGAAAAGTGGCATAAATTCGTGAGCACTTAGCTCTGTAGAACAGGTCTTGTCTCTTTTGCTTTTCCATCACTTCCTTTAATATGCACCTAATCAACAGCCTCTTGCCGTCACCTCTACGTCTTCTGTGCAGCCAGCTTTGCCTCCCTGGTGTACTCTGCCCACTCAATCAGTCCTTTTAAAGCCTTCCCCCCACTTTTTTTTCCTGTTAGCCTTAGGACAGATAGATCTCTGCTCAGGAAAATGGTATCAAGAAAAGTAATTCCAGACAAAGTGATTTTCAGCCTTAATGGCCCTATTCTGGCTTGTTCTCTCCCTGACCTTTCCACTGGAAATTGTTTGTTTAGGCTGCAGTAATTGAAACTGGCACCTTGCCACCCAAGGTGTCCATCCCTCAGAGGCCTTTTCTGCACCCTGCAGATCATGACCTTGGTTCAAAAATACACCGCCTGCCACCACATGCATGGAGCAGTCTTCAAAGAAATCCATCCTGATTCTTTACCAGGACAAATGCTGGATAAATCAGAAGGAAGTACATGGATGTACCAAGTACAAGTGTACCAAATCACTGTATAAATATTTAAAGGTATATATTGCAATGGGAAGCATTTTCTCTCTGAAATGCTCCCTTAAGTGTCATTCACACCAGCAAAAGAGGTACTTAGATCAGGAGAAATATTCCCTGAGGAACCTGTGCCTCACAGTTCTCCTGGAAAGCTGTAAAAATATATTAGTAAATTGTTAGAAGTCATAGGAGTGATATAACAGTGTAGCTCTGGTGACATGTACGAGGAATTAACAACTAATTTTCAAAATTCACATTTTCGGTAGAAATCTCTACATTTGATCGGGCAAAACTATTACCTTTTGTCTGCTTATTATGTGCATGGTAGATACAGTGCCCAGAACTCCCATCATCATTAATACAAACTATTTAAAAAATAGAAATAAATAAATACAATAAAGTAAATAAATACAATAAAGTAGAGAATTTATTTAGTTAGTACTGCTGCTTGCATTTAATTCCCTATGAATTACATCACTTGTTTATATTGCGGGGATCTCCTTTTTTAAAAAAATACTCATGAACACACGCTCTTAAAAAAAAGTGACAAAACCCAAGGAAATGCTAAATATAGAAGTAAGTACCTGTATTGCTCTCTGTGTATAAAGAAATGGAGCAAATTTTTTATCTGAATGGTAAACTGTAGGTTTGTCTAAGAACCACCTGGGACTAAGGTGTTCAACAAAGGATTAAATCCATGTACTTTTTATAATCATTTATAATTTACTAACTACCTGACCTGGACATGCAAATATGGTATCTTTGCAAATACTACCACGGATAACATAATGCTCACATTGGCAGATGTTCCTCGTTTTATCATGCTTTTTTGGGGATGGATAGGCTAGCTGCAGGTGCCTAAAGAGCGTCTGATGCAAACTGCACTTCCAAACCCCACATTTTTGTGCATGCAGCAGTTCCTCTGCTGCTTTCTTTGCAATACGGTGGCCTCTACTTCCTGTCCAAACCTGTTGAGCAATATTGCGACGTAATTCCAAACAGCTGCTGTGGTCACCCTATGTCTGTACATCAGTAGCGAGTGAAATGATTTCTATATATAGTTTGTAAATCTGTTGGCAATGTTTGTAAAGCACACCAAGATTCTTCCTGAGGGCTAAGAGCAGCTATATGAAAGCAAGAGCATTAAGACCATCATTGTGTACAAAGCAGTTTATCTTTTTGGTGTGGCAGAAACTGGCACTGAGGGAATGGCCAGTCCACAGAGACGTGGAGAAGCACTTGCTTTGAGAAAAACCCTGGCAGGAGTGGTCTGTGCTGTCAAAGATAAGCAGGTTCATCTCACGCTGTTATTACAGAACATGACATTGTACTGACACAAGGTGATTCAAAAGTATTGGCTGTGTAGGAGGAAAGAAAACTGGGAATGGGAATGACGTTTATTGAGTAAAATTTATTTGTCCCCCCCGCACCTTCCCTATTTTAGTGTGATTCAGGTAGGCAAAATGAGTCTGCTGCACCCTTGGCACCCCACTGCATGCCTCTCTGTGTAACCAAACAGACCTTCGGGAAGGACACCAGGTGCCTGTGCAGTCTGGGCACTGAGTTTTCCTTCTTTTAATCAAAGGTTGAGGAATTTGGCAGTCCAGAAACATTCTTATTTGCACCCAGATGATTTTTTTCCCCCACTGCTGCCCTGCAGCCAGGATCTCTTGACTCCCCTTCCAAGACACATCCTTACACTCTTCCCACCAGGAGCACTATCAGAGCCCATTCATTTCTTCACTCACTATGACTCTTCTCACTTTTCGACAACCAAGGCAACCCAAACACACACACCCCCACCACCAAAATGCATTAGCTTAGAGGTTGCCCCATGGCTTGTTGGTATATAGTGTTGTCTACAGACTTCTGGTTACGTTCCCAGCAGCTGTTGGGAATGCTGTTTTCAAAACTAATCTGAGCAATAAGGCAGCCCACATGCACATGTTTTTGAGTGAAAGCTGATCACTGTTTGTGATGGGTCTGGGTTGTTAAGCTACAGCCTGGACCTGGAATCTGCCCTCCCGGTAGCCTGGGATGTGCTGCAGGGGATCAGTGGGAAAAATGCGTCTTTGAATTAGGATGCTGAGTACAATTCCCAAGAAAAGACTGGTTTTGGATCAGGGTCATCTTTAAACTCTACTCCACTTTTTGTTTCTCCAGCATGGATGAAGGGAAAGATCGTTTTCTCCCATGGGACTCCCTGTTTACAGCATCACCAGGAGAGATGGACTGGACAACAGAATCCTCTGGCATAGCAAAAAGCAGCTGAAAAATTGTTCCTTCAAATGCCTTCAGTGCATGCTTCATCCCATTTGCTCTGCTGATACCACCGTTAAATGTAGGTGATGACACATCCTTTTCAGGAACGGTACGGTGCGCGCAATTTTCACAAGTTACGCTGATCCCCTGGGAGAAAGGGCTACAGCCTGCCCCATCAGTCTGCCTCGCCGCCCGCTGTGGATGCCGGGCTGCTGACCCTTTGTCTCTCCGGGCCCCTGTGGACTCCGCATTCCACCTGGGCCTGTCCAAGCAGCAAATTGAGACACACGCGCGCACACACACACACACACATATATATATACATACATATAT
>NW_009259596.1:2380554-2385841 GCF_000687185.1 Egretta garzetta
GGGACTGCAGCTCGGTACGAGCCAACGCATCTGTCTGACAGGCTGTCCTCAGGAGCCGGGACTGAAATAGCCACCGTCCTGGGGCCGGCCGTGTCCCGCGCCTGAGGACAAGGTTGTGCAGCCCTCTCTTTGCTCGCCTGTAGTTTTCCCTGCACTCACCCAAGTGGAAGCAAAATTTAAACTGGGGGCTTTGCCCTGCCGGGGGCTGAGTACCACCCCTCAGGTGTTGCTTGCGTCCTTTCAGTCATTGCACCAGTGTGCCCAAAGTGTGGAAATGTCTGAGAAGCTGTACAAAGTTTCCTAGGCTGCTGCTTGAAATTATTTGCTTGGAAAGGGAAAAAGAAAACTTTTAGGAGAATTTCTTCTTTTAAAACCAAGAAAATAGATGACCCAGGCTAGAAAAGATTGCAAGTCCTGTCTGCAATCCAGCTGCTGTTGAGTGGGCTCCATCCCACTTGAAGCTGAGAACCTGAGTACCGAGTATCTGCAATGGCAGAGTGAATCTTGCTCCTATTAAATGGGCATTCCCCATTCTCATTTTCTCTCATCTTAGCTCAGGTCCCAAAGGGAACAAACCTTTTAATAATTCTGTTGATTGAGTGATGAGTTTTCATGGCCTATAAGTGAAATGGTTTATTCCCTGCATACAGGGTTTCGGCAGGGCCTTAGGGAGGAGAGTTTGAGTTTTCTGTTAGGAGGTGGTGAAGCTCTTTGGAGGATTCATCCTGAACAGTCGTCAGTGCAGCCAGTATAAACCTGCCCTCTCATAGTGCATATGGCTCATGATCTGCCCTCCTGCCTTCTGTGATGGAAGGAGGTTCACTGTGCCACCTCCCTAGCATGAGTTCTCTTCTTAAACTGTTTATGATGGCGTGATCGAGCATGTGGCCTGGGCCGGATAACAGGATGCTCAGACTGCTATTTTTTTGCTTTTTTTTTTTGCTTTTTTTTTTTCAGAAATCTGAACATGTATGATGCCTGAGAAATGAGACTGTGGAACGAGAACAAAAACTTTCAGGCAAGAATGTTAATAACAGGAAAACACAATTACTCCTGTCTTTGCAGCAGAGTTCCTCTCAGAAGTTGGACAAGTCAGCTTAACAGTAATTAAATCATTTGAGTGTTAACCTGTGATCTGAACCATCAAAGTGGTGGGCAGCTTCAGCAGTGGCTGGTGCCCACAGGAAGTGAGCCCTGACCAGCTGAAGTGCTGCATAATGCCAAATACCCCCAATGGGGAATCCAAAACTCCAAATTAGTGGGTATTTTCAATCTTAAGGTCTCTGTACCTCTACTCTTCCTCCTCACAAAGGCAGTAACACCTTCACATCTCCTGAAAGGGCCGCTGGACAAATAAAGCCATTGATAGTCTTGATATGCAGAAGAACAGGGTCGAAAGAAAATGTTGAAAGGCTGTTTATTAAATGTGCATTATCCCTCCTGTACACTGAACCAGGGTAAAGGTCCTGGGGACTCATGGGTCTGGGATCAAAGTGTATGATTACAGAATTACAGAATTAACGACTGTGTTTCAGTGCTCATCAACAGGCAAGGACAAATATTATCCCCACATTTTCTGACCTGTGAGTTCTCAGCTTTACAGTTTTAGCATCTTTTGTGTGTGTGTAATTTGCCATGTGCTACAGCCTTATTACTTTTATTAAAATTGTTCTAGACAGCGTTCATGGGTCTTCACCCTTGGCCATCTCCCTATAAAGAATGGGTCTTAAATTACCACAAGTGATGTGTACAGGATTAAGAAAGGACCCAAACCTCTCATAACCTTACTTTACTGTGCCAATTTCCCCCCTGCTTCAGGGGAAATATTTACAATAAAACAGCTTGTAGATTTGTAGTGACATCTTTAAATTATCTTATCTCGTGGCTGGAATGGGCATCACTGACATTTTATATATAGAAAAACATCACCACTGGCCCAGTATTGTATACAGCAAGGAGTAGCGTTGAAGGTAATATTCGTGTTGTTGCCAAGGACTGGACTAATGGAATATTATTTTACAATTGGGTAATGCACATTTCTTTTTGAAGTTCCTTTGAGCTTGGAAAATTTGAATTATGTGTAGAAAACTTTAAATAGACGATTCAGGTATCTATATGTTTGTACTTTGTAATATGGACTCTCAGCCCAGGAAAAGTCAGAGACTTAGAAATTGTGTTGTGTCTGAGGAAAAAAGGAAAACCAGAAAGGTCAGAATTTTCTGGGAAACAGTATATTTGAATAGATTTCATTTTTAACAGCATGGTTTTGCTTTTAATATTGTACATATCAATGTTGTACATGTCAATGTTGTACTAATAAAACACAGCACATTTCTAAAAGCATTTCTGTTTCAATCAGCATTTTCCAACAGAAAATGTGTCCAGTGCAAATTTTCTAACCAACTCCATCTGAAAATGTTTGCAGCAAAATGTTGTCTGAAAAAATGTCCCCAATAAAGATAATTTTATTGTGCTGCTTCTCTGGCTGACTCCAATGATAACAAAGTTAACCATTGTCCTAGACGTACTAAAGAAATAAAATTGCTTGGAATTCTGTTATATACCTTTAGTTAATGTCAACATCAGCATTCCAATGCAAAGTTAAAAGAAAAATGGTATTATTATTTTTTCCTGCTATTTCACATTTTACAGAATTTGCCCTAAGCATAATTTCTGCAAGTGTGGCTGAAAGAGCGAACAGAACTTCTACTGACCCACTGACTTGCCTAGGCACAGGTGACCCATCACAGTATCTTATACCATGAAGGTAACACTCTTCGCTCCATAAGCCAAACTATTTTGCATCTTCCTCCTTTTTATTTTATGCAAAGATTTGGTCAATGTAAATGGCCTGCGAATATTTACTTTATTTTAAGATGCATAAGATCCTTTAGTCTGCTTCATTAATGTATTTCGTGTGTTAGGGAAGACTAAGCTTGTAAGCTTTCAGCCCACTTCTTGAGCAAGCTGAACTGCAGGAAATTCATACCGAAAAATGATCAAAGGAAAAATGTAATTTCTTTATCAAATCTGTTTATGAAAATCATGCTTGATGTCCTCTCCCCATTGCTGATATGCATATGCAAGCGATATACTTAATAATAAAACTAAATGAGAAATTTGGCTAAACACCATACACTAGTTCAGGTGTCCAATCCACGCTACCAAAAAGAGATGATGTTGGATGAGAATGGTACTTCAAATTATTTTCACTTACATTTTCATTACTGAATTGGCCGTCTAAAAATAAACCCACCATTTGCTATAATTTAATAAGGTTGATATATGTTTTTATAGATGTGCTCCTACTTCCCTGTACCAAATGCAACCTTTTCTCTGCCCTTCTCTCTTCCTCTCCTTCTCTCTCTCTCTCACAACACAGGTTTGCAGATGCTGCTGGCCTGCACGTTTCAGAAAATGTTGCTAATTCACTGTCATTACTGCTAATAGAGAAAAGAAAAACCAGTGTGAAGTTTAACCTTTCATTCTGTAATTTCTCATATTGGAAGATACCCTTCTATAAAAATAATATCAGTATCATATATCATTTATTAGCAGACATGATAATGTAGATACACATGTAAAATTAAGAATTGAAGGGCACTCTCCAGCTGCACATCAGGCAGCTACAGCAAGTGATAGCCATTAGCTAAAATAGCCACTAGAGGCCTTCATTTGCTAGGGGCTGTCAGAAGTGGTGAAGACGGAGCCCCGCTGCCCACCCAGGGCTGGTTACCCCTAAAGCTCCGGGGGACTCTGCTCCCTCCCTCAGCAGGGTGCAATTCTCCGCGTGAAAAAAAATCTCACAGGATCTCCAAATAGACGTGCCAAGCTGATTTTCCCTCCACTCATCCTCCAGAAAAAAAAAGGGGAATTAATAAATAATCTAGTGGTGTGATTTGTTACAGGCAATGTGTGACACTGCAGGAGCAGTGCTCCCCGCAGGCGCCAGCACGCCGACCTCCTCCCCTTGGGCTGCTGTCCCACTGATCCCAACCTCCTGCAAACACCTTGTCGGGATAACAGCGTGGTTCCGCTCAAAAACCGTGAAAATGAGAGGAAGTCCGGTGAACAATGGTGGGGGTGTTTTATTTCCAGCCCTTATGGCAGCTCAGGATTAAGTGGGTTTACATTATTCTTTCACTACGGCCGTTGGGACACTAAGTCGGTGTAAATGCGCCCGGCGGTTTATTTGCTGCCGCCCCCCCGCCCATGAGGCTGGTATTCTCCTGCTAGCCGCCTGCTCTAAATATGGCCATGGCCAGTGTGTCAATAATCCCCCTCTTTAAGGGACCTGCAAACACTAGTGTTGGGACATTCTTGCTGTTCAGATGTCTAGCTGACGTCTGATGCTTAAAACGGAGCATGCTTTCATCCCTTCGTGCATTGTCGTAAGCCCCCGATGATTACTCTTAAAAGGGTGCCTCCGCTACGCAGGGAAACAGTTGCTGACCAAACAAGACACAGCTTGCTTGCCTCAGCCTTCTTGAATGCCTAGTCACTTCAGGTTTGTACCAGCCTGACCAAGCGGGACCATGTCTACCTTTGGCTACAGAAGAGAGCTCAGTAAATATGAAGACATTGATGAAGATGAGCTCCTCGCTTCTCTCACTGAAGAGGAGCTGAAGGAGCTGGAGCGGGAGCTGGAGGACATAGAGCCCGACCGTAACCTTCCGGTGGGACAACGGCAGAAGAGTCTGACGGAGAAAACACCGACGGGGACTTTCAGCAGGGAAGCGCTGATGGCCTATTGGGAGAGGGAGACCAAGAAACTCTTAGAAAAAGAGAGATTGGGTGCGTGCGACAAGGTAAGACACTGGGGCATTTGCTGTTTCCTAGAAATATTTGGGGTTGTTCTTCCCTGGCATGATCTCGCTGGCTGTTTTAATTTTCTTTCAGTCTCCTGTGGTATTTTTAAGAACATTGTTAGCCATACTTTTGTGCCTGCTAAAGCACTCCATATTAGCTCAGAGAGTTTTTGCTCACTCTGGAAATACCTTAAATGCTCAGTTGAGAACAGAAGAAAGTCCGTAAAAACTATCTTTAGTGATTAAAATAGGAAAAATTTTAAAGGGCATGTTAGAAATTATTGCCAGGTAGAGGTGTGGGCTTTTGGATAACATTTGATTTTGTTTAAACGCTAAAAAGAGTGCCTTTTCCTTTCCTTCAAAAAAAAAAAATCAGTATTGACTGCTGAGAAGCACATCAGGAAGATAAATTTGAATACATGTTATGTCTGAAGTCAAGTAAGCGTCCGCCAGGCTTCGTGCTCGCTGGAAGGAAGCTG
>NW_009259596.1:2385864-2395399 GCF_000687185.1 Egretta garzetta
CTTGTGGAGATTCTTGGGACGGCTCGGGAGTCTTCTGGCAACTGTTGTCAGAGGGTAGCTGTAAGTTATTTAAAAAGTGGCCTGGGGTAGAGTCATCAGCCAAACCATTTATCTGTATCCCCCCTCCCAAAAAAAAGAAAACCAATAGTGCTTGTTAGGCAATTTGTCCCCAGAATAAAAATGTTCATAATAAAACCCGTCCCTGAACTGCAAATGAACGGCACAGCTGGGCGGGAGTGAAGGGCTCAGCCCTAGCAGGCACCGGGCGCTCTCAGTCTAAGCTGATGTCCATGTTGGCATCCCCTGGGCCTTGCTAAAACATGTGAGACCGAGCTCTAGCAAAAAGCAACTTTCGTTTTCACATTGGCTGCATGCAATTTCAAAGCAAAGTGGGGACTTGGGGATGCGAGTAGCTTTTTGTTTTTTAAGCACTTCTTCGTACCAAGCTCTGACTCTGTTTATAGGGACACGTTTTCCCACCTTTAAGTAGAAAATAATACAGCAAAGGCAAAGACAGCAAAACTATACGCAGAACTTCTAACAGCCTTGATTCAGGAGCTTGGTTCATTTGCAAGAAAATAATTGAAGTTTGTGCATTAGATAAAATATTCTCCTAAAGAAAAATCACCTGGATTAAATTAGCCTGCAATAATAATATCCAGGATTTCTTTACACATAAGTGTTTTCTCCTGCTGGTGAATGGCGGTGTAATGACTTTGCAGGCGAGTGCACAGACCACTAGCTGTCGTCAAACCATTAGTATCGGCTTGCAGACGTTGACTTAACTCCCTGTTTGTCAAGTGCTAGGGAGGCAATGGCAAGATTAATGTTTATATCCAGCTGAGCCTGGAACTCGAAACCTGGACAGTTCCAAAAAACCTTCTGAACAGGTCTAGTTCAGTGTCTTATATAATGGCAGGATTTTTTTTTTCTTTTTCCATATCTATACAGCATTAACGATGGGTACTGGCTAAACCTCAAAGTGGCTAGCAAAAGCCTCTCTACTTTCTGATCTGAGAAGAAACTTCCTAAATGCATCCGTAAATATGAAAATGTTGACATGCTGACGTAGAGGGCACAAAGGCTCTCTCCACTGAAGGCAGTAAGAAAGCTCCTTCTGAGTTTCTTGAAAGCAATTTTCTTCTTGCCCTCAACTGTCTGGAAGTTAGACACCTTATCTAAAATGGTTATTTTTGCTCCTTCTATGGCTAGTGGTGAGAAGTCAGCCCCTCCAGAAGGCAAACATCCTGCAGATAGCCTTTTAGGGTGAATGGCTTGCCCTTCAGAATATTTACATCTCCGCACTGACTCTTAGTCCTCACTTTTCATCAAGTAACTACTACTAGGTAAGATGAAGCCCTGCAGGCTGCCTGCAGCAGTTCTGTACTGAAACGCTGCCACAGTAACAGGGCATGCCTCTGTGGGTCTGCAAAGGGAAGAGTACTCGATTTCAAACTTCTTGTGCAGTTTGTTATGACACCAAACAATGTGTGTGACAGGAAATTAAATCCCCCCCTTTCACCCCAGAAATGTCACTCAAAAAAAAAAAGTATTTTTTTAATTAATCTAGTGTCATCAGGCATATTAGCAGTCCATTTAGAGGCACCGCCTTCTGCTCATCTGCAGCTGTATGTATTCCTGAACAGATAAAAGCATAACCATGAAGGCATGTTCCTGGGTACCTGCTGCTTTCAGCTTCTAAAAGACTGCATATATGTGTAGAAGCTACAGATATAAATCTTAGTCCCATAATAAACCTGGCTTAAACACAGCCCTGTTTCTATACGCAGCACAGCACCTCTCAGTGTAAGGGCCTTCCCACACATGATCCACAGGAGAAGCAACAGGGCCGGACCCTGCAAGCCCTCAGTGCGCAGGGCAGCGGGGCTGGACCCGGCAAGCCCCCCAGGTGCTGAACGTTCAGGAATGACAGGCTGGAACAGCTTGATGTCCTGTTTGAGTGGAGTCACACTTCTGCAAACATTACAATTACCACCTGGTTTGTGTGTGTCCCAACACAGAAATCTGCTTCAGATTGTGACACAGTACCATGCAACCTGTCATTACTATTATTTTAACCTTCCCCTGCATTTTCAGAGCCAGACAATCAAGCAAGCCTAAAACAGCACAGGTTTTCTAAAAATAGACTGTCATGTTAGTAACACACTTGTTTTCCAGAAGCACAGAACAGAATCACTGTGGCCTCAGAGTGTATTCACTTCGTAAAATACCCTCTAGTATTTTACAAAGACTAAAATATGAATGTTGCCAAAGTAGTGCATACAGAACAATTATATTTCATCCAAAATTTTATAAACATTTACAAATGTAAATAAAAAGGCATAGGCTATGGCTTGTCCAGTAGACAAAACAGGACATGGGAGATCTTTTGGGGCGAGAGGCTTGAGGTTGGTTGTAGCGTGTGGGTTCAGCCATGGCCCATACAAGACTGCCGTCCTCCATGTGGAGAGTGAGACTTTCCTGGGGCGCAGACTTTTTGCTGCTCCTGAGCAAAGAATTATCGTCTGCCACCATAACTGCTAAGGGCACCAGGCAGAGCTTTGAGAAGTGGTTCCAAATTTGCCTTCTTGGTGCCCACCAAACACACAGAAATAACCTTGGATTTTAGAAAAACAATCAGTTCTCTGTAGGCAATGAGTTATAACGAGTTACAGTACGGCAGCTGACCTGCGACAGCTGTTGGCGAGCACAGCCTTAGCTCTTGGCAAACATGAAGAAATTTGGGGATTATTGGCATGTGATTACTTGTTACCTGTGGGAATGCGTCCGAATCTTTTCTTCACAGATAGCTTCTAAGTGTGTATAGCCCATGTAGTGCCTCCAGAGTCTTTTCGACATGACTCCCTGTAATTCTGAATTATTTTGAATGTCCATATGCATGTTTACACATGCCAACACTATTAGTATTCTCAATCATGCAGTCTTTAGCCTTTTCAGAGGTACTAAAATATGCAAGGGAGTCTGAGCATCGACACAGATGTCTAATCCTTATGAAATGAAGAAACTTGTTGCTCATAGATCATGTCCATTCTGAAAGTGCTGTCTTGTGTTTCTGCTGGCAAGGATCCGAATAATATCTCCTCGTGGACATGCCAACACATAGAAAACATGAAGTATGTCCATGTTGCAATATCTTGTGTCAAATTTACTCTTGGCAGCAATCATTGATGTCAGTAAAACAGTTCCAGTTTATGCTAAGTATTTGTCTTCTAAAAAATACGGATGAAATAATGTTAAAAAGGCGTTAGGTGCTGAAACATTATCTGTTCTTCTAGCTGTCTCTGTTTCTGGGGATTTATTTTTAGTCTTCAATGTTAACTTTTATAGTTTCAAGATAATTGTTTTTGTGAAAAAAGGCAGTAGCTACATTACTACAAACATGTTTAACACCCACACCTACATTCCTGTTCAGGATTCTGAGCAAGAAGACAACTCAGAAGACATTCAAGAAGAACTTTTCACAGAAAGCAATAGTGAAGTGTCTGAGGAGGCATATACTGAAGAGGATGATGAAGAAGAAGAAGAAGAGGATGAGGAGGAAGATGAAGATGAGAGTGATGATGAGGATGAGGAAAAGCAAAATGCTGCAGCTGGTGAAAGTCCTGAGCATGGCCGGAGTTCTGACCACATAGGACGCAAGAAGTGTAACGATGCAAAGGACAATGAAAACTTACTCAATGGCCATGATGGAAAAGACACAGATAATCTGAGCTTAAAAAGCAGTGCCATCCACCCTTGTGGAAATCCAACAGTTATTGAGGATGCTTTGGAAAAAGTTAGGAGCAACGACCCTGACACCACAGAGGTCAATCTGAACAACATTGAGAACATCACTTCACAGATGCTTATACAATTTTCTCAAGCCCTGAGGGACAACACAGTGGTTAAGTCATTCAGCTTGGCTAACACACATGCTGATGACAACGTTGCAATAGCTATTGCTGGTATGTTAAAGGTAAATCAGCATATAACTAGTCTGAACATTGAGTCAAATTTTATCACAGGCAAAGGAGTGCTGGCCATCATGAGAGCTTTGCAGAATAACAAGGTTCTAACAGAACTGAGGTTCCACAATCAAAGGCACATCATGGGCAGCCAGGTGGAAATGGACATAGTTAAACTGTTGAAAGAGAACACCACTCTGGTCAAGCTTGGATACCACTTTGACCTTGCTGGCCCAAGAATGAGCATGACAAGTATCCTGACAAGAAATATGGATAAACAAAGGCAAAAGCGTATGCAGGAGCAGCGGCAACAAGAGTCTGGTTGTGACGGAGCCATCAATCCAAAGAGCAAAGTCTTGCAGAAGGGGACACCTCGGTCTTCACCTTATGTGTCACCTAAGAGCTCACCTTGGTCCTCTCCAAAGCTCTCTAAGAAAGCATCACCAGTGAAAAGTCAGCCTCCAGCTCCTGCAAGGCACCAACCAGGAATATAGCCGAGGTCATCAAACAGCAAGAAAGTGCAAAAAAAGCCTTAGTGAATGGACAGAAAAAGAAAAAAGGCAAAAAAAGCAAAAAACATGAGAACAGCATATTGAAAGAAATTAAAGATTCTCTAAAATCAGTCTCGGACAAAAAATCAGAGGAAGGCTCACGACCCTCCACTCGTCCCTCCACCCCACAGAGGTCTCTCCATGACAACCTTATGGAAGCAATTCGGGCAAGCAGCATAAAGCAATTGAGGCGGGTAAGTAAGAGATCCTATTTCAGTTACTGGTTGTGGCTCAGGTATAGCACAAGCTTAATTAATTTTAGCACCCATATATTTAATAAAAAAAATATTCTTTAAAATGTGAGCATAAGACAGCACTTGGGAGGAAGCTTTCCTCTGATCAGGCCTTTCTCAGCACACTGATTTCTGTTTGACCGTGATTTAGACAGGAAGTGGGGTACTTTCCCAGGTTCAGGCTTGTTACGGGAGATGGTGCCGTAGCACAAGGCTCTTGGGAGTGCATCTCTGGTAGGAATTTTGCCATCCAGGCTGTACAGCAAATGTAATGAGCACCCTCCCCACCCCACCCCCGTTTCGTAGGTGGAGGTACCAGAAGCCCTTCGGTGAAAGCCTGGAAGACGGAAGAATCAGAGCGCCTCAGTGGTCGAGGGGAGGCTACTCGTCCATTCACTGGTGGTAACATAGACTGTCTAGCAAGCTGCTTCCAAAGTACACTCTTAGATTCAAACCATTTCTCTTTTATTTCAAAGACATAAACCCGCTAAATACGAAACAATGCTTTAAGGATACATTTGCCTTGTAATCTGTAAATATGGAAATAATTTTCTTTTTTATTTAATGAGATTTCTATTGAGAAATTGCTGCTTATTTAGATATTCTTTTCAATATCTGATTGCACACCACTGGACAAGTTCTTCACACTGAGATGTAATAGTTTACCAACTCGTGTTTTCTTCTTCTTCTTTTTTTTTTTCCATGAATTTACAATAAATGCGGTTTGAAGCTTTCAAGACACATAGTCTTGGGTTTCTGTGAGTGAAAAAACCTACCAGATGTTTGCGCCAAGTTCATGAGCATTAGGGAAGTCTCCTGGGAAAGAACGTGAGATCTTTCTCAGCTGCAGCCATCAAGCCTGCTTGAAGGACAGTACCTGAGTCCATATGTTAGTGCAGCTGCATGCTGACATGGGAAAAAATGGTTTATAAGGCTATATACAATTAAAATTCAGCTGCGGGCTGTGTCAGGCCACAGGTGTTGCGTACCAGGTCCTAAACCTTGATCTAGCAGAAGGGGAAGTGGGTGATGAACAGGACTGCAGTTCATGGTGACTTAAAGTTTAAAAATTAGTGTAGGCGTCTTAAGGGTGCAGCAGAATTATCCAGCTGAGACGCATTCAGTACAAGCTCACACTGCTGTATCTAGGCAGAACATACCCCAGCGCAGGCATTCAGGCAGGCAGAGAAACTTGCAAAGCAGTCTAGCGTTCGGGTGGAAAAAGGCTTTCATATGATATCGGCAAGAACAACAAGCAGGGTGTGAACTGTCAATATGATAGGGTGGAAGCAGAGCCAGTATCATTTGGAGGTGCACGGCTGGAGGTATCACATCACAGGCGATGGCACGAATAGCCCTCCTTCGTGTAGTACGAGGCTTCTCCCTCTGTCAGATTAGTTACGGTTCTGGGTGCTTCAGTTAGTGTGAAGGTAGTGATAACATGAAGAAAACCGAGCAGTGGCCAAAATGCTGAAAGGCAAGAGGAGATGTATATTTAGAAGCACCATTAAATATTAATCAGTTTGCTCATTTCAACAATAAGTAACAGAATTAGTATTTCTTTTACATAAAACCACACCAAAGAGGATTACCCAAGGTTACCCAACATCACCGTGGTGTTGAAAAAATACAGGTAAGCTTGTATCTAGAAATATTAATGAGACAGATTTCCCCAGAAAGAGGAGCAAATTACTGGAGGGAAATGAAGCATAACAGAGAGGGTTTCCATTAGTAATTTGTCAGGACTGTTACTGTTACGGCAAGAAAACAGTGAAGATGCATTTTTGCTTTTTTATTTATTGACTAGAACATACCAAAAGCAATTTATAACTAACTGAAACACTTCCCAACATTTTTCCTCTTGCCTCAGGATCACAACAACTCATTTCTAGACCCATTATCACAGGAAATATGGTACGTACTATTAGCTTTTAGCTGCCTTTATAATTGCATAGGTTCCCATAGCATAAAAATCAACCTATGGTCAGTCTCCCATGACCAAATGGAAGCTGGAGCTTGGGATCTTCTGAGGATGGAAGCCATGCTGGAACACACACCACAGTCAGGAGGAGACCTGTGACCCCAGACCTTGTTCCCAGCAGCTTTGTGAAGGATGAGAAACAGCAAAATGTTTGATCGAACGCCACAAGCAGCTAAGCAGTTGCAGGGGAGAAGGAAAGATAGGGAGGGGACTCAGGGAAAGCACAATGGAGAGGATTTGGAGGAAGACAAGAAAACGTTTAAAAAACCCAAACCCAAACCTTTAAGGAGAGAGGGAGAGTGAGAAATGAGGAAACTATCTGTATGGGAGGTGAAAACATTAAAAAAAAAGATGATGATATAGAAGGAAATGAATACCGAAAAGTGGCAGATGAGAGAAGAGAAAAATGTGGAAGAAGAAGAAAATCTAGAAAAAGGAAAAAAGGAACGTAAGCTTCATCTTCAGGTTGGTAAGAGCTGCTGGAGTTACTCATTTGCAGGACGAGAGGGCGATGGGCACGGTCCTTGTGAAGGCTCGGCCGGAGCTGCTGACTGCGGTTGCTGAGAAGTGGCCCATGGGTCCCCTCTGGTGCTGCGTCCCGCTCTCGTGATGGGGATTAGTATTTCAGCTAAAATGTAAAGTCATGGAAGCGGCGTTGGCATGCGGTTATTTAAGGTCCTGTGCCACGCTCCCTCACAAAGTGCCAGTCCCGCGCCTTAGCCAAAGTCTGATCTGGGTAATTACCTTCTGCCTACATATACTTCACAGCGGTTTCACTTGGAGGCATTTCAAAACCTGTTTCCTATTTGCAGAGTCACGAGGCAAAGCCCCCGAAAACACCTTGCTACGGTTTTGGTGCCCCACTGAAAGGAAAGGCAGCCCCCTTCCCTCTTCAGGTGGGTGTCAGCCCTGCTGCTGATGGCGCTGAGCTCCCTCACAGATGCTTCCAAGGAGCAATCTGTCTTCCTTTCAAATAGGCAAGCAAGCACCGCATGACAAACATGCAAAACCCCTCTGGGGGTTAGAGTGCTGCCTTCCCGGACTGTGAGATGGTTTAGCAGGAGCCAGGAGGTGCTAAGCCGTGTTCCTGCCTGAGGAGCAAACACCCTGCAACTCTACATTTCCCCTGGGACCCAGGTCCTGCTTGTAAGCTCAGTTTACTTTCTGAACCCTTCCCTTGAGTCACAGGGGGCCAGATAATCTCCTCTGGAGGCCTGATTGCCTCTTGTTTGACCTGTAAGGAAGGTGGCCCCTTGGTCAGCTCCTGCACATCCAGTGCTGTGCCCCCATCAGAGCTGGATGCGGTGTCTGGACAAGGGAGTCCCAGGGTGCAGGTATGCTCCTCGTTTGGTCTCGTAGGGCTCCCTGCAGTGGGTGGCCATCCACTCTCTCTCAAAGACCAGTCAGAGAAACACATCAAAATCTGTCAAAATGAATTGGTCAGCAATACAAGAGTTGCAAAGGATAACCGAGTGTCTGCTGTCACTGAAGAGGTAAAGGGACAGGAGTGGACAACGGGTTATAATGTCTTTAGGAACAGACAATATATCCTTAGAACATTATTTATCTCCTCATGAGTTGCAGAAATAACCAGCCCACTGAAGACCAGAAATACTGTAGCTTCCCGAGGAAGAAAAAAAGCAAAACCTGCCTCCCTTATTTACACTGTGCCAAATCTCTCCTGTGAGCTTTCCCCCAAATTCAGGCTGGGGGCAGGAGGGGAGGGCTGGGTACTGCACAGACCGCACAAGCTTCACGCCGTGGTTGCGCCTGAAGTGGGGCCCTCCCACCGCCCTGCTGCGGCCCTGCCCTGCGCGCTGCCGCGGTGCCGCTGCTGCGGTCATCTGCGGTGGGAGGCTCTGCCGCCCCGCAAAGCCCCACGCTCCAGGTAGCCCAGCAAGGAGGCACTGCCTCCACTGCAGCTTCGTGCTTTGGCCCTTCCCCATAAGGTGTGCCCATGTCAACATCCGTGCCGTGTAGCACGGTGCGAAAGAGCTGGCCTGCTGAAGCACCAGAAATATCGGGGCTTGACTGTTACCTGTAATGCCAGTATTTGGCCCTTTAGTTTGTGCCTCGTCACCTAGGGAAGTGTCTGAGCTTATAGAAAGAAAAGGAACTCATAAAAGTCCAAGACATTTAATTTCCATGCCTTCTGGAAGTTTCCTGCCTCCTGCCAAGTCCCCTGTTAGACATTCTGGACAGTGACCCACGTTGCTCTGCAGCTCGGGGCTTTAGCTGGGGGTAGAGGTGCTGGTCTGACAGCCCTGCAGAGGTGCTTCCTTCCCACCAAAGAGGGCAGGTGGCCAACGAGGCTCCTTCCAGGTAAAGCCACATCCATTTCTGGAGGCTGACCTGTGCTGCACCAGCTGGGAAGCCAGAGGAGCTGGTGGAGCAAGGTCCCAGCATGGTGTGGTGGGCGGATGGATGTCCTGGGGCACAGGAGGCTGCAGGGCAGAGGGGAGCGGGAGGCGATGATCAGGGCCTCTCCCTTGCCGAACGCCAGCACAACATGGGTGCAACCCTCCAAGGCACAGAAGAGAAGCTGTGAGTATTCAAGACTTCCACACCACCATTCATACAGTTTCCTCAGGAGTTCATCAGAAGTAATAATTAAGGCAGAGCAGCTCCACAGCCAAAATAGAGAGGACTTGTCTGTAGGCTGTTTAGAGAGTGACACGTAAGTGCCATGAGGTAGTCATGAAGCCATGCCTGGATGTAAGGGGAGAAGTAGCTCCAAGAACTATTCCCGGGTGCAGGCCCGAGTGAAAGAGCATCTGGACGAGTGTGTACAATTCCAAGAACTAA
>NW_009259596.1:2395434-2396433 GCF_000687185.1 Egretta garzetta
GGGCTAGGATAGTTGGGGAACTGGAGAGGCTGTCCTGTGAGAGAGAAGAGAACAGGTGGTGAGATCTGTCTAGCCAAACAAAGGCTCAAAGGGATTTCAGCTCATGGCTATAAATACTGCAAAGGGGAAAGAGCTGCAGGATGCTGTTAGCACCGGGGAAAAAAAAGGGCAGAAACTGTGCATGACTTGCACTTGGATCAGAAATTAGAAGAAATTTCCTAACTCTTAGAACAAGAAGGTTCTTGGAACAGCATTCCCATTAAAAAGTAATGGACAAATTCACCAACTTACTGATAAAAGAATGCAAGAAGCTTATGAAAAGGATAGTATGGTACGGTGCTATCAGTAGCAGAAGCCTGAAACTGGTAACACAGAAGCTCCTGCCATTGCTATATTAATGCTTTTAGATGCAATAATTCCACAGGATCTGCAAGCCAGAATAGTATTGAAAGTTGCAAAAATTTACAATTTGTAGTAAGATGCTTTATTTTCAAATCCATGCAAGTCAGATGTAACTTTAGAAAAAGACTATCACATGGAGGTCAAAGTCTTCTACTAGAGCTGGCTTAACACCACCTACGCCTGATACCAACAGGAACCAAATACTTACAAGAGGGAGCAGAATTTGATTCAAATATTGATAATCCCAGCATTGCGCATACACTGTCCTGGTCTGACAGATCTCCATTTCCAAAACCCTGCACTTAGGAGAGAATTCATTTTTAGATTCATTCCTTGAAAGTTACCAGTTTACTTTCACTTGCCAGTTCAATGACTTCATTATGAATATTAAGTTCATGAATAGGATAGTGATAATTGTGCCTTACACACAAGGAGAAAACTTGCAACCAAGAGATAAAGCCTTGCTCAGGAGTTAAATCACGTCCCCGTGTCACTGAGAAGATGCTTTTTAGAAGCATCTGGTGATTTGGAGTGGCCACTTTTGTATAAGTAGCATGAGATATTTTTCTTTTCAGACTTGCAAAATGTCAGCCCACT
>NW_009259596.1:2396489-2404541 GCF_000687185.1 Egretta garzetta
TTGGTAATTTTATTTTATCTGACAGTTCTCTTGCTCTTGGAAGCATAGAGGACTCGTGTTTAAGAGCTGCTACCCAGAAAAGGCCTTCATCTTCTGAGGCGAGACATCTCAACATCCCACATCTCAGCTGGGACTTGGGCTTCCCGGTCAACAGTCCCAGAGCCACGAAGGAGGAGGATTGCAGGCAAGGGATGCTGTCACAGCTCGGGTAGGCAAAGTGGAGGTATGAATCTGGATGAATTAAGTGGGCTGCTGGTAAGGGTTAGCTGTGGCAGGGTGGCTCCCAGCAGGGACCGACCTTTTCCGAAATCCCAGACCTGAGCTGCTCCCCACCTTGCCAGGGCTGTCCTGCAAGAGGGCCATGGGCTGAAGGTCCGTCGCAGCTTTGGGTCTGCTGGGTGGACGCAGCCTCATGCTGAAACTGGAAGGTGAAAGAGCGACCTGCAGCTAGCGCACAGCAGTTGAGGGGTTTTCTTTCTGTGAAGATGGCAGAAAAACAGGGCAACCCTCACCAACCGGCTGTGGGGTAGCTGGTGTGTTATCAGCCCCAGATGCCAGTGTTCTGTGTGAAAAGGATGGATCAGTCCAAAAGAAAAATGGAGGCATGGAAAAATTCTGTCCTTGTTGAAAGCAGGGCAACAGCCTGCCTGCCAGGTGTATTTATTTCTACCTATCTCTAACATTTGACTTTTCATCTTCAGATAAATACGAATTTTATAAGGCCTTTTTAATGGCAAAAAATGATTTTCTGTAGAACTCTAACACAGGGGAAGATGCTTCTCTTTCCTTAAAATATTGCCACAGTAAAAATTCTTAGTGAATGTCTGGTAAGAGGCAGAATATGTATCCCAGAGCCAAGACTGAGGGTTATGTCCTGGGCTGTGCTTCTGCTATTTGTGTACTCTGGGATATATTGCTTAATTTCTTGTGCCTCTACATTGCCTTGGAAATATCAGTAGTGATCTGCCTCACAACACGGCAAGGCTATGCTCACATAGACTCAAGTGTGCTCCAAGATCCTCAGATGTCAAGAGCTATTAGACACATTATTTTTGTTTATTTTTATTTTTATTTTTATTTTTATTTTTTTTTCACTAACAGGAATGTTTTGACTGGCTGAATATAAGTGAATATGGTGGGTGTCAGTGTATTTCTAAGCGGTAAGAGAAGCACAGCCAGTGACCCAGTGCAGGAAATTTTGTAAATGCAGCTGAAGCAAGCCATGAGGACAGGAATCCCGAGGCTGACTTGGCCATGCAAGAATGCTGTTTAAAGGAAGATGTGCTGTTGCTGTCATTTATTCACTTAAGAAACAAGCATATATGAAACTGAAAGGACGGAAGGACAGTCAGAAATGCTTATGCGTCCTGAGGAGGATAAACTGGGGCTGTTCCCCAGGAGAGGCCTAGGAGATGATTTTGCCAGACTATCCAAGTATAACATCTATCCATCAGACTATTTTTCTTGCCTGGGAAATACTTGAAGTTACAATTCCATAGGTAGGAAACTCACCCCTTCTGTACCCCGTTACGCCTTTCTGCTGGGACCATTAGGTCAATCCACCCATAAAAGGCTAAATATTTCCTGGGCTTTTCTTTCCAGGGCTTTTTCTGAGGAACGTTTGGAGGCATAGCTTTATTTTTTTATTAACACACTCATGAATGTTCTTGAGAGCTGTCGATGAGCAATGGTTAAAGCAGTGAATCTCGCAGGCACCTGCGGGAAGTGACCCCAGCGAGGTCACTCCCTTCGCTCTGTCTCAGCTCCCTGCTCTCCAAACCAGCGATGCACGCATGTGTTGCTGTGTTTCATGAACAAGCTGGAAGACACCGGTGCTCATGTTCCATGCGCTCTCGAACACTTCTGCCGCACCCCAGCTCTTCGTTTTCTTCTTCACCAGGCCTGCCCTGACCACAGCAGGTTGGTCTTGATTGCGTAGGGCGAGCAGGTACAGGTGAACTCTGCCTGTACGGTGAGCCGGTGAGATGGGCACCAGGGCCAGCCCAGAAGGAGCGTGCCTGCACAGGCAGTGCTTGGACGGGGCAAGCCTTCCTGCCTTTCATCCCAGTTTAGCACACAGGTTTGGGTGCATCGCTAGCCCATGCCAGGCTTATCTTCTCTCTAACCAGTCATGAGCTAAACTTGTCAGTCTCTGCTATAGTTTAGAGTGACCAAAAATAGTCTAAGTGAGATCCAATCACTTCAAGCATCCTAACAGCTGGATGTTAGGTGCAACACCAGTCAGAATAGCTCCAGGACAATTTTGCAGCTCTGGATGAGCACTGCTGTGGTCCCTGTTGCCCCCTTCATGCCTGCCTGCCTGCGTGTTGCTGCTCCCTCTCTCACCAAACCTGCAATCAGTCAATTTGGGGAACCAAAAAAAGAGAAAAGGAAAGGAAAGGAAAGGAAAGGAAAGGAAAGGAAAGGAAAGGAAAGGAAAGGAAAGGAAAGGAAAGGAAAGGAAAGGAAAGGAAAGGAAAGGAAAGGAAAGGAAAGGAAAGGAAAGGAAAGGAAAGGAAAGGAAAGGAAAGGAAAGGAAAGGAAAGGAAAGGAAAGGAAAGGAAAGGAAAGGAAAGGAAAGGAAAGGAAAGGAAAGGAAAGGAAAGGAAAGGAAAGGAAAGGAAAGGAAAGGAAAGGAAAGGAAAGGAAAGGAAAGGAAAGGAAAGGAAAGGAAAGGAAAGGAAAGGAAAGGAAAGGAAAGGAAAGGAAAGGAAAGGAAAGGAAAGGAAAGGAAAGGAAAGGAAAGGAAAGGAAAGGAAAGGAAAGGAAAGGAAAGGAAAGGAAAGGAAAGGAAAGGAAAGGAAAGGAAAGGAAAGGAAAGGAAAGGAAAGGAAAGGAAAGGAAAGGAAAGGAAAGGAAAGGAAAGGAAAGGAAAGGAAAGGAAAGGAAAGGAAAGGAAAGGAGAAGAGAAAAGAAAAGAAAATGAAAAGAAAAGAAAATGAAAATGAGCCAAACAATAAGGAAGACTATTCTGGTTTTGTTCTCCAAATCTCTCACTGCAGGTTCAGCGCTGTGTTGCTGGTGCAGGGGAGGTGGTGGGAACCTCTGGCCAGGAACAGAGGGAGGACAGCGTCGGGCAGCATGGATTTAGCTTACCTTAAATTGTTCTGGATCTGTACCCTAAGCTCTTTGTGACAACAGAACCGCAGATGTTGATAGCGCAGCACAGCTGAGCAGCCTGTATCACCCCACCATGCTGCTGGCTCCCACTCTCAAATTCCCACTGAGCTGAATCCCACAGGTCACATGGAGAACTGAGCTCACAGCTGGGTGCCAGACAATCCCGAGCTCTAATCCCGCTCGGCCAGCTCTGTGCTATGAGACACGGTGTGCCTCAAGGGCATTGAGCAAGCTGTGTCAACTTCCTATCTCTGCAGAGAATAGAAATGAGTTACACGAAGTGCTTCCAGAGTGGCCTTTGCTCCACAACAAGACCAAATATAATTAAACCAGTCCCTAAAAATACATAGTAGATGGAGGTCCTAGTATCCCTAAACAACTATCCATTGGGAAGTCTTCTTTAGTGCTTTGTCACCTTCTCAGGTGGAAAGTAAGCCCATTACTTTTTGTATCAAGCACACTGGACATGGAGGAGCATTCACACTGGATGGTTGTTATTTGGCTACCTCAGAGTGGCAATGCGTGGCCTCATCTGTGATTAGCACAGCCTGCTAATATTACAAAATGCTGTAGCTCATTCTGCCGCTTAATTACATGCAGGGTGACCAGACCTGTTCAATGCTAAGGCTACTGGGTCCTCTGACAGTCATCCTTTCAAAAGCTATTTGTGCCCATAGCTCATTGCACACGTTAGCTAGCTGTGATCCCACCAAGAGCACGATTAATTCTGAAGCAGTCAGCTATTGCCCCTGCAGTGTGCTACTCCGCAGCTCCTCAGCTACATTCCTCACCAGAAGAGACATGGTGGTGAGTAACTGAGAACATGGGGTCTTTACACATTGGGGGATCTCCATGACTCAAGAATGTTCTCCCATCACTTGCTTTGCCTGTCAGTTTTCTGAAGAAAAGACTGAGAGGGGATTTCATCAACACGTATGAATATCTTAAGGGTGGTGGATGTCATGAGGATGGAGCCAGACTCTTCTCAGTGGTGCCCAGCGATAGGACAGGGGGCAATGGGCACAAACTGAAGCATAAGAGCTTTCAATTGAATACGAGGAAGAACTGCTTTACCTTGAAGGTGACAGAGCACTGGAACAGGCTGCCCAGTGGGGTTGTGGAGTCTCCTTCTCTGAAGATATTCAGTACCTGCCTGGATGATGGCCTGTGCAACATGCTCTAGGTGAACCTGCTTTAGCAGGAGGGTTGGACTAGATGGTCTCCCGAGGTCCCTTCCAACCCCTGCAATTCTGTGATTCTGTGATCATAGAATCATAGAATGTTTTGGGCTGGAAGGGACCCCTAGAGGTCATCTAGTCCAACCCCCTGCAGTGAGCAGGGACACCGCTAACCAGATCAGGTTGCTCAGAGCCCCGTCCAACCTGGTCTTGAATGTTTCCAGGGATGGGGCCTCCACTACCTCTCTGGGCAACCTGTGCCAGGACTGAACAAGCCCAACTCTCTCAGCCTGTCCTCATAGGAGAGGTGCTCCAGCCCTCGGATCATTTTAGTAGCCCTCTTCTGGACCCGCTCCAACACTTCCATGTCCTTCTTGTGCTGAGGGCTCCAGAGCTGGACGCAGTACTCTAGGTGAGGTCTCACCAGAGCTGAGTAGAGGGGCAGAATTACCTCCCTCGACCTGCTGGCCACGCTCCTCCTGATGCAGCCCAGAGTACGGTTGGCCTTCTGGGCTGCCAGGGCACATTGCCGGCTCATGTCCAGCTTTTTATCCACCAGCACCCCCAAGTCCCTCTCGGCAGGGCTGCTCTCGATCCTTTCTTCCCCCAGGCTGTATTGATACTGGGGGTTACCCCGACCCAGGTGCAGGACCTTGCACTTGGCCTTGTTGAACCTCATGAGGTTCACACAGGCCCACCTCTCCAGCCTGTCCAGGTCTCTCTGGATAATATCCTGTCCTTCTGGTGTGTCAACCGCACCACTCAGCTTGGTGTCATCGGCAAACTTGCTGAGAGTGCACTCAATCTTGCTGTCTAAGTCATTGATGAAAACGTTAAACAGCACCGGTCCCAGTACGGACCCCTGAGGGACATCACTCGTCACTGGTCTCCATCCAGACATCGAGCCATTGATCACTACCCTCTGGATGATACCATCTCATTGTTTTGGTGACACCAGTAGTGCTACCTGGGATAAAGTGGCCGTGGGCTGATAGGTGCAGAGGCGGTTCTTTCATCAGTGATGGGCCAATTCATCACTTCCAGGGCAGAATTTCTGACCAGAGTGAGAGAATCAGCCTGAGCCTCTGGGTGCTGTTGTTGTGGTGGGACTCACATGCCTGAGACCACTCAAAACGAAGACCTGAACTTCACTCTGTCGTATTTCAATGAATGTTTAAATACCTGCTTTCCAAATCAGCCTCTTTCCGAGCTGATAAATGTATATCCCCCTCTCCAAATGTAGCGGTGGTCTCAAGAGAATTTCAGTTTGACTGTAGCTTTGTTTATGGGCTATTTCCTTATTTGAAATCCCAGGTTAATGCATCTCTTGGACAGGTTCAGGGTGTCTCTCTCTCTCTCATTTGCTTTTCATGAAGTCTGGAGGCTTCATTTGGGGCAAATGGTGAAACTGTTCAGCTCTTCAACAAGACATGGGATGGAAAACCTCTGCAGGGCCATTCAGTCCTCTTGCTGGGGCTAGGAGAGCTGCAATGATCTCTGTACAAAGGAGAAAGAATATTCAAATGTGTCCACCTCGTTCCAGTCTTTCTGTCAGCAAGACATGCTGCCTGCCGCCCTGAGGTCACGGGAGGTCTCCAGGGCCATTGCTGGCATTTAAAAGCAAGTAATGGACTTGGGTATGTTATTTCTGATGCAGAACACCATACTTTAAAAGCAGCACGTCTAATTTAGTTGAAACCAGCTGGGAATGACCTGAAAGGAGATCAGGTGTTGCATAATTTATTACAGTAATCTTTTAAGTGAAATTAGGGATTTAGCCTGGAAATGCTGTGGAAGCTGTAGCTCTACTCTGATCTCCTGCCTCTTACACTGGATATTCTATAACGCTTCAAAATGCAAACGCTGAGCTGACCAGTAGCAGCATTTCCTGCACGATATCTACGGCTGCTTGCGAACAGGACTCCCACTGCGGTACAGAGGAGGAAGGCTGCATAAAAATATATGGGGAATGAAGGGTGCTATACCCCTTTATTTGCTTTTCCACTAAGTGGTATGTGAGACAGAGGGGGGCACCGTGGTGCCAGTGATCAGACTTCTCGATTGAAGGGCTTTCTCACCAGCTTGGCCTCCATGCTGCACGGCACCAGGAGAAAAGTTTAACTATGGTCGTTTTTTCTTTTTTTTTTTTCTGTGTCTTTTCCCATTCCTCCAACCAACACTTTCAAAATTACAGAGGAAACATGCCCCATCACTTCTGTTTTTTCCTGCTGCCCCTTCCCTTCATTTCAGTGTTTTGCATGGAAGAGGCTTGCTTTTTTTCTGTGTTTGCTCTGGGACATTTGTCTGTTTAATAACTCTCTCGGACACATACTCGGTGTGATCCAAGTGTTATCAGCTTGGGCTCAGGGTGCTCTCATCAATGTCAATCCTTTCCTCACACGTCTCTGCGCTGGGCTCCAAATTGTCATGTCAAAAGACACCCTGCAACCTTTTCTTTCCCCTTTAATCCTCATCTGGCATTGCTCGGGTCATGGGAGATGTAAGTACATGAGATAAAGCCAAGCCTAAACCATGAAGACAGTCTGAATCAAAGCTCCATCAAGCTGCTTTTCCTTCCCACTGGCTCTGAATCAGAACAAAGAATAAGAAATCTTTTCATCTTATGTCTCTCTACTGATGAAGAATGTACTACCTAGCAGACATCACACAGCCTTTTAAATCCCTGAATATGTGTCAGGTAGAAGATCCTGTCCTGGTGGCTGGAAATGTGATAAACACAAATGAGAGCTTTCTTTGATGGATAAAGAAAGATAAAACTGAATTTTCCACTGTGAATCTAAATAAATGTTCTTCAGCATTATTTTCTCTAGAGAAAAAAAAAATCCACAAAGTATTTTTAATACAGATTTGAGGTTTTTCTGTATTATAAAAGTCTCTTTTACATATTTTATTGGAAAGCAGCTACATAATCACCTGCACCACATATAAAATATGTAATTGCAACTTAGGGGAGAAAGTAAGTTTGTTCTGGTATTAAAAATTCGCTGTCAGAAGAATTTGATGAATATACTGCAGCATGCAGAATCAGCCTGATTGTTATTTTAACTGCCTTCTCCAGCACGTCTTTATGTCTTTAATATCTTCATCACTGATCTGGATGAGGGGATTGAGTGCACACTCAGTAAGTTTGCAGATGACACCAAATTCAGTGGGAGTGTCGATCTGCTCAAGGGGAGGAAGGCTCCACAGAGGAATCTGGACAGGCTGGATCAATGGGCTGAGGACAGTTGTATGAGGTTCAACAAGGCCAAGTGCTGGATCCTGCACTTGGGTCACAACAACCCCATGCAACGCTACAGGCTTGGGGAGGAGTGGCTGGAAAGCTGCATGGCGGAAAAGGACCTGGGGCTACTGGCTGACCTGCCCAGAGAAGGGCAACCAAGCTGGTGGGGTCTGAAGCACAAGTCTTACGAGGAGCGGCTGAGGGAGCTGGGGTTGTTTACCCTGGAGAAAAGCAGGCTGAGAGGACACCTTATCACCCTCTACTACTGCCTGAAAGGAGGCTGTAGTGAGGTGGGGGTCGGTCTCTTCTCCCAGGTAATGGGTAATAGGACAAGAGGAAATGGCCTCAAGTTGTACCAGGGGAGGTTTTGATTCAATATTAGGAAAAAATTCTTTACTGAAAGAGTGGTCAAGCACTGGAACAGGCTGTCCAGAGAGGTGGTGGAGTCACCATATCTGGAGGTGTTCAAAAACCCTGTAGATGCGGCACTTTGGGACCTGGCTTAGGAGG
>NW_009259596.1:2405871-2412530 GCF_000687185.1 Egretta garzetta
GCGTGGCCAGCAGGAGTAGGGAAGTGATCATGCCCCTGTACTTGGCACTGGTGAGGCTGCACCTCGAATACTGTGTTCAGTTTTGGGCCCCGCACTACAGGAAAGACATTGAGGTGCTGGAGCATGTCCAGAGAAGGGCAACCAAGCTGGTGGGGTCTGAAGCACAAGTCTTACGAGGAGCGGCTGAGGGAGCTGGGGTTGTTTACCCTGGAGAAAAGCAGGCTGAGAGGACACCTTATCACCCTCTACTACTGCCTGAAAGGAGGCTGTAGTGAGGTGGGGGTCGGTCTCTTCTCCCAGGTAATGGGTAATAGGACAAGAGGAAATGGCCTCAAGTTGTACCAGGGGAGGTTTTGATTCGATATTAGGAAAAAATTCTTTACTGAAAGAGTGGTCAAGCACTGGAACAGGCTGTCCAGAGAGGTGGTGGTGTCACCATATCTGGAGGTGTTCAAAAACCATGTAGATGTGGCACTTTGGGACATGGTTTAGTAGGCATGGTGGTGCTGGGTTGATGGTTGGACTTGATGATCTTGGAGGTCTTTTCCAACCTTAATGATTCTATGTCCTTTATGCAGCTCCAGCCTCCGGACAGCCAAACAATGACCTCCATTACAAAGGCCCAATGTTTGCCAACTTGCATGAATTGCCAAAACTGTAATACGAACTTGTGGATCTCTTGATATATTCTCGTACAGACTGATGTCTTTCTGTGTAATGGGACACTGCCTCAGATAGCCCAACAAATCCCTTCTCAAGCCTGTAATTCCAGTCTTTGTTTCTGCTCTATGAATTCTGCCAAATGCTCATGTGCCCCGGAGAGAGAAGGCTGGGAGCTTTGATCGTACATGCTGTGCAGATTGCTTCAGATGCTCCCCTCTCCGATTTAACCTTGTATTTTGTGCATCAGCTATGTTCTTCTCTGAGATAGCATACATTTAAGAGGAAACAGTGACAAAATGCAGAGACAACTCCATACCATGTGTCCCCAGCAGGTAGCTATGGTACATGAGAGCTGCCCAATGAACATTATAAAAACTAACCCTATAACAGGGACTCACTCTCTACAAACTCCAAGCCCTATTCCTTACCAAACGTGTGGTTGAAGTATCACACTGATAAAACACATATTCTTCTCCAAAACTGAGACTATTACTAGTACCACCGTACCGCTGCATTTGCTGCTGCAGAGCTCTCATCCTGTCGAACAGAAACACCTGGAAACACCAGAACATCCCAACAGTTTGACTGATTGAGTCCATACCATGACTTCACCTCAGTTTAGTAGTTCTAAATACAGCTTGGTGGAAAGATTACATGACTGGATAAAATGCAATGCAGCTGCAAATAAAGAGCAATGAATAGGACACGTACCCTTATCACAAAACTCTGCAAAAGCCTTGGTGGAATGAGTCTTCCCCATTTGCAGCTTGAGCAGTAATGTCTTATTGCCTGAACCCTCTATGGAACCTCTTGCAGTCCAGACTGGTTAGTGTTAGGAAAATGCTTTGAGGTCCTGAACAAAACTCTGGCACATGCGTGCAGAGAATAACCAATATTTAAATGAATGAAAAATATTTAAGTGAATGAAAATCTTCGGGGTGAGTACGTCTATGAGCTTCTGTTTAGCAAGACTTTAAGAAGTTGCGTTGGGCAGAAACATTTTGCCAGTTTCGGTCAAATTAGCAACACAAAAGACGAAGTTTTTGTTTCTTTTTTTCCTTCTTTAATGCTGCAAAATAGATGCTGCTAAATTAGAACCCAACTGTCTTCATAGCAATAAAACAGGAGGTCAGATTTAAAGAGCTACGTTTGCCCTTGTGTTTCCTGGAAGACCTCCCTGTCTCTAAGTTGACAGTGCAGCTGTTCCCTGAAAATTATGCAGAAAGATTAATAAAATGTTAGGTGGGATCTTAAAATATATGGGAAGTCCAACAGTTTTAAGTGTGGATCACACTGTTCAGCTGAAATAGCTGACACATTTTTACCCTGTGGCTGTAGTATTTATCAAGTGCAAATAGTAAAAAAGAAATGTAATAGAAGACAGTAAATCAATCTGATTTCAGCTGCATCCAGTCACAATTTCTCCTAAGGTCCCGTGATGATCTGAGAGGCTGGGGGGCATACAGTGTGACTGTCATCCCGCAGCAAAAATATTCTCACACACTTCAAAGCTATTGGCTGCCTTTCTGCAAATAAAGTCAGAGCTTTAACGCACACCCTGACGAAAACAGGATGGCCCCCTTCAAACCAAGATGATAGAGACGGCCGAGGCAGTAAGACGAAACCAGCAGGAGCCAGCACACACAGAGCTGCAGTAAATCCAAGCCATAAACAGAATGCCTCCTGCACTTAAAGTCTTCCGAGGCCCCTGCGCTTTCCGAAAGCACGGCAGCAGCACTGCTGCACCCTCCGGGCTTGCAGACCCGCAGGGATTCAGAGGAGGCGGCATCAATTCCTGCGATTTTATTATGAGTGACACCCATGAAACTAACGTTCTTTCCATCTTCAGGGGGAAACCTGCAACCGTTCGTAGCCACCAGCGAGGAAGCCGGACACGTTAAGGAGGCAGAGCCGGGCGGCCACACGCTCACACGAACGCTGCCTGTGATCACCTCGCACTGGGGCTCGGGTGGCCAGCCCTGGCGAGGACTCCCTGTCCAGGATCAGCGGAGCTGCTGACACCGTCGGTCACCGCGCCCTGCTCCCGGTGGGCGCTGCTGCGAGGGGGCACGCTGCAAACCTGCTGGGCGCGTGCCGCTTGCGTAACCACGGGACTAGCGACCGCTCTGCAACTTTAAGTCCCCAAACATACTTTTCACATAGTTTTTTTAAAAACTTCTTTGGTTTATTAAAACTAAATCGGAGGGGGACTGCATGCTGTGGCTGGGTTTCCAGTGTTCTGATCACACGGGAGATAAATTCAAAAGCTGATTCTGAAAACCAGGCCTAGTAGAAGTAAAGAAGCCTTCTTACCTGATGTTTTTGTTCTGGGAATTGAGATAACTACCTTTTAACAAGTAAAATGGCATTTAAAAATATTTCAAGTGCCACATGTCTGGACTGCGGTACCATGGCCTGTATGTATTCATGTGCCTTACTTTTGCCATGCTGTTACCGCTGCTACGCAGATGGGCAACTGAGGCACAGGGCAAGCTGGGGTGAGATCTGGCTTCAGGTGAGACACCTACATCTCAGTGTCTGAAGCATGGATGCCTACCTGCTCAAAGGACATCTACGCTCTCATTACAACCAGTGGAGATAAACAGAGATTGAAGAGTGACCGAGTTGGACAAATGGAGGAGCCTACTTTGGGATGCATCCCACCCTGACTTCTCAGTAACACACCCTCTACTTCTGAGAGGGAATAGAGCTGAATCTCTTGAATGCTGAGCCATGGGACTTGTTGCATGGGGACACGAGCCCCATGATGTTCACTGTCGGTTTCTGCCCACACTGCTGAGCTTACCCCATGCAGACAGTCCTCCCCTGATGGCCACTACTCCTTGGAGTCACCTCCAAAGGAGCACCAAGAGATAATCTGCTTGAGGTTAGACAAGGTGCTTCTGCCACACATAGCATCAGCTTCACCCAGGGCACTGTCCTCCTGCTAACAACCTGAATGAGTTTTATGGCAAAGAATGGACCAGATGGCAAATGTTCAGATAGTTTGACTTTTTACTGTCTACCAGAAGGCACTGGTTCTATCTATTTATCTCCATTTTGGCCACTAAAAAACCCTAGTAGGGCTGTGCCTCCTTCCTGATTTTCATCACCTTGCTGTCTGAGGTCTTAAATTTTGTGGGTAGCTTTCCTTTTTTCCTCACCTGGTAAGAATTCTGCTTTATCTGTTAGCTTGCGTTAGAATTAGGGTAATTCATAAGGAATATACAGTAGGTTTTCAAGAACTATTTTCACCATAAGGAGCAACCCACATGTGATGGACTGCCTAGCCAAGGAGCAGATTAGCAGTTAGTGCCATACTCAAATACTTTTCTAAGAACACAAGAGTCTGTGGGGAGACCTCCTGCCAAGAAAATCGGTATTTCCCTCTCCAGACCACCACATGCCATTCAGACAGAAGTTTTGGAAAAGTCATCTAGAGCTACTTCTAAAGATGTATTATTTCCATTTGGCAAATTATAGACATGGTGAAGAAACAAAAAGGTCCAGATACCATCCCGCTACGCTTTTCATCCAGGAATTGTGTTGACTCACATGTGAGAAGAGGGGCATGGAACCTAGACAGGAGCCCGATGGGATGCTGAGAACTAATCCATAGCATCCCATGGGCTCTTGGCACCTATTTTGATACAAAGACCTTGCCGATTGTTTTTGTACCAGATGACCCACTATTAGCATCGTCATAAATACAAAATGCAAGCCTGAGTGCTGTTTAACACAAACTGGCAGCAGAGGAGCTCTCTTCTCTCCAGAACGGATCTTCCTCTTGCCTGTCTTGGGGACAGCAGGTAGGCTTTAGCAGCACATTCGCTAAGGATTAGGTACTGAAGGTACTACTGGTGAAAGCTTAATTCCTGACGTAGGACCTTGAAGGAGAATGCTACTACCTAGCAGATTTCTGCTTTAGCCACGAGCCTTTTATGCTGACTTGCATTACCCTCAGGAGACGTGTTTTACCCACAGAAAATGTGGTTTATGTTAACTGGGTCTAGACTGCTTTTTCCATTTCATTTTGAATGTAAAAACACAGAGTCTCTGCTGACAGCTGAACAGGCATAACCCTGACAAAGGACTATGTGCTGAGGATCGTTTCTTCCCTTGATGACGAAATTAGCACTGTATTGGCCCAAAAGACTGTTCTAACCAGAAAAATTCTGTAATAGCTTCTAGTTAAAAAAAAAAAGTAAAGACAAAAAGGATGGGGGTTTCCCAACAGCCCGTCAGGCTGTGTACCTGGTACCCTGAGCATCTGGGAAAGGGCTCCCAATCCAGCTCAGCTGCTCTGACAGATGCCTGGGTTTTGGCATCCACATCCAGAGGGGCCAATTCCCGATTTCACGTGGCTGCTGCTGTTTAAGCAAATACTTTGTGTCTGATGTATGATACAAGCACCATCACATTTTCTAAGCTTTAAACTCCAGACCATATTGTGTGTCCCCCCAGCTGGCACCTACAAAAGTATAACGCAGGTTATGGCTGTCTTCAAACTCGTTCTGTTTTTTAAAACTTCTCTGAAGTTTTTTTCCTCAGAAAACCTTACACCCCCTCATCTAATCCTCCAGCTACAAGTTTAAAATTCACACTGCTCCAGGAATAAAACTCAGGAAAGATGATTAAGCTTCAGGGAGGGAAAAAACATGCACATGAAGTAATGGCTCAAGAATTTCACTCCAAAAAGACTCCAAAACCTCTTTGGAGCACTAGCAAAAAGGCCCTTGAGTATGTTTGTCAGTACTAATAGATAAAACCCATGATAAATATAAAATATCAAGCTTCACAATTTCAGGTGTGTATTAAGCTGTTTATAAATGGGTAAGTCCTGCAGGTATTACCCAAAACTACATCAGAGAAAAATTTCAGTACCTGATAAATGACTGTTCTAGCTCATTTTAGCAGCTTACTCCACAAACACCATAAAATTCAGCATGAAACAAAGTTTGTCAGAAAACAACTCATTATTTATATTTTGATACTGATGCAATGATTCTACTTCTCAACACGCATCTGCATAACTTTCAAACCTGCGATTTCGAACAATTGATGGTTTACTTTTTCAAGCACAAGGCAGCAGGCGTGCCTCAGCAGCTTGGTGGTTAAAAAGCAAAGCCTCGTCCACAACTGTACGAAGATCCTCGAACTTTTGAGCACTACCTTGGAGAGAAGCGCCAGGCTTAAACATGGACATTAAACCCCCCCGGCTCACGTTCCAGTTCTCACTACCCTGCCCTTTCCTCCTTCTCACGCAGAGGAAGACTCCAGGCAGTAAACAAATACACAGCAACAGGAGCCCTGGCTGCACCGCTAGCGGATAACCCTGCTCCTTTGAGAGCTTAGTACCTTCTAAGCTTCCCTAAACCATTTTCACTTTTCTATAAATAAAGCTGCTTATCACTGTACTTCAGCTTCAGGAACTTTAATTAGACCAGGAATTCCTCTAATGATTAGATAAAGGCTGTTGCAATGGATTGGTAACAGTCTTAAAACAGAAACAAAAGGATCTCTCCTCCTTTCCCCTCTCTGCGTACATCTTACTTGGGAAAGTAACCATCATCAAATAAAAAAAAGGAAAGAAAAGCCTCCTTCCAAAAGCGTATTTTATGCTTGTGTTTACTAAGCGGAGAGGAAATAATTCTATACCTCAGCACGCTCCATAAGCAGCAACGCCACCTCTGCCTCGCATTTAAGGCCTAAAAATCAGAGCAGTACTAACCTCCAAAAGAAAGCCTACACCAGATAAAGATCTGCAACGCTGGACTCTTCAGCTGCTGTAGAGCAAAGCAGACTTCTGAAGCACCCCGCGCTCAGCCATTACAACGTGCGAGACAAAGATTTACATCTGTTAAAACCACATCTGCAAAAACCTCATAAGCCAGAGCCTTCTTCGACAAGAGTCAGCCATTTAGTACTCCTCCTGGACTCTTTATTAATGAAGCCATGCTGCTTTGACCTTGAGCGGCTGCTGGATCACGGCACTC
>NW_009259596.1:2412548-2432634 GCF_000687185.1 Egretta garzetta
CATTCTTACCCATTGTGTTTATTCACCAGCACAATCCAACTTTCCAGAGACAGGAAAACTACCGCCATTTGACAGCGGCTATTTACTGCTCTGTGAACTTGGCTAGGTGACCAAAGTTACTTTTAAAGCATGTAAGCAATATGCAGGTCTATTTTAAAAGCCAGGCCACAATTAGCACTTAAAAACCACACAGTTTTACGCTAGTTGGGTCAAATTAATTTTATTATGCTCCATGATGAATTGCCACCAGTGCAACATCCTATTCACTGTACATTTCAAAAATTCACATACTAAAAATTTCAGTTCGATAAATGGAAAACTGAATGATTGAGAAGTTCTTACGGATTTCATACGTACAAGTGGCTAGCTGATATTGTCTATGCACATAGAGTGTTGAGATACAAAAGCCTCATGCTAGTTCGTTAATTGCTAAGGCTATCTGGACAGTCATTTAACCAGAATATAAGAGAGGCCTTCATTACAATGTTTAGCAACAATGCACCAGTATTCATGAAATGCTATCTTCTGCTCATAGTGCAAGTGGCGGAGTGCTGAAGCATGCAGGTATGACTAACTTAACTGCCATCGCGGGCTTTATGCCTGAAATTTATCATGTACAAACACTACTTCAAAGTAAATATTAACCTGGACACCATAGAATGTGAGCGTACTTTTTGTATGAGGAAAAAGAAATAGAAAAACCAAAAGCTTTCTTTGGCCAGTATCTACAAATCAAAGTTTTATTCTATAAGGTAACTTCAGAACGCCCAAAACCTGGAACAGAAGTTTGATTAATGAACTGTGATGCTTAATTATTAACTATATTACAGAAATTCCAATTCTGGGAACATGGCAGCTAAACATATCTAGTAGGTAGCATGTTAGGAAAACCTCTAGGCCTCATCTGCTTAACTTTAAAATGCCCTATATGCAATAAAAAATAAGGGAGCAGTGCCAGAAGTTATATGAAAGCCATACAAATATTTTCCTTATACACAAGTTCTTAACTCCGCTGCCATTAGCTATCCCAGGCTGCACTTGCACTTGATCCAACGCTCAAGCCATTACAGCAGCAAAGCTGGTAGGAAGTGTTTCTAGAGGCAGAGGACAAGGCAAAAGTTACCGCAAGAAAGTGAGACGACTTGGAAATTATTTTTTTTTCCTCAAGTTATGTGCATAAATTACTCTTGGGAGGAAGTTAGCATCCTCTGAATAATTTAAACTACAACCTTACCTCTCCCACTACTTTTCAGCAACTTTCCTTTCTTCTCATATGACTAAATTAATTTGCTAAAGACTAGGTTATAACTGAGTTAGAAATCCAAGCCGTATCATGCAGGTCCAGCCTGTCAAGATCAGGTCAACACTGGGTTTCAGTCAATACAATTCCGATAACTTAGTTTGATAGCTTGACTACAGTCAAAGACCCAGGACACTATGCATTAACTACGCTCCAAATATGACTGACTTAACTAAACATTGTGTCAGATAATGTGGTTTTTAAAAAGATTTTCTACCTGAAAGTTACAGTAAGTACAGTAATTAATGCTGCAGATATTAAATACCCACGTAGCATAGACTAGTATTTTGTAATAGGCAGATATGCCAATGTTTACTGCACTACAAAGTACAACTGATATAAATGTGCAAGCTGTGAAATGAGATTCCCATTTTCCGTCCACTTATTCAAATACTATTCTTGTGAATCGGGTTCTTGATCTTCATCGCAACCCTTGGTCTTAAAAGACAACATATGAAGACAGAATATTGCCATAAAGTTCAGTACTTATTCAAAGTGTATATTCTGAGTTAAAGGCTTTCCAACTTTATGGATGTAGGATTGGTGTTTCAGCATTTGTTGTGTACCATAACGCAAAGACTGCAAAGTAATACCACTTATGTTTACTTTATTAGTACACCAATGTCCTACAAATTTTAAAAAGTAATTAAACATTATTGAAGCAAGCATTAAACGCAGCCCTCCAGCCTGAAAACCACATAAAATTGATTTTTAAAATAAATCAAACTGTAGCAATTGCCAGCCTCCAGTATAGCCCCCAGTAATTTACACTTCTTCATTCTGTAAGAGCTGGGAAGGAAAAAAGGAAAAAAAAAAAAAAAGGAAAAAAAGACCGAACTTGTCTGCATCAAAGATGCCTTTCCTGCTATTACAATGTAAATCCACCCTGTTTAACTTCAGATAGAGAGTTCCCTACTTGAAGGATTTAATTACTACTGCTGTTCAATAGCAGTCAGTATTGCTACAGTTAGGGCATGGTGATCTTCACAACTAGCTGTGCATTTCTGTAGTGATTTTGTTTTACGTAAAGTATACTGCTAAGATTTGAATCGCAATGTTGTGATGTATTTGAAACCATGCAATAGTATAAACCAGCCTCAACATTCATGTAGCATTGCATTTGAAACGAAGGGGCTAAATAAACTAAGAGCTGCATCACTTAAAGAACATAGTGCTATACTAGGTTTTAATAAGAAAATTTAGATACAGAAAAAGTAGGGTATGAAAATAGTGTTTTCCTTCTTGCATTATAACTAAATTACATTAAGGTTTTTGTCAGTCTCACATATTACATTTAAACTCCCTTATTGATGGAATGGAAAGTATTCACATGTACATGATCATCCAGGTGTAAACTTGCACACATTAACAGGGAGTAGCTTTGTAGAGGATTATGACAAACCTTTACAGATTAAATGAGGTATTGCACAGATTAATAAAAAAGCAAAAGGCAACAAAAATATACAGCAAATTGGTAGAACATTTACATGATAATTTTACAGAATCCATAGACAGAAAGTAGTGTTTAGTATATCATTCACCTTAAAAAATATATATATATAATAATATATGATCAATCATCCCATTCGTCATCATCCTCAAAGTCTTCTTCATCATCTTCATCCTCATCTTCATCTGCAAGACAAAAAAAGCAAGTCACTTGCATGCACTGAATTAACATGCCAAGAGTGCTATTGATTTCTCCCACAACTTTCTGAAAACAGAACAATCAGTTCAAGGAGGTCACGCCAATACATTTGGTAATACTCTATTTTAAGATTCCTAGACGTGACATTCAGCTTTGACAGATGCTGGCTGAAAGTTAAATCTAATTTGCTTCCTTTCTCACTCCGTTCCCCACATAGGAAAAAATGTATCTCGTTTTCTGCTGTAAGAAAAAGAATCTGAAGTTCTCGTTTAGCACTTACTACTCCTTCTAGAGAATTTGAAAGTGGCCAGCTTGTTCCAGACTGGGTTTTAAACTTCAAGGACAGATTAATTTCTGAAACATAAGAACTGCTTCCCCAGATTTACTATATAATGGGATTTCTGTTTACTGTACAAGCAGATAAAAAAAGAAATTATGAGCTAAAGTCCACCGTGGTTAATGGAATAGTCTAAGCTGTGTAATGCACATCAACTTCAACATCGATGTTTGTTGTTAACTTTATTCAGTGTTCCACTGTTTTTATATGTATCATAATTTAAAAATTGTAGCCTGTTTAAATTTAAACTCCTTATTTTTTAGGCAAAAGCACTCCCTTCCCTACAAAAACGCTGTATTTAGCACCCTTCTGGTATTCAATTTATGTAAAGTACAAAATTGTGAGATTTGGGCAGCAAATAAACAAACTACATTGCACTTAGTCAAACGGCCTGCAGGCTGCAAATGCAGTTTTGGTATCAAGGCAAGCTCTGGAAGAAAAATATATCAGAGCCTAAACAGAAGAGATGTAACCAAACAGCTGCACTGCAGCTACTGAACTGCATTTATTACAAGCTGGTATTTGAGAAATGCAAATCCTCTTGCACCCTTATTTTTTCCAAGCACCGAGGTGTAAAAAGTTGATTCGGTACTAGTATGGGACTAGTCAAGTAACGCTAGTTATCTGATTACTATCCAGCAGGTGGCATCCAAAGCACACTGGAAGCCACAGTATTAACAGCATGAACCTTTACAAGAACTTTGGCTTCTAGAAACAGAAAGCATTAAAAGCCTTCCTTCCAAAATATTTTGACAACTTATTTCATCAGACATCTAGTGAATAAAAAAAAGTCAGTTGTAAAAAAAACCAAACCAAAACAAACACCAAAAAACCCTCCACACCTTTATAAGGATATTAACCTTGATTAGTAATTTTTAATTCAGTATTACTACAAACTACTACACGCAAATAATTCAAAGTAGCATGAAATAACCACTCAACCCATCACTAGGGGTCTGCCTAGAGCATTCTGTATTGGACTGTGTGCTGAAATTCATGCTTTTTTCAACAATATTCTATGTTGAATAGAAGTGTTAACTCTTGAAAACCTGACACCATGAGGTCAGAAAAACTCCATCAGACTCACCTGAAGAATGAATGGCTTTGCTCCTTTTCTGCATAACTTCCATTAACGCACCCACAATTCCTGAGGTGGGTGCAGGTGTAGGCGGTGCACTCTCCTGACCATCAGATACCTTGGAAAAAAGGATACATTAGAAAGATGCAATTAGTAAAACAGAACCTGTGCATTTTGAGACAAACTTCCTTATAAGATTAATAAGTTTATTTTCAGCCAGAAGGAAGAGCATTTGTTTCATTAGCTCAAGCTAAGTTTTTTTTTTTATAAAAAAATCAACCTTTTCTCTTTTGCCAGATAACACAACTGTAGATAGTCCATACTCAGGATTAAATATTTCAGCTCTGACTACCATGAAGTGAGCCCTCAGCTAAAGGAAAGCTTCTTAATATGGTTGTACAGGCATGACTTGTGTGGCTGCATAATCATTACTTATTTTACCCTTGTTATATACACCATAAAATATTTTTTTCTTGTTTGGGTTTGTTAACCAGGTCTGCTTTGGGTCGATATTCCCTTCTGAAAGTAATAGACTTTGATACTGCATACCTGCAATGGCAAATAAATATTAACATGCTGTCACACCTTTTACCTCAGAAGCCCCAAGTGCAGAAGAGTGGCAAAAAAAAAAAAAAAGGTGTACCTATAGGCAAAATTATTTTGAAGATATTCAGTGACATCAAGAAGAAATAGTAATAGCCTGAACTGCAGCAGGAACAGCAGAGGCTTCCCTCATGGGTGGCACTTTTCTAGACACAGGCAGCCACCTTCTTACAAGTCTCAAAATTTGCAGAGCGTGGGTCCATTTTAAGATGGGGGTAGGGGAGGAACCTAGGGTTTGCCCTCCACTACCATTACTGCTGAACTCATCCCTTGCAGTTGTTTAGATGATTTTACTGAAGTATTCAGGAGACCAGCAATCTTTCACAGTTCTTGCAAAAGTTCTTTACAGCCAGAATACTGTGGTATCATCATTTATGCTTAAAGCTTTACTGAAAAGTGAGAAATGAGTTTGAAGGAAGGGTAATTTCATGCACCGATACTCATCTATAGCAAATATGTGTTCTAAGCATTTTCTCAGTACTGCCGTTTAAAGCAACACTTCAAAAACTCTAAAAGTTATGATCCAGCCCAAAACAGAGCCACAAGTTACTGCTCACACTGCGATACTGCAGTCATTTGCAAGTCCCAAGGGGACACAGATGAGAAACAGCTTTTACTCACGGATTTCAGCTGTATACCCTGTCGTATCTGGTCTAACAGTGCATCTCTTCCTGAGCAGGACACTGGTCGACTGTTCTGTTCTACTTTCTTTAACTGAGCTCCTTCTCTGATTTGATCCAAGAGTGCTGCTTTGTTTCCTGCAGGAACTGGAAGCTGGTGATCAACCTCTGAAGGAAGGCCTGGTGGTGGAGGAGGACCAGGAGGGGGTGGAGGAGGAGGTGGTGGTGGAGGAACAGATGACCCACTTGCTGGTGGTGGTGGCGGAGGAGGAGGGCCGGATGGTGCAGATGATGAATGCACTGGTGGTGGTGGAGGATACATCCTGTTTGGAGGAGGTGGGGGCACTGTGGCACCAGGTCTAGATGGAGGTGGGGGTGGAGGTGCTGCTGTGGGAGCTCTTGAAGGAGGTGGAGGTGGTGCCCCTCGGCCCCTAGCAGGGGGAGGAGGAGGGCCCGAGCTATGGGGAGGTGGTGGTGGAGGTGGAGGGGGTCCTCCTCTGCACGGTGGTGGTGGAGGTGGAGCTGAAATGAAACAAAACAATTTACAATTACATGCTACTCAATACCTGTAAGTCTTTCAGAGACTAGCAGAAAAAGAAGAAAGGCTTTGCCTGCCTTTTGCAAGGATCTCTGTGCCTGTGCAGATTTTACCAATTCTGGATTAAGCTGAATATAAGCTATGCTTACATGAATGCAAACCAAGCTGAATATAGCCCCTATGTCTGTTGTCTATTGTGTAAAAGAATCAACACTGCAGGAAGCAAGCACAATACATAAAAAGATAAATTGAAGTCATAAAACAAGCTTGGTCATTAATTTTGGTTTGGTCCTATGGTAGTAATTTCCTTCATAATCCAAGTGTATCTTAACTTAGTGTTTCAATTTCTCATAACAAAATGCAGAGAAATTTCAAAACAATCCTCTAAAATTTCATTGAGCGAGGACAGAAGGCAAGAGAAAGAGGTTATAGAGAGTACACTTAAAATGAAATATGGAATTTCCACTTTATAATGTATCCATTATTTTATTAGGGAATTACAGAGGCAAATATTTTTTGAAGATTCATCTTCTAGTAACACAGAAACTACCAATGCATTATGACGCAGCATAAACTGACTCTTAGTTGCTTTTACTGCACATTAGTTCCAACAATATCTTTACTGAAGTGACTATAGAAAGGAAACAACTTCAGGGCTACCTCAATGCACAGGATCATTTCTATATGAAGTGGCCTTGAAATGTACTTGCTCTGCTAATGGCATTTTAAATAGCACCGTTTCATTTCCTCTTCCATTAAGTATCTAATGGCTTATGGTACTTTAGGTTGTGTGGTTGTTGCACATAACTACTTAATAATCCAGGTGCCGTCATACAACTAAGAAAATTCACATTTGATTTCATATGCTGTGATAACGAAAAGGGTATTACACTCAAGAAGAGACTTCTTCACCTCTTCTGTTATCTCCTTGTTACCTGCTGAGAAGGTAGGCTGTCTGCACTGGAACAGAGAGGGGACATCCCTAAAAAGGGGATTTTGAGGAAGTAGGAGCCACTAGTGCCTCAGTGCCTCCTTCTCTGCTCATCTTCGAGAAACATACCCCTCTTAAAATTACATGTTACGTTCTTAAGTTCCACCAACTGCTCTGTTTTTTCCCCTCATCCCTTCAAAAGAGCAATAGGGGAGAATCTCATCTCAAACTTCCTATATTTTGCAAGAGACATACTGCCAACATTCTTGATTTAAAGAAAATCCCACCACTTTTTGGCTGACATAACCGTAGTTTCCTTTTTGGCCATCGGAGGCCAGTATTTTCAAACGTAACTTACTCAGCAAGCACTACAGGCAGTTGGTCTGTATTACTAAAAAGATATATAACATGTCATGCTCCAGAGTCTGTAGTGTCTGTAGATTTTGAACACAAGGTTGAAGTTTTCCTGCAGGGAAAGGGTTTATTTGCATTGTACATATAGAGAGAGATGCCGTATCTAATCTGTGGAAATAGAGTTCACGAGTCTTTATAAGGGTTGCCTGCACTCGGCTGGAGCAAAATGAGGGAGGAGCAAAGAAGGAGCATCATTACCTCATCCTCTCTCCCTCCCACCCCAAACAGATGGTACAAGCAAAGCAAAAAAAAATTTAGTTTTTTATAAATACACATTAATCTCAACACTGCTATTAACAACAACAAAAAAAGTATGTAAAATCTTCTATCGATGTTATTGTCACTCAAAAAACCAACCAACAGTACCAAAACTAGGGAAAGGGCAGAAAAACCAAGAAAGTAACTTCTATCTGAGCAGGACAACTTGTCTGCAACTCTCTAATCAGCATCCTAGCAGGGTGAACATGTAAGCACAGAAATTCTTGCAATAAAACACAGATAAATGTATTTCAGTTGAGAAAGAACACTCCAAACAGCAGTCAAGCCTACACATCAAATAACTGCAGATAAACTCACTGAAATACTGGGATATTTTATCTACCTCTATCAAAAAGCACAGAGGTAGATTAATTATCATGCACGTTAAAGATGAGGCTGCTTTTCTTTCAATTGCGTACATGCAAGTGGCTGTAACTTGAAGTTAACACATAGGCAATAGAAAAATATGGATTTTTAAATTATTTTAAGCTAGTCATAAGATTTCAAGGCAAGCCTTCTCAATCCAATTTTATGGTCAGCAGTCTGGGATCAACGACTCTGTAAGCATTTAAACAGAGTTAATATTATATAAAGAAACTGACAGATTTCTTACTGAGTAAAAAAAAATCATAACTGAAATTTTGCTTGCAATTTAACTAAGAAGTTTGACTATGATTTTTAGTATTGCAGCCAACCAGATTTGGACTAAGGTTTCTCATCTAGGAAAGAAATCACACAGCAGCATGAATACTTTGAAGCATGTGCTTAGATGTCAGCTCAAATACATACCGCTCCACCGTGGGGGACCTAAGGAATAAATGTAACAAGTCATTGGACCCTGAATCTGTATCTCTTCAGTCACTCAAACAATTTATTCGCTAGTTTCAAACTGCTATAATTTCAATGACATTTATATCCTATTTCTCTTGAGAAGTGTTCTAGGCAAATTTTTGAAAGTTTGACATTGGCAATGTAATTTTCAGACGAACGTGCTATGTTCCACTAGATAATGCATCAGCTGAGGTCACGTTTAAAGGTTAGGCAGGAAACTGCTTATTTGCAAATTTTCTTGCAGCAGAAGCCTGCTCAAAACTAGTCCTTTTAACTTTAAATCAGAAAAAAGCTTTTTTCTGTTTTAAATATTCATACAAAATTTGCAGGCCTCTAGCTATTGCAAGGTTCATTACACAGTGCTGCCAGGGTAAATGGGCACCACACATATGCCTGTCAGACACGTGCTACTACTGTAATTGACAACAGCAGTATTGTTTCTAAGATTTTAATTTATTTCCAAGTTTGGGATTATAAAATAAATATGCAACATACACAGTCTGAAAAATCTATATGGAATATACTGCATAGCTTTACAGTCAGATCAAGTGTTACTGGAAATTACTTAACTGACATAGAGAAGATCCTTATTCGTTAGGGAACTCTCACGGGTCATGCATCAACACTCTTACATAGTGTATATTATACAGAAACATTATGAAATCCAACACAACTGCGGTGACATGAAGTCCAGAGAAGAGAATAAAAAACTGCTCATCATCAACAGCTTCTACTCTAATCCTTAAGGCAAAAAACACCCTGCTAATTTTTACATGGAAATAGAAGGAATCCCACCTTGTCTGCGCAGTTCATTTTTAACAGCTTCCACACCTCCTGTTTTCTCAATGAAATCATATATGACCTTTGAAGTTTCTTTGTCTTTTAGTTGAGCCTCTGAAATTCCACACAGATCAAATAGGTTTTTCAGTTCTGGGTCTAAGTTGTTCACCTGCAAGTCAGGTACATTAGTTTTAAGTAACTTGACATAGAAGAATTTTAAAAAATATCATTTGTATTGGTAAAAAAAACCCCAAACAAACCAACCATGTAGTTAAAAGGAACAGCAAAGCCAAGGACATGTCTCTGGGTTGACTTTTCAGTCAAAAAGGACTAATTTAGGAGACATAAACACCTTGCACAAAAACTTAAGTTTTGCATGTTTTCCCCTCAATCCCGGATCTCTCCTATTCCCTTCTAGTCCAACATCTCTCTATGTTTGAATAATACTATAAAATCATAATTTATAACTATTTTTATGTACAATTAAGTTTATTTAATATCAATCTTCATATCTTACATTAAAAAGTCTCTGAAGCTTTTAATTATTCAGTGTCTTGAATAACTTATTGAATTACTTACATCAAAACCTGTGTTTGGATCCCAACCAACATGTCCAATGTGCCTAAAAAAGCAGAAAATTCCATTTAATCAGCATAAAGAAGGACCTTGTTAACTAAAAATAACAGGACACCAAGACAACTAGAGATGACTACTCGCTTCTACCTCCAAGTTCATAAGACCTCAGTGCCCCACTTGAGAACAGAATAGTAAATAGTTATTTTCCCCCCTTAGGCTACGGTCTGTGGCAAAACAAGAAGGCTCCGTGACACCCTCTGATGCATATGGATGGTGATGGAAGGACTGCACAGAGATCAAGGGAGGAGTTTGGCCTTTATATAGTAACTGGACTTCAAGCTACTGCCAAGGTCTTGAGTGTCATGTAGCTGGAAAACCTCTTCCTCCCTTCCATCGCTGTTTGTTCTCTCATCACTGTTCTCCCATTCACTTCCTTCTTTCAAAGAAGAGACAGGACTGTTTTGAGTTGCCATCTTCCTAGGCTTCTAGTAGCCCTTTCACATGGCTACTAAAGTATTATTTTATGTGATGCTATAATCAGCTATAAAAAGGCAGAAGAGTTTGTGCCCCTCCAAGCTTCTTCATGCAACTGCTATTGGCTATCGAAGACAGAACCATCATGTTACCAGTACTCCATGTTTTGGGTTTCTTTTTGCCAATGGCCAGTTCTAGAAACACAACGCAGTCTTCAGGAACTCCAACAATTCAGAGTTTTCAAAATACCAGGTGAGCCATTAGTAGCCAACACAGTCTTGACTGAGCTTGTCAAATTACAAGGACTGTTTCACTGCCCTTATTACAGTGCCTAGCGCCCCAAGCCCTGTATCCTTGCTTGGGTCTGTTAGTACCACCAACAGCACAAGTTTTCTTACAGAGATTACTGAAGCTCAATGATCAGTTTTGGTCTTGGCATAACTATGATTAGTCAACTACTTCATTTGAGGGGCAAGAAGTAAAAAATCTGGTTTAAAAATGACATTATGCTACAGAAAAGGCAAGAGGGAAGCCCTCAGTTTCGCCTAAATATTTAAATGCCTTTCACTACTAAAATATAGGATGATTTATTGATTACAGAATTCTGGATGTTAAGATACAGCTTGCTTCACACAAATTAGACACACATTTCCTAATACATAGTCTCATATCCAATTGTAATTTATTAACTGGCATACGGAAGTTGACAAATTTATTGGCAAATACAATCTCACCCATATATTTTTGCATATCTGTGCAACTCATGATGCACTTTTTAAGAGGTTGCGAGCATATGAGGTAGAGCTTAGTGTACTTAATTGATATTAAAGTGTATATGAAATAGTGTTAGCATTATTTCTCATTTATTTCGCATCCTTCAGAGTAAAATAAGTTAATTGTACACACTGACTGTAACACAGTCTTTTCAGATGTCTTTACAAAGAAATTGCATACTTACCAGGTAACTGCAACTCTTATGTTATTTAAAAGAATGGATACAGCAATAAGTTATATCAATGTTAAGCATAGTATGATTATTTTTTCTCAGAACAATGGAAGTCCACATCTGTCTTAACAGAAGATATTTAAAAATTCTATCTACTGATTGCAACTTTGATCTGGCATAAACAGATAGTGGTGACAGTGCTGGTCTTCACCAGTATCACAGCTCAAGTTACATACAAGTTATCATACTGGCATATTTGCCTAACAATACCAAACACCATATGTTTGTACAAAGCCAGCAATTAAAGTATCTTACAGGGTAAGATGACACTAAGCTTCACTCTACAGGAAACTTAACTAGACCTTAAGCTGAACAAAACAGACTCATTCTTTTTTGCAAAGGTTCACCACTTACCATTTAATGTTACATTTAATGATACAGGAACATATCTTTTGTTTGAACTTTGTTAAATATTTTATCATCTTATTCTCAGCTTCTCTAGGTATCCTTTAATATTTTATGAGTGCACATAGCATTTTGCAATGGTCAGAATCTGACATTATAAACAAAGTCCCAAATTCATTTTGTATCTGTACTGCTGCACAACCCCTTTCACAAATTCTGATCAGAGGTAAGACACTAACGCAAATCCTTATTTCCAATTTTGTCTGCATGAGTAGAGCTACAACAGTGACCAGCTACCAATCACTACTCAATTTGCTTTCTTTCATTCCTCCTCCTTTTCTGCATTTTTCAGTTTAAGTGACATTAATAGATGCCGCACTCCACTGATACTCTAGAAAGAATATGGTTGATGTCTGAATCGTCTAAGCACAGTCTGGTTAGGGAAGCATTTTAGCCCATCTCTCCTTTTACTGTCCAATTCTACGGAGCGCTCTCTCAAGGCACTGTGTAGTAACATTACTGTAACTGGTAACAGCATAACTGTACTGTAACAGCATTGCTTTTATGGAGTTTTGTTCTGGGAAGGCACGTCAGTGGAAGTGATGCAAAATAATGGTTCAAAAGAGCAAGACATTCACTTGGCATGTAAACCTCACACTAGTTTTCTAATACTTCACAGAAACTGATCTTTCCAGTAACTAACTCAAGCTGTTTAAATTCCCGTTGCTTTAGCAAATAAAGCACACTTATTTTAAAAGGCAGAAGATTAAAATACCTAATTATAGTTCAGGAAAACAACAGTTAATTCAGTAAACTGAGCAAATCCAAGTTTCATGGAAGTGAAGCCTAAAATGATAGATACACCATAACTATTCTTAAAGATTGAAGATACATAAGAAACAATATTACAAAAAAGCAACCCATTCGTAAGAGGTGTGTGTATACACACACGCTGTACTTTCATCACAAGATATGGGTGCTAGCCTATATACCAGAATTTGTAAAGTTTGTAAACAGAAAGCTAGAGATAAAAATATGGCTACATCGTTTCAGCTGTTATGACAAGTCAGGACCCCCATGCGTATTTTGTATGACGAAGCACAGCTAAGCAAGCACAGCTGTAAGAAGAGTTGACCATTGAGGCTAAAGATGAGTGCACTGAACTGACCTCTTCAGTAAGACACTTTTATGCAGCTTAATTGTTTTCCAATCTACTACTTTTTGTTTACAGTTGCAGTAAACTCCTCACCTGTGTATAAGCTTGCTTTTGAACCCCACAGCATTCCAGCTGGCATTCACTGTAGTTACATGCATCAGTCACACATTTAAGCTTTGAGTGTTTGCAAGTGTCACATACACACATACAAAAAAAAGAAAACACCCCCACCAAAAACCAACCCCCAAAAAAGTCCTTACTGGAAATTAGATGGCGTTCCAATATCTGCCTTTGTCAATCTTCTCTTTTTAGTTTTTCCTTTCTTCTTTTCTTTGGTATATGAAATATTGTTGACTTGTGGAGTATAAAATCTGTTAGTTGTAATTTCTGGGTTTTTGATATCAACAGTTGCCATTGGTAGATTTGGTCCTGTGAAGGTAAAGTACAGGGTTTTTACTATTGTGTTTCAACAAAACCATATTTAACCTATAAACTTTTTTGGGGGGGAGTGGCAAAATACTTGTACTGTAGCCATAGCTCTATGTATCACATGCATCTGGCTGGGTTCTGGATGTCAGAAATAGAAACTAAGTTACTTGCTGAAGAAAAAAAAAAAAACAAACGTTGCTACAGCAGAGCAATGGTAGAAAAATCTTCTACATTAGGATTTGATTTTTGCAAATTTGGCAAAGAAGTAATTCTAAACTAAAGAGCTTTCATGTGCACAGAAGACATGGAAAGAGATGCGTCAAGGCGCAGCACAGCTGCAATCCTAGACAAGATTAAAGAAGCGACAGCAACACCCAGCACACCATTACCTTAGCAGCCCAGTAAACTGATCTTAAAGGAGAGGGAATCTTTGCTTAACAATCCCCAAGTGGGAATGCTTTTTCGTCGCACACAGGACTAGAATATCACAAGAACTTCAGAAGGCTGCTCTGGAGACACTATTGTCTTCAAATATACGTCAGTATCTATGGGACTAATTCAGGATTTCTTATTTCTTACTCAGGTTTGCAAAATAAAGTCCCAGATAAGAAACAAAGTTTGAAGAGCAGTAACAGTGAAAACAGCATGAGAAATAGAAGTTAAACACCCAAATTATGAATTAGGTTCTCAAACCTCATTCTTCATTATAGGTAATTCTGAATTACTACTCTCATTATTTAAAATGCATCTGAATTATACTCCTGCAAACTTTAGCATTTTAGTATTGTATTACTTGCATAATACTAGTGAATAAATACACCTAGCATGTTTTCCACTCAGGTTTTTAGTTTTGACTGAAGATAACCCTTGACATAAGTAAGGAATAGTAGTATTTAAATACTAAGAGGCAGTTTATGCATTTTTCATGTATATAGATATGTACACATACATCCCCTTATAAGCATATTTTGAAAGAAACCTGCAGAAAGGATCAGTAATCTCATTCTTCCAAAATCTGAAAAGCACCCTCCACTCTGCTGTGAGTTACTACACAGTGGTTAGCAAATCAATTAAAAGACAACTCATGCATTCGGTCTTACTGGGCAGATGATAAAAATGTCTAGTTAGACTTTGATAAATCCGAACCTTATTTTGACATTTTTTGGTAACTGCATTTTGTATGGATAATTCAAAGATCTCCTAAGCATTCTGAAAGGACCAACAAGCCTTAGGTTTCAGAGTTCAAAGTCCAAATCAGAAAAGAGAAGGAGACAATACAATAGATATCACAGCTGACATTTGGAGTTTAACACCTCAGTGGGAAGAACCCAGTACTGGCCAGAACAAGAAACAAGAACAGAAACACGACACTGGGCTAGACAAAACTCATCTAAAACCACATGACAACTCCTACACTCCTGTAGGAGTCTTAAAGCACAAGATTTAAAACAGCAGGAAAAATTTCTGAAATGTTTTCTGCTAAGCAGAAATGGTTTGATCTAGAAATGTTTTGATCTAGACAACTGTCCTTTGAGAATACCAAAATCCACACTGACCGCGTACAACCAAGCAAAACAATTTGCACTGTTAAAGTTACACTTAAAGTTAGCATTAATTCATTAATTGCCAAACATTATCAACCTAAAACTTAACAGGTGGAGGTAAGTAAATCTTCAGGATTAATCGAAAGTTACAGTCTTAACTTCATTAAATTCAAAACCAAAACTACTGTAGGAGTCCATTTTCATGTAGTTCACCTAGTACATTTTCTCACCATTAGTGATATTGTAGTTCCAAAAGCTATACTGAGGTTCAAAAAGAAACATATACTTTAGCACTTCTAGGAAGTTCTTATTCTCTTCTCACAATTCCTAAGAGTCTTTGAAAATCCTAAAGTAAACATACATAGTTTTAACCACCTGAAGCAGCAGCCATTTGCAAACTGAAATTTTATTCAACTCAGCTGAGATTAAGGACTGACAGTCTGAAACTAATTCCTTGATACCAATAATATTCACACCAGGGATCATAGTAAACTCTTAAAGATGAAAATTTTTCTTACCGTCAGATTTAGACTTTAGAAGTCCACGAGGGATAAAAGAACCTTGGAAAGAATTGTACTCTTCTAGAACTGCCATATTTATATCCAGTAAAATTTTTCCCATCATAAGACATGCCCCTTCCCCATCAGGTGTAGACAGCTCAATAAATGAAGATGAGAGAGGCATATAGAGCTCATCGTTAGGAAGTACCTGGCAGTACAGTGGCCTTAAGCATCCACTGTTATCAACATCTGTGACATCTTCAGAAGGGGCTCCAGAAAACGTAGTACAGAACATTTTGAAATGTTAATTCTATGAAATTATTTGTATTTTATTTAGAAACTCTCTAGGCATCTGTCCCAGACTACAGACAGCACTGCAATAAACGCAAACTGTTGTAGGTAATATCTAAAACAAAATTCTGCCACATGGTTCTTAAAGATTCCCTCAAAACCTAATTCTCTGACAAATCCTCATTTCATCTAGAACTCCACTAAGAGGTCAGTTCAACCACAATAACTCTTCATTTGCATAAAAAGACCTAGCTATTACAGATGAGTAGAACATAAATCCCAGGAAATTACAGACTAATACATTTTACATAACTGTTAATGCCAATTTGATTTTAATCCTGCAATTCTACAAAAAAACCCAACAACAAATCTTAAATCCGTATCATTGAAAACAACATATGAAAAGACAAGAGTGCTTTTTCCACGCAGCTTCAACGTACATACCAACAACAAATCTTAAATCCGTACCATTGAAAACAACATATGAAAAGAGTGCTTTTTCCACGCAGCTTCAACGTACATGGAAAATCCAGACAAACAAGCCCCACTAAAACAAAACTCTCCATAGTATTTCAACCAGGGATCGTGCGAGTACTGAAATGTGACTATTCTTGTTTTTCAGTTTTGAAGGTAATTACGTATTGATACCCAGAACAAAAAAAGCAGGTGTTCCGATTTTTTTTTCCAGTAGAATTTCACTGCACGTGGAGAGTATAACAAAAACTAGCTGATGCTACAACAAGGTTGCTTTTTTATTTTCCCAGTTACATGCTGATAGCATATATCCGCTCTAGTCAGAATTCCAAATACTGAAATGCAGAGTCTGTGCAGAGTATAACCACCTGAGGCTATAACCCATGCTCCGACCATGTCTCACCTGTGACTACAGGGGGCATGACCACACTTAACTCTTTGCCAGCAGAGAAGCCAGGCATTATAGAATCTGACAGAATCAGAAAAGGAAACTTGACGGGCTGTGAAAGAGTACATGGATGTCCCAGGGAAAACAGTTTACTATAAAGCAGGGATGCTCAGTGCTTTGACTAGTGATTATAAACCTGAAACACTGGGCATAAACCTACGCCTTCTACAGAACATTCAGGATAAAGCATAGGATCAATGAATGGAATTTTAGTATGCCAGTATTTTTCTCAAGAAAATGTTGTTGCCTGAGGTCTTACAGGATGAATTATGGAGACTATTTTAAGCACAAAAGTTTTTGCAGGCTTAGTTTTTACAGGTTTAGTTTTCATATATCTTACTGCAATCACAGAGAGCAAACTAGACACATTGTTTGTGTTATTGTTGGTAACATTTACAGTAGAGACAAAGGCTAAAGTTTTTGTGGTAGGTGGCACTACACAGTCACCACTGCTGTTCTCCTTCCCATCTGCTCTGCAGATATTGCTGTCAGGGATGCGCTGTGTAGGTGAGCAGAAGCAAACGTCCCTCAGGAGGCAGCACAGTTAAAACCTTCTGAAAGCTCAGAAAAGCTGGTAAGACAATCATGGATGGTATTACTATGATTGTTTCAAAACTAAACCACCCAGCCCCAGTTGAAGGAATCTATACTAAAAATACCAGGTCTAAACTGATGATTGCCTGAACTTTCTCAAAACTTAATGTTTATAAAAGCGTAATTTTTTTTAAAAAAGTACTCCACAAGGAGGGGGAGGGCTTTGTTTGGATGTAAAAGGTATCAGCAGTTCCCATAATTCAGGATTAGTTAAGGATTACCTATTTTGGTGACCTACTGAGATGCTTGGATGTCTTGGTCAGTACAAATTTAAGACTACCTCCCCTCAGGCCACAAGGGGACCGCAGACAATTAGCTGACTATACCCTTGGCTCAAGCAGCAAACTACCAGATGATTATGACCTATGATCCGGATCACCAACAGAAATATCACAGCAGAAATCACTTTTTAACTTCAGTGTGAATTCAGAGCTACAAAGACCGCAAACTTCACATTCACTGATGTGCATTTTTCAGTTGATTTTAGAATAGATGGTAAAAAAATTTTTGGATCAAATTGATACATAGCTTTGACTCCTTCCATCAATTTACTGAGAGGATCTCCTAAGGAGCCTGTATCTTCAGGCCAGTGAGATGTATTCCTGAGAGGCAAATAAATTCAAATAATCCTTCATGCCAAAAGAAGTTTAATATTGCCAAACATATGACATATGGCCAAAAGGCTGTATTATACATTTTGCTAGATACACTGAAATTGAAGTTTTATGGATGTTTTATGAAATCTGTCATTATGCTTGCCTTTAGACAAGCAGGCACTTTTAATTTCAACATTCATTTCTGTGTAGTGATCCTATCTATGCATATTCTGAAGACCAAGCAGCAAATGCAAGGTACAAAGTTTTCTTCTCCGTTTAAGCTGAAGGGCCTCTGTCCTATTTCAACAAAACATGGTCCTCCAAAAACATTCTTTACAAATGCCAGCTAAGCCACAAATCTTTCAAGCTACAACTAAACAAATACCAAAGAACAGAAACAAAACAAATGTACTAGCCTCCAGAATAAGAGTTTACTGCTTTTGTCACCACATGACTATCCTGAACAAGTCCAAAACAAAGGTATACATAAACAGTAAATGACAGCAGTAGGAAAAAAAAAAATGTGGGGATTCATGCAAAAAGCTTACCATTTGGTGGGTCTCGTCTTTTTTCTGTTGAAAAAGCAAAAGAGCTATTTATTCATAGGCATCACACAAAAAATTCGTTCTAAATTTTAATTTCTAGTGAAGCTTTCAGTGACCTTGGACTCAAACTTAAGAATGTATTAATATGCTTAAAGCCTACTTGTTCTGCAGTTGAAACAAAGCATTACAGAGTAATAAAAAACTAATCATAGATAATAAGCACCAATTTCAAGACAGCAAACTGAATAGGAGCATAAGAAAATAGCTACTGAGTTGGTTTCCGCCATTTTGACTCCAAAGTAAGGTGCAATATTCAAAAAACAGCTACTTTGGTACAACCTATCAAAGCAAGATTTTTGAAGTGTTATGCTTTCTCATTTCCACTGAATGAGACTGTTCCTTCATTGGTATTTGAAATACAATTAGCACTTTTATACAGTATTGTTCTCCTACAGAGCCTAAAATACAATTATTTTTTGTTTTATACAAAGAAAATAGGACACTGAGGGGCAAGACACTTCACCTATGTTATTGAACAGGTAACTGAGTAATATGGAACAGAACTAGAATCTCCTTAGTACTAATCTGATATTCTATTCACAATGGCAAACTGTTTCACAGATCATGAAGAATTTGGCTTGATAATTTAAAATGTAGTTGTAAACATTTCACACTTCAGTACTCTCAGCCTATAATAGTAAATTCTCCTTTAAAAGAGATTTCCTTCACTTACCATTAATTCTGATCCACCACATTTACCTACTCTGCAACCCACCACAAATAACATTTACCTACCCTGCAACCGCCCTTCAAAACCCCCAGTACACAGTTACACTATTTGTGTACCTACACACACAAACTCTTAAGAATTTTGGATTTTTACATACTCGTATAGGTACTGCTAAGATTAATTTGCGACCCAAAGATACTAGATCTGTTTTTCTGTGGTTCCCACTGCTGACTAGAAACTATGAACTCCTGTTCTCAAGTGCAGATGACCTGACTGGAGAGTGGCGGATTTCTCCTTTTTTGAAAATGGAGATGCTTACTGATCCAAAACAGATCAACTTCACCAGCTGCCTATGTCCAAAAACCACAGCTCCCTCCAATAAGTATTCCTGGAAACAAGAATAATCTCTGCTGAGACTTGAATCCAATGCAAGATGAGCACTTCAGAGATGCTTTTGTCTCCCAGGCAGCAAAAACAAAAGCTGTGACCAAAGACGCAACAAAAAAAGCTCCACATATTAAGTATCCAGCTTGAAGCTTATGAATTGTGCCGGGAAGGGCATAAGGAGCTAAAGGCTGGTGGAGGAAAAAGGCAGCTTCAGAGAGGGCTAACAGCTCCCACCCATAAGCTACAATGGGTCCATGAAAATTAGTCAAGGAGCCTCCTACTTCAGAAAGGCAGTTAAGAACAAGGCTCAGTTCTACAAGTCTCTGCTGCCCTTTTATGGCTGAATGTTCAGCATATGCAGAGAGGACACTTCTGTGTGCACGTGCATTAACATTTCTGAGGCAAGGTAATAAAAATACAAACTAATGGTACCTACGTGCAAGAATACCCAAAGTGAGAACGTACTGTGCTGACAAGCACTGAGAAGAGAAAGGCTGTGTTCACCCTGCTTACGGGGGGAACTGTTTGGGATCAGTTTACGAAGTAAAAGCTTAAGAATTTAATTGATTTAAAAAAAAAAAACCCAACAGAATTTAGCTACATGAAAAACAGTCTTATATTGAAAAGATCAAGACAACACATCAATAATTCTT
>NW_009259596.1:2433412-2463822 GCF_000687185.1 Egretta garzetta
TTTCCCTACCTTTCTCCCTCGTGCTATTCTCTATTAGGTATTTTGTACATTTACAAGCTTTTGTACATTCTCTATTTGGAGCCAAATTTTCACCTCTCTGGAACTCCAGATGCAATTATTCAGGAGTTGTCTGTATCCCAGAGTGCACTTCATGCCGAGTAAGGACGAGCAGAATACTGTTGCTGTTCAGCAGTGTTTTGGTAACTAGCGTCGGCACCAAGACATAGTTTCGTGAGCCAGAACTGCTGTTCTTGCTACCTTCCAACAACACAAGCTTTCCATAAGATTCCTGGAAAAGTCTCCTAGCAAGCCCTGAATGGTGTAACAGGCTGCTAAGTGATCACATGGAGTACTCATTTCAGCTGAAAGCATGTCAGGTGGCATTGCTATAAAATGAAACATATTTTGGAAGGCATGGGAGTAAAAATCCCATTAAAATGGAAAAGCATCAAAACTACCAGACTATTACTTTTGTGTCTGAGAAATTAAGATGCATTAGAATACACCCCCCCCCATTTATATATACATTACAAATAATATACGTCTATGTATCATTTATATGATACATAAATCTAAGTATAAACTAATATATGTTTTATATAAGCATTTTTATATAAATAAACACTAACAGCAAATCAGGTCTGACATGGGAAAGTGCAAAGCCTGTTATTCTAAACACAATTAGATACAGTCACAATGACAAATACAGACCTCCACCTGGTGGCTTGACTAAGGAATATAATGATTTTCAATTCTTGTTTTGCAGCTCTTAACAAGAAAAAAAACTTGGGAGTTTTCCTGGTTTGTTTTTGCCTTTTTTTTTTTTAATTAACATTGCCTTCAAGTTTCAAGTGTTTGGGGAGGAGGAGTTGTTTGTTAAAAGACAATGTATGGAGTAAGCTCATCCTACAACATGAGTTTGAGCACACAAACTAAGATACTAGCTCAAAGAGTAAACAAGAAAAACTTAGGTGGTCCTGTGAAAAAAACCTCTATGTAGAAGGCCAGTGGTCAACCTCTGTCCTGTGGACAGGAGGTCTGACTAAACCACTATTTTCAAACAAAGTCTGCTATGGCCAGTAATGCAAATGTATTTCCTCACAAGTCATGCACTGGAGCACTGCGTTTTAGACGTATAATAGAGTGAAACTTCAGGGACAGGAGATGCAAGATTACTTTTACACAAGTCTGAGAAACATTATTAACGCCACTTCTTCTCATGAAACCCTATGAACTTACTCTAATTCTGAGCAGAGGGAATCTTAAAGAAGCCATTTAAGCTTCCGGAACAAATGCCGTGCACCCAAGTCACCATACCTGAATGAAATCCAAGTGAATACATATAGATCGTGTAGGTTCCCAAGAATACTTGCAAGGTTGGCACTCCAAGATGAGGGCTTCCTCACTTTGCATTAGTCTACACTGCATTGCTAGTGCAATTCAGTTCCACAACGGACCACAAAAACGCATCCTGCAGTTTGAACATAAGTCCACGCTACACCTTACAGCAAGCCTGAGCACATCCATGTGTTCCCAGCCTATGTTCTATATCACCTTATTCTTCATGGACATACGGCTGTCAGACAGGCAAATAGTTTATGGGCTCCCTGGAAAAGGACCAAGACAAGATCTGTAGGAAGCCTGATCTCCCTTTAAAACACTGACCATGTTTCCCCAGGCATCTTGCAGCTGGCAAAAAGCATGCTGTGCATCAGACTGTCCTCTGCTGCTAAAGACAGTATAGGCACATTATGTCTTCTGTTCTTGGCCTCCAAGATCACTAGTTCCGAATAAAAGATATGTCTCTACTAAATGCTGGACCAATGCCAAAAATTCATTCACATGAACTACTAAACATACCAGATGGTAAAAATCTTTGTTACAACCCACTTGGGCTGAATTTAAGCAAATCAGTTATAAACAGCCCAGAGCTAAAAGAGGGTTTAGTCAAATGTGAAAACAGCTTACAGAAAGATTTCTAGTTTTCCCACTGACAGCTTACCATTTTTGCTTCCTCCTGATCTATATTTTCAAACACCACAACCTTGGAGTCTCAGCTTACAAGGAAACTTACAGCAAGGAGCACCAAGTAAAAGTTATTTCCAAAAAATATTAATTTTTGCACAATAGAGAAAAGAAGCACACTTTAGTAAACACAATTGCTTCTAAATACAAATATGGCAGTAGTGCCTCCAGTAGCTTTCAGACATAGAAGTAGCTTCTTGCCTCCCCCCAAAACAACATAAACAAGCCTGAATGTAAGATTAATTTGAATATTTACCAGATTTTCTCTGCCGTCGTCCAAGTAAATCTGTTACTGTTTTGCGGAATAGTTTAGCTTCTTCTTCATTAGCAAAATTAAGACCAACTTGACATGTCTGAAAAACATTAATATTCCCACACCCATGACTAAGAGAATGTTTCAAAGGCTTTCTTAAATATCTTCTTACACCTTCTGAAGGTATAATCAGAAAAAAAACATCACTGCAAATTTGGAACAAAGTTTTAGTGAAACATTCTATCTTGGGAATGTCTGTCTACTAATCAAGTTTCCAGAGATTATGGCTAACAAATTTGAGCAAATTCTTGTAGCTTGAAATCAAAGGGGGGAAAGAAAAATTTGTGCTTTAAGAATATATGATAATTCACAAATATCATCTGCAAGTCAAAATGTAATTTCATTAAAGGGAGTTGAAAATAAAGAACTGCATTTTATGCTTCTGTCCTATAGATTAAGTTTTCTAGTTGAGATACAAAAATACAAAAAAAAATCCTTTTATAAATAAGCTTAAAAAGGTTCAAGGAACACGGGTAATACTGTACTTTCATAAATAATTTACAAAATTAAAATAAACCTCTTATATTAGAAGAAGCTACTGTTGAAATAAAAGGCATTTTAAAATAGGTATTTAAACATGTTGAAACTCACATCTCCAGCAAAGGTATGAAAATATGCTCTAGGACTATTATATACAAAGTTATTGTACAGCTCCTGCTCCCACAATAATTTCCCATCCTGAAAAGAAAAAAAAAAAAAAGATTTTGAAACACTTAAACGAATTGCAGGGTTTAACTTCTTTCACAATAGAATCTATTAAGAGTTGGAAGCTGCATGGTGCTAAGCATGGTGCATGGTGCTAAGCAACTACCTTGCTATTAACCCAATAAATGAGCTCAATCAAAATCAAAATATACCAGAACTTGTGGAAGATTATTCCATCAGGTCACTGTGTTCTGTTCAAATCCCCGGATGTTTTCAAAAAACATCCTTCAAGTTCTACAAACCTGCAGTAGTGATACTTGGAGCAGTAAGAGTGACCAGTGATTGGAATATGGTGATAACAGCAATAGCAATAAAGGAGACTTCCAGTCTCCTGTTAGTATCTCAGGCTTGACTTGAAAATAGTTAACTTAAATGGAACAAAAATCTCACCTTTTTAAGAAGTTTTATATATTCAGGTGGCATTATAATTCAGCACCCTTGGGTTTCTCACTAAGGTTTCTCACTAAGCCTAATAGTCAAGTGACCAAATCACAGAGTCAAATGCCAGCCCCAGCAGGCAATCAGGAACAAATCTGAGAGACTTCAAGCACCGAGCGCTGACAGAGAATGAGCTGTTCCTGGCTGTAGAGATAATGGGAAGCTTTCCAAAGTCTCAATGAAGTCAGTAGGACTTATACTTCTCAGTATCATTTTTGTTATTAAAACACATCTTGGACAATTCATCTCTTAGTTCCCACTGTCTTGAGTGAAATATTACAATAGGACAAAGATCTTCAGTATGAATGTATATATTGTGGAGGGAAAAAAAAAAAAAACCCAACTTGTTTGTCCTGAAGTTTTCACGTGCACCAACACACTAATATTTTGCTTCCACCCATACAGAAGACAGCACCTGTTTTGTTAATATCATCCAAAGTAGTGACACCCACTAGAATTTTGACAGCTGTCCATATCAGTGACACTGTACTATATTTCACTAGTTTGACTAATTAAATCTATAGAGGACAGCTTCTGTGAGCTGTAAGAAAGTTATATCTGATGTTTATTTCATCCATAAACACTGACATCTATGAAATAGTTTAAATTTAGAATACCTGAGAAAGCTGCACGTGCCTATTAAAGCACCAAAATTGCCCTGCTTAAAGCACAACCATTTACTCGAGAATTCCTATGACTCTGTAGCTACAACAACCTACACATTCAATTTTAAATGGAAAATGAATACAACCAAGCTTAGAGTCTGAAAAAGAAAAAAAAAATGCTTACCTTTATGTCAAATATTCTGATAAAATACGACCTCTGCGGATTGTCCTTTACAAGGCAAGCTACACCACAGCATTTCTTTGACCACACGGCATTGCGATCTGCTGCATATATTTGAACAACGGCTGAAGACATTGTCTAAAAAGAAAAAGTAGCTATTACTTTTCATGGAAAAAACACAAATCCTACATTTCATCTTTTATCAAAGCATTGCTTAATTTTGTTCCTTGTTCTAGGCAACAACTTTGGTGATTTCCCAGGTGGCAAAACAGTGAAGTTCAAATGACCCCAAATCACTTCTATGCTTCAGATTTTCACTTCTATGCAAGGTTTAGACAGCTTCAGAACCCAACTGCATTTTTTCTTCTTGCTCATAAAAATCAACAAAGAGACTTCACCTGCAAGAGGCAGACCAGTAACTAGGGTGGTCACACAGAGAAGGCCTGCTGTGCAACTAAATTTCTTTCTGTTCAGTACTTCAAACTGGATAGAAATGCAATACTCAGGCTAGAACTGTAAATTACACAGTGTCTGGAAACACTCACAGGTACTGGAACGCAACTGTCTAAATTGCTTAATTTTTCAAATGGTCTCTGGCATAATTTTAGCCTATGCCAACTAGCAACCTCCTAACATTCCTGGGCATGGTTTGAGAATTCACATTAGCTAGACTCGTTCCCAGTTGGCAACTTGAAATTGTCCTGTTTTCAAATTGAGAAATTTTAATAAGAGATGAAGATTATTCCACACGAGATTGCTTCAGTCACTGGGAAAGTTCCTCAGTATATTTTCTAGAATACATGTCCTACCTTAAGAGTCCGATGAGGGAATGAAAATTGGAGCCTTTGGAGGATATTTATTTAGCAGCCAAGTCATAAGGACATAAAGCTTAAAGGCTCTGTAATGGGACAGACCAGAGGCTATCTAGCCCAGGATCGACTCCCCAACAGCACCAGATGCCTAGGTAAGCATAGGAGAGCACACCGCTACTCTATGGGAGCATACCCCCAGCAACGGGCAGGTTGGAGCTCAAAGCTCCCTGAGCCAGCAAGCGTGTTTTACAGCGTATGTCGGATTTTTCCTTTGTGAATTTAATCACTCTTCAGACCCACATGAACTCCTGGGCATCACAACACTGGGCAGGACTGTATTTCACAGTTCACTGCTGCACTGCGTGAATAGTTAGCTACTGTTACCTAAAAGTTTGCCACCTGATAGTTCCAGCTGACTGTCCCGCCTTGTTCCTGCACTAGGGGACAGCGTTTATGTTCTCAGTTACCTCTCCATGCTGCACATGCTTCTACAGGTATTTGTCACGCTTCTTAGGTTAAAGGTTGGACTTGATGATCTCAAAGGTCTTTTCCAACCAAAGTGATTCTATGATTCTTTGCCCTCCAAGCTCTCTACTGTTTCAGAAGTGATACTAGTTTTAAGTCATTTTTGTAGCAAGGGGGGGGGGAAATCATTCTGCACCTTAATTAGCCTTGTCACTCTCACATGGACCTTACCTAGTCCTACTACACCCTTCTTTCACTGGGGGCGAGACTTATGCTGTATGAATCTGGTTTGTTAGCCTTTTGAACATAGGGTCACAATAATATTTTCTGGTTTGTTCTCTATTTCCTTCCGTGTAAGTCAAAGAATTTTATTTCCTTTTTCACGATAGAACAGTAAGCAGATGTTTTCATAGTTCCAAAACCCTTCTGGAGGGATCATATCTAGTCTGAGTAATGGGCTCCATATTAGGTCTTCCCCACGTGCTCTACAAGCATTACTTTGCCTACGTCAACAGTGACTACTTGCCAAAACAGCTGACACCTAGAATGCAGGCACGTCAGTATCACCCATGTCACACTTTCCAACTGGTTTAAAAAACCAGAAGAGTAACCTAAGTTTCATGGGAATTTTTGAATCAATAAAAGAACCCAACCTTCCAATTTTGTTAAAATAGACTCTAAGTAATACAGCCAGACCCAACAGCTTCCTTGGGGAGGCTTTGCAACCTTTGCCCAAGAACCGTGACGTAACTTTCACAAGTCAAGATATAATTCTGTTCCCCTTCGCAACCTCCTCTTCAGAAGTTGTCAGACTGACTACTAATCTTTCTGATAACCTACAGAAAAAGTTGGAACATGACTGGTTGATAAAAGAAAAGCTTCGCAGTTGCCTCCTCTAATGCTCTAAGTGTAGAGCAGAACTGCTCCCCTATAATCTACAGAGTAATATGAATAATTTAATCAAACTAGACTTGTCAGATGAGCAAAAAGGGACCGTTGAATTAGCCATACCACAACAAAACAGTTAGCGGATATTAAGTTGCAGGTATAAGAGATGCCATTTTTCCCCATTATGTTGCAACAGGCGAAGACTTAATTTTGGGCACAACTGGCCAGATTTTGTTCAAAACTTCTGCTAACAGCCTTTTCTTTCATTTCTCCAGTATCATTTCATTGTTAGACTGATAATCTTGTAGATGCAAGACAACAACAAGGAGCACAGGTGGGCCATTCTACAGTTGTAACGAAGGCATCACGTTCAACTACAGCAGCTATTCCGCTGTCCGTGCAAGAAGCCTCCTCAACCCTCCAAAACAAGCCCAGCTTCACTAACCTGCCCCCAACGGGACTAACCACAGCAACGGGTGGTTTTGGCAGGAATTATGCAACTTAAATTCAAGGCACAGAAGACAGTGATCTGTGCCAAGAAAGGGCTCCCTATGCGCTACTTCCTACCTTATCTAGCAGCAAAAGCACCAACTGGATCAGCTGGGTAAACCAGTAACTGTTGTAACTTGATGATGATTGTGTATAAAACCTTGAAGCAGCACCTACTCAACGAGTAGACAGAAGAACATTACGCAGGAGCGTGTCCTCATTCTGCATAATCATAATAGATTTAATATCCACTTGGATAGACTGAGCTTAATTTACAAGTTAGAGAACAATTTCACTGAATCTAAAGTAGGTGTTGTTTTGAGGCCTACCAAGCTGTTCAATGTTCAATTACATTTTAACTTACTCATTAGCATTGTGTGAATTCCTAGTGTTGACAGACTTTGATGAGGCTTTCACATCTTCGAACATACAATTACAAATTCTACTGTTACACCATTATTTTTCTTTATTAAAAGGACAATACAGGAAAAAATACAAGGTGTATTTTTGTGGGGAGAAGGACAATAAAACCCAGTTCCTCCTGCTTCAACCACTGGTCATTTTCATCATGCAGAGCAGTGGTGCTACACTTTATGCTACTCAGCTTCTGGAAGACATGTGGCAAAAATATTTAATCATCCACAACCTTTGGAAACTTACAAACTTATCAGCAAAATTTCAAACTTGAAAAAATATATGACCCATAAACTTAATCCATGGCTATACATTATGAATCCTAGCTACATAAATTCAATTTTAAAAAAATCAATTTTAATTGCAGAATTGCAGCACCTGAGAACATTTATGCAAATATCATAATTTGGAGTATTCTACTGCATTTTCTGAATGAGCATTCACTTTGTCTATTTTGAAGCCAATCAATATACCCAGCTCAGTTTCTCAAAGCATTCTTGGAGAGAATGTTACATTTAAAAGTATTGGTTCTTTAAAACTACATGTAAATATTTCTTTACAAGAGCTCATGCCACCAATTTTACAGAAAATTGAACATTAAATTGCCATTAAATACTCAATGTAATTAGTACATATTTTTTTCTGAGATACAGTAAGCTGTTTTGTTACTTAATGCTTAAAGTTATTACTGTATTTTCAGGAGGAGGATTTTGAAGTTGGCACTACTGCTTTGCTTAACATGAGGAGGACCTTGTCCTTTTTATATAACTATATATTTGGAAAAGGTGCAGAAGGGAAAGAAATAAGATAGCCCACCAAAAACTAATGGGCCATGAAGATGAGAATCAACCCCCCTCAGTTCTCTTTATTTTTTCCACAGTCAACGGCCAGCTGGAGGACATGCCATTAATTCCAAGGACTTGTCACACCCCTCAAACTGATGAGCTATGAAGCAATAAGTCTGGTGTTGTCAGCTGTACGCTGGCTGCCTCACTGGCAGAGCTGGTCTCATCCCTGGACACACATACCGCAGGATATGCAGTATCAACAAAAGGCTCATGGAAACACCTTCTGCTTGCAAAAGGTGGCCACAACTAGGCATCACAAATTTCTAGAATGCGATCACAGCAGCCACTGATAGTTTCCAACTGTAAATGTGTACTTTGATCAGCTTCTGGTGTGAACATTTACTGCAGCAGCCCACTAAGTTAATGACTTGCTGTAACTCCGTGTTTCTCAAAAACAGTAAAGCAAGCTAACACAGACAGGGACACATCTCATTACGAGAAAAAGCCATCACACTAGATTGCTTATGGCTGACACGGATTGTGAAGAGATAAGAAATTACAGAAAACTACAGATGTTAACACACAGTGGGCCAAAAGTCACAACAAAGAGCAGCAGCAAGGTTAAGGCTGTAAGAGGATGTTGAGCCACCTCAGGATACACCACAACAGTAACCATTTCAAGACCCACTGGGATGGTTTTTGCAGTGTTCACGTACAGCTGACAACTGCTTGCGGTACAAAGATCAAAGACTCGTAAAATGACTTTGGTTGGATGTGGCCTCTGTAAGTCTTCCAGCCCAACCTCCTGCTCACAGCAGGGGCAATTAAAAGCCTAGAGTTCAAGTTGCTCGAGGTCCTGTCCAGTTAAGTTTAAAGGCTGGGGAACCTGGTGCAGTGCTTAATGGCTCCCATTTTAGTGCTTGTAAAAATGCAACTAAGTTCAATGTATTCCTCTCATGCCTCAGTGTTGTCATGTGGCCCATGCTGACAGTACTACTGAAGACACACTATCAGTGATTTTCAATCTTTTTGCAATTTTAAGAGTCACGTTTTTTCCAATACAGGCGCAGAACCCTGCATACGTATGTAATTTAATTGCACACGACAGGTTTGCTTTTCTTAGTTATCTTTCCCAGCCCCTGGAATTATCTTACAAATAAAATTGGGGAAAAAAAAAAAAAAAAAAAAAAAGACCTTGCCCTGTCATGTAAGAATACAAGCAGTAGCAGTTGTTTCCAAGAAGAGTAACCTCTTGAAAAAAACCATGTTGATACAATGCCTGTGGCTTCTTCATGAAGTCAGTCTGAAGACTTTCAGAAAGTCACACTGAACACAATTAGCTACTTTGAAATTTCTGTGGAAAACAAAGCTGTGGTGAATAGTTGTGTGCAATCCAAACCCTGTAAGAATAGAAATCAATATTTCTATTATCTTTTCCTTAAAGTAGGTGTCTGGAAAAGTTGTCATGATCAATATTACAGCTGGTGAGAAGGTACCTGTGGCAGGCATTTTTAAAGACCAACTATGGTAGAAATGCTTATTATGGCTAAGCCAGCATGCTGAAGCCTGACCAGGTGATACTGGGTGCTCCTGGGTCACTTCATTTCTTCTTTGATACAAGACCAGGAAGATAGCCCAGTTAGTTTCTAGGGTGACTTTTAAAGAATAAAAGGGCTGTTGCTATTCATTAACACTAAAACACTGGTAAGTAATAGTCTTCCTCAGACAGCGGGGTTCAGGAACAGAGACATGCTAACCTCAAGTACCACTCCAATATGGAAAACTTAGCGAGGTGTAACTCTAATCTTAACCACAACAAGGACAGGAAGCTTCAGTACCAAGGCAATCCCTAATAGCCTAGCATTATCTGAGTCATGGAAGAAGATACGGAAACTCATTAAGACTCATGAGTAAGAAAGACGAAGAAGTGAGAATGCAGGGCAGCTAAGCCTGTAAGAAATCAAGCCTAATCCACAGAAAATTAGGCAGTTAGACAGAACTCAGTGGTTGACATTTCTTTCTCTAGATTACAAGTATTCTGCAGAAAAAAACCCTCAAAATGTAGCAGTGACCAATCAAGCTGAAATACTGCTTGAAATCTTAGTTTATCTCAAAAAAAAGCTTATGTTTAAGCATTTATACATTTAAATGTCGATACTTTAATAAAATCATGATATTCAAAGCAAAGAAAATTGGAGTTAAGACAGCAATAATACCTTCGTGTTGTTCTGCAATTACCTTATCTTCAGTGTCATAAATATATGGATCTTCCAAAAACATTCCTGCAGTGCTCAACACAGCTACGCATTTTCATAAAATCATAGAATGCTTTGGGTGGCAAGGCACCTTTAGAGGTCATCTAGGCCAACCCCCCTGCAGTGAGCAGGGACATCTTTAACCAGATCAGGCTGCTCAGAGCCCCGTCCCACCTGACCTTGAATGTTTCTAGGGATGAGGCATCTACCACCTCTCTGGGCAACCCATTCCAGTGTTTCACCAACCTCATTGTAAAGAATTTCTTCCTTATATCTAGTCTAGACCTACCCTGGTTTAGTTGAAAACTATTACCCCTTGTCCCGTCACCACAGGCCTTGCCAAAAAGATTGTCTCCTTCTTTCCTATGAGCTCCCTTTAAATACTGAAAGACCACAATAAGGACTCCCTTATTAGGCCTTCTCTTCTCCAGGCTGAACAACCCCAACTATCTTGGCCTATCCATGTAGGAGAGGTGCTCCAGCCCTTGGATCATTTTTGTAGCCCTCCTCTGGACCCACTCCAACAGTTCCATGTCCTTCTTGTGCTGAGGGCTCCAGAGCTGGACACAGGACTCCAGGGGAGGTCTCACCAGAGCAGAGTAGAGGGGCAGAATCACCTCCCTTCTCTCATCACTCTTAATACAGAAATATAAACAAAACCTGCTGCAGGGACCAGGCATTGGAACCTCCTCCCTTTCTCAAGAGAAGGCCTTCGGTGGCCTACACAACCAGGCTCTGCTGGCCCTTTCTGACAGTTTCATTTCCCTTCTGCACACTGGTCACGTTTCAAAAGAAAACGTAGCTATTTTCATGGCATTGAGGATGTCTCTTGCCATGTGGGAACAGCGTGTTCCCTTCCTGCTAGGAGGGCTGATAACCCACTTCCAGGGTGAATGTTCTCATCACCATGCAAGCCTACAGAAGGCACGCGCTGCAATCTCCTCCAACGGTACTTTTAAATGAACTGAATAAGCCTGCCACTATTCAGATGATCCCTAACTAATTAGGCCACATAAACAACATGCAAGCATGCTTCCCTAACAATTTCCACATTGTAAGCAGCAGAGGCATTTGCTAGAGTAGACAAAAATATTTCCTAGCACTTTCACAAAAACTTAGAAAACTGGAGTTTAACTAGGTTCAGAATCCTACGACATGTATTAGCCCTGGACAGTAGGTAATCCAACCCCCTTAAGCATGGGTGTCTAGTACGATGGTTTAGGTGCAATTCAGGCATAACAGTAAGAAATACACATACAAGTCAATACTTTCACCAAATTTTAAAGGTCTCAGTAAGTATTCACAAGTGTCAACTTGTAATCACTTACTTTTGCAGTTTTAGGTGGGAAGGGATGGAGATAGGAAGAAACAGTACAAGGAAAGAAGAGACTGGTAACACTAAAGGCAAACTGCTTTTGGTGCCTGCTGACACCTTCTTCTGAAGGACCATAAAGATTATGGCCCCAGATGACAGAAGAACAAGTACAATAGAGGCACCCCACTGTCTTTTTAGCCTTTTCCCCCTTAAGAGCAGAGGCTCAGGCTATTTATGGTTACTGCATCTTGTACAAAAAATAAAAAAAAGTGTGATGATACTGCCTTCATAGTACACACACACTCTTTTCTGCAGGTAAAAATACTTTTCAAGGACTCCACAATATTTTGACTACGAAGTCAGATTTTACTAAGTTGGATTTTTCAACTCTCAGACTGGCTTATAACTTAGATCTTTGCACCATGTTGCCTCCAGAATCTTCACAAGTGAGTCTGACGTGACAGTGTTCATCCACTGGGTATTTGGATATTGCTTTATTTGCAGTTTGGGTAAACTGTGATTACTTCAATTTTTACAGCTATTATAGCTGTTAAAGATATATTCAATAAATTACTAGTATTCTTATCTTTAAAGACAATCATGTATTGCGAAAACATTATCTTCAGATGCTAGATACAGGATTTTAAACTTGTTTCCCATAGAAAGAAGAAATACAGAACTTCAGAAGTTTACTGGCAGATTTCAACAAGTTAAGCAGCTGGAAACAATCTTCTAATTTTAATGCCATTTACAGGACATTATTTTCAGAAGACAGACTGATTGCTCCACAGACAGGAAAACTAAAGCAAGATTTCACATTATTTGACAGAACTGACATAAGAGAGCTTTTTGTAAATACCCAATCACATGAGAAAAGCTTTATTTGGTGCAAGTTGAAAAATTATTCAACTGAAGACACCAAGGCCTCACCAGTTCTACTGCTTGTGAAATTATTTGCTACAATCACCAGCAGTGTTCAATTTTAAGCTTAAAGCTTGCATTTCATTTCTTAACTTCCCATGATTGCCCACCGATTTGAAAATGCACTATGCATAGATGCTAAAAAATTATTTCCACCTATACACATAGTTAGGCTATGTTAAAAATAAAGCCACTGCATAAGAGACGCTGCCTTTTTCTTATTTGAAAGGAGAAGGAAGAAAAGTTTTTCTGAAATAGCAAAAAGATACTTCAGGTATTTCATATCATCTCCAAAACATGAGGTTCTTAATCTAAGTTAAAGGACAGTTCCACACAACACATAGCCCAAAACATTTAAGGGATCAAGAGACCAAACCAATTTAAAACAAAACAAAACAAAAACCACAACCAAAATGTTAACACCCAAGAACAGACTCCCTGCCTTGTTCGGATCGGCACACAAGTCAGCTGCAATATCCTCACTGAAGATCTTTTACTGATACGGAGAAGGTACCGGTGATCACTAATGATCACTAAAGGAATGAAACAAGGGACTGCTGTTTAACAAATCTAAACTATAAAAGGGCTTTCAAGACTTCTGCAAAGTGATCCTTCATTGCTAATCCTTGGTCAGCCAGTTACAGACAGCTCACATCTTTCTGAGTGTCTTCAGACACAAGTTCTACATTTCCAGTACCCCCCAGTTCAGCTAGAGCCAGCAAACTCCTTTTCAAACACTTGTTGCTCAACTGTGGATCACAGAAGACCAACAATTAAGATGTGGGTAAACAGCATAGCATATAAAACCAAATCAAACAGCACATGATTAATTAAGAGAGACATGCTTTTATCAGACACATAACAAAGCTATTTTTAAATCCTACTACCTCAGTTCAGACAACACATGCAAGACTTCAGCCTTCCAGAGATATGACATAACCGGAACCACAAGCATGCTCCAGATTATACTATTCCAAGATATCTCAGCTTTGCAGACCACTTATCCGATGACACACACCCCCTGGGGTGTCCGCTGACGAGCGGGATGAACGCTGGCACGTCCCCTTTACCTGCGCAGCATCATTAGCAGCTTACTCAGCAGCCTCGCGCTGCCTCACGCTGCTGAAATCTTGGCTGGCCAGAAAGCAGGGGACACCTGTCAAAACGCAGTTATTTGTGCTCTGTTGTTAAAGTTATACATTTAGTTATTGTCCGAACAGGAAGCATGCTGCGCACAGGCCATCTACAAATCTGTCACTGTCCTACTGCCATGGAGCAAAAATTCTCACTACAGAAGACAGACATTTTGTCTCGCAGTTCCACTCCCACCCCCAGCCACCCAAGACACTCAGAATCAAGGCATGTAAGACTGTTCCTTTTCAAAGCTCAGGGAATTTTTAGATGATATGTTAAAGTCTACCTTTCGATTTTGAGCCACTTTAAATTAATCAAGACTCCCAAGACTTGGATGACCCTTACACAAGTAGAACACTGTACAGTTATGTAGATGAACCGGTTCCCAAAACTATGTTTCATGGCCAGGCACAGAAATTGCAGATTGGTGTTTCAAGTCATACAGATTCAAGGCAAGAATCAGGAGTTTCACTCAATTCATGGGATAAAATTGGAGCTCGAATCTGGTTTGTCCCATTCTGCTGCCTATTCAGCTATAAAGGGCAACCACCTCCTTTGACTCAACATTCTCTTCTCTTCTACCAGTAACCCATTGCCTTCACGTGCTAAGGTCCTCTTTTTTCAGCCTCACCAACCATTCCATTTTCTATGCAATAACATTTTTCCAGATGCTACATACTAGTTCCATCTTTAATGTGGGTTCTTATAAACAGATCCTTATACCCACTTTGAACATATGAGAGTGACTTGAGAAAACATGCTAGAATTCAGACCCTTACCATCCATAAAAACTAAAACGGGTTGAGGTTTGGGTTTTTTTGGTTTTGTATTTTTTTTTAAAGAGTTAGACCCACTGTAGTCATTTATAGACCCATTTAATGGTATATGTATCATCACATTTACAAGTAAAAAAATCTTCAGAACAGTTAAATTGGTTAAAGAAAGGATGTGAAGAATAAGCCTCAGGAATTCCTGAATTATCCCAGCTCTGGAACACTCATTAATGAGCCCCTGAAAATACTATTTAGCATCTACTGGTACCCCCACATCCAGATTTAAAAAAATAAAAATAAAAAATGAATATTTGCTTTACAGATGTGAGGTTTAGGTGAACTTTTCCCATGATCTTGACACTTGAGGACAGAAAAATAGTAAGAAATTTTTACTTTAGATGCTTAGAGAACACTGAAATAAAACAGCTTAAATTGTTTTAAAAGAAAAAATTCTTTTATAAGAAAACATTAACTTCATGCCAACATAAAACAAAGAACCCCCTTCAAAATACTAACAAATTTGAGAAAAGGCTATTAAAAGTAAAACCTCTTTGAATAGTAGCCAGCAACTGGTCTCACATTCGTGTATGCAACTTGTGTCCTGTCCCATAAAGCAGACTCAATCCACTTACATAAAGGTGCTTAGAGATGCAACCCCCCTCACACGTCCACTGTGCCACAACTCAACATGCTTTAATTCCTCCTTCAGCAGTTCACGACTGAACAGAACAGTTATGATAATTCAAGTCAGGTATAAGCAAACTCGTAACTGTACATAAAATTATTTTTTTCATACCAACACCTGAGTCTGCTCTGAATACAGTTATTCCCAGTTATAAGTCTTAAAAAGTAGATATACTATGGGAAAAAATAGCATGAAAATGTAGTATATAATTCCTCACCATATTCAAAGTTCATCCCAGGGATACAACGCTAAAAGCTCTTTCAGAGTAGAAGACAGACCTGATAGTGAAAGCATCAGGTGAATGTTTGGGAGACTCCTATTTTTCATTTAGTTCTGGCAATAGCCTGTTGCACGATGTTTGCATTTATTTCTCCCCCGTGCCTCAGTTTACTCATCTGTAATGTGGAGATATGGACTTCTACTTCTGTAAAGTGCCTTGAGGACTACTGCTGAAGACATAAAACAGTATTATGCTGCCACAGACAGAAATCCATTAGTTTGGGGGGGGTGTAGGGCGGGTGTGCCTACATTATCTTCTCTGCTAATAGCAAAGGTTAAGACAGCTTAACTTCCACATCACTAGTGTTAGTTTTCTTCCCAGCACATGAACGTTAATTAATACCCAATAGGCTGGTTGACTGTGTTAGATAAGGAAACAGAAATATTCTTTTACTATGAGGGACGCCCCTTGAGCAGAGTGACATTTATTACAGCCAACAGTTAGAATTGTCACTGCCCGAACAGGCTCCTTCTTTGTAGGTCCAAAGCACTGCAGAGGCCAAAAGCCACTTAAATTCACCCATGCGTAAACAAACTTCAGTAGTTTGGAAGCAGTGTCACAGAACAGCAGTCTTAACATGGCCAATTCTATGCAAATCTCAGGCTTAAGATAAGTCACCTATTTCCATTTTAGACCAGCCATAGCTGTAAATTCTTTGTAACACACTGATGCTTTTGTAAGTCATCATAAAACTTTTTACACAGTATATTTAACACTTGATTCTTAAAATGGAAGAATAAAGAGCATAAGGCACACAACTCAAAACTTACGGAAAAAGAAAAATTATTTTTATGCAACAAAAATAATTTCCAACCTACCTGGCATTTCTCAGTGGTCTCTTCCATGATGACCCTGATGCCTGAGCAACAGAAACCCTGGAAGTCTTAGTACAAAAGGACTGAAAAAATCATGACACCAGGCATCACCATCACAAAAAAAAAAAAAAAAAAAAAAAAAAAAAAAAAAAAAAAAATCTGATGTTGGTAATACCAGAGGAATCAGATAATCACCTGACAGAAGTAATTTTGAAAACTAGGCATTCTATCCTAGTTCTGACACAGCCCTTCAATAAGGGCAATCATCACCCCATACATCTAGGTTCTTTTACGAAGGATTAAGGCTACATAATAAAAAATGCTAGAGATACCAGAGCTTAGCTTTTGGCATTAACTACTTATGCCTCTTAGAAAGTGCATTAAGAGCTTGCCCTCAGCAATATCCTGTAGCCTGGGCTCTGCAGCTCAAGATCTGTGTTTAAATTCTCAAGCCAGCTATTACACGCCCACAATTTCTTTTTCCTTCAGCACAGAGCTGGTAGTACAATTTCACATAGCAGTTCTAATGGGCAATCATAGGCAGAATTGAGGAACGAAGGCAATGATATTGTTCTCAATCTTTTATTCTTAAATATTGATAAGTTTGGATGGGTCAGAACAAAAGCATCCCCACAAAAAAAAAATGCAGATAGTCAGCTCTACTGCTGTGTTCCGTTCATAACTTGTGAACGTTGTTCAGCAGCAGTAACAAATAAGCTACATGAAAAGTTAAAAGTACGCACAAGCCTGAATTTACAGATAATATAAAAATTATTTCACTCTGCTTACAACAGTACTGAAGTAGCACTAGATCTTGTGTGAGAAACAAAGCCTACATTAAAGAAAATCAATATTAAATCAATACAAGTGTTTAGAATCCACAAAGCCACATTAATAAAATTTTAACATGAACACAATAGTTTAAGATATTTTTAAAATTCTTAGGACAGAACTTATTTATTTCAAAGAACATTTAGAAGAACTATTAGGTCTGAAACTGAGCTCTACTCTTTGGTAAGTATTGTCTGTATTAATGAAATACAGCAAGTTAAGCCCAAATAACAACTTTAATGAAGAAGATCTTAAGACAGCTTTGCTTTTGATCCAGTGAAAATGAAATACTGAAAACAATCAATCTGTATTGCACTGGCAGGCCAATCAGCCAGCATCATTACCCTAACCAAGCATCAGACTGGAAGCATTACTTGCTTCCATTTCTGAACTACTTTTCTGCAAGTCTCCGAGTCTGTTCTGGAGCTGACAAGCGAGGCTAACATGCTCAGTGTCCCTGGTTCTTGCTGCTTGGGAGAACTGGCAACAGCCTTACTGCCAGGTCAAGTGTTCGTCACTTTTCTGAAAACCTCCACTTATGCAGTGATAAGTTACAGTGCTTTTAGGACAGCATAAAGACAGCAGGTATCATTACACCACACTAACAAAATAAAAGCGTTCATTAATACTGGTTCTAACCATTAAAGAGAAAAAAAATGTTATTAATGACATACTGATTAGTTTTTTCAGATGTGTAACACCTTTGGAAATGAGATATTCCTCCATAATGGCACCGATGCATCTTAAACCCCAATGACTGAAGGAAGGTGCCCTTCAAAGCAGACATCAGGTTTCCAGTTTTTCTACGGATATTCCCTTCTTTTGTGATCAACTAACTTACACCAATTGCTCTGAGCACCTGAACAGCCTCAATCTGTTACCACAGAAACAGAAAGTGCTTGATGTTGAGTATGTGAAAGATAGTATCAGTTCCAGGAGTATACAGTTTAGAGAAAATAAGCTGATTACCTGATTAAGACAGAGTTCAAAAAAAAATGACATCCTACTCAAAAGACTTATATTATATGAGTCTAGAAGTAGGGTAGCTTGAGCTTCAGCACGGTAAATTTTATGAACACCAGATTAAAGTCTGTATAACCGGGTCGTCAAAAGATCTAGGAATTAAGTTGTTTGCCAGAGACCTGAACACTGTGGTACAAGCACTGATGATCTTCCTACTAGATGATGTCAGTGGGGGTGTGCCAGTAATACAGCTAGACCTTGAGCAAGCCTGGGATAAAATAAAAAAAATAAAAAAAAAAAAAAAAAAAATTCATCTTCATTTCTTGGTAGTCCAGAATCCACTCCTGGGCACATGGACTATTTACAGAAGATGAAGCAGATTCACAGAATAAATTGAAAGGCTAGCAAACTTCACCAATGAAAGCAACCTGTAGAACGTTTGTTATTCAAAAGTGCATCCCTCAGCAGAAGGCTTCTGCCATCCACCACGTGATGTGCAATATGACACTTGAGAGTAAAACTTGAACTTGAGAGTTTTATATTAACTGATGTGGAACAAAGATCTCTAAATCTGCCAATCCTCACATAAAAGCTTCAGTTCTGTGACAACACTACAGTCCTCTGAAGAATCCCAGAGTGACAGAACTGACATGTCAGTCACCTCACTTCAGGACCAGGTTACTCTGACAAACCAGTGCACCATGCTGCACTGCAACAAAACACCCAAAGCATCTGAAGTGAAAAACCAGCCTTGACGATGCATGGCAAACATGCTTATTTATGGCTGGTTTGTTTGTTTGGAATAAGCCCACTACATGATGCCCTTTGCTAATTCAGGCTTGCACCATAGTGATATTGTCTGTATGCGGTGACCTTGGAGAAGAAGTTATTTCCAGTGATACGGATATTGGTACTGCATCATTTCAGTGCTACAGCAATTATCGCAGCCAGAATTGACACGCAAGTCACCATCCTGAAATTAAGACTAAAAGCACTCAACTTCTAAATCCATGATGGTTGGTTATCTCCCTTCTGCTCTGAAGCAATGACTACCTGCTGTGGGAGAACTGCAAGTATCACTACCGCACCAAGTATCACCAGGGGTCCAGTTCCTGCCAGTGCTGACTTATAAAAGCACACACTGGAAAAATATACGGCTTGAGGGGGAAGAGGAGATCAGAGGACACTGGAGGGGAAAGAAATGAGATAAAATAAAAAATTCAGGTAAATGCCTACAGAACGGAGGCATCTAAACACTATCTAACAGATCTAGTGGGTGTAGAAGACTGAAAAGGTTCTTAAGCTTGCACCTTTACATCCCAGACAGAACCAATGATCAAGGTGAGACACCAGAACAGGCAGAGTATGTAACGATTAAAATATCCTTAATTATGCTACTTCACGCCCTAGAACTGTCTCTGGAACTCAAGCGGGAAACAAATCATTGCGTCTGAACTGACAGCAAACTGCTAAAATGCCCCAAAATGCAGCTGCAGGGAAGATTCCATGAGGCCTTAGCACATCCCTGGAGTCTCTGAAGATGCACAGAGCTTCCCTTGAATTACTTATAAACTATGCATCAGAAAAGAAAGCTCTAGACAGGAATTAATTTTCTCGGTAGGCCAGTGCTCTGTCATCAAGAAGTACAGCAAGTGAAATGCAGCGCTCTTTAAGGTCACCCCTGCTGTACCTAATGCAGTCCGTAGAAGCATGGCTACAAATTAGCCAGATCTCCTTACCAGAAGGCAAAATATTTTTTTTTTTCTCCTGAAATTGGAGAAGAGGATCAGGAACCTTTATGAGCTTGTGTTTGCGATGTGTCAGATGCACTTGATAATTTGTCCACTGCAGTAGTTTGTTACATGCACAGGCACACTTGTCTGCTGGAAACTTCTAGTCACCTGCATTTTCTCAGGTTTCCAAAAGCAGTTTCTAGGAGCAGAGAAACAAGACTGAATTTTGTTGCTGGCAAGAAAATCAGGTTTGACTCTGGCTTGATGGACAGTTATGAGAACAGCAGCAGAGCTGACCCTTATTTTGTGATGCATATGCTACTGGCAAGGCTAGGACAGATAGCTCACTCCCGTCTCCCCTTCCCCAGCACTACAGTTGCTTTTGTCTCCTGGTAGCTTTCACTGGTTGTGCAAATACTAGTAACTAGGACCAGGGGCACTTTCCGGATCCAGTGCCAAGTGGTACAGCAGAATGCACATCTGCACAGAGGAACTCTCTCTCTCTTCTCCCAACACAACACAAATTGGGTAAGCATACCCCTACCCATACTGTCTATTAGGAACTGTGTTTACACCATTCTATTCCCAAAACCATGCTTGTTAATTTGGATGAGTACTAGCTACCACTACCCAAACCTGTGCCAGGAAGTGTGCCAACAAACTGAACACCACGGGCAGTCACAGAATAGTGCCCAAGTTCATGCTACTGCCCTACTTCAGTTTGTTAGCATCAATATATTAGCACAGCTGGCTGACAGACCAGAGGCGGGAGAAAGGACAAGATGCATCCTCCTGCCACTAAGCTTCAATGTACCCCTGGGTGGGTGTCTCGCATTTGAAGTCTGTCAGTTCTGGTTATCGGGGACAGAAAAGTATGGTCCGGACAGGTATGGCCAGCGTCAGTGATGGACCCTTTGGTTACACAGTGTGAAGCCTAGAGAAACAGCAGGAACACTTGTTCAATAAGCAACCCTCATCTAAACAATACGGGCAGAGGAACAGGCAGGGTTTGTTGTTTACAGGCAGCAAAGGCCAAAGATGTTCAAAGAGGCTGTTAAGGAAATGTCTCAACAAAAAACTGAAGCACTGGAAGAGAGACCTCCTAAATGACATAAAGAGATGAAGTGAAAACCATGACATGGAATAAGTAGGATCTATATCTCCTAGAGAAACATTTAGCACCAAATCCATCTCCATTCATCCCATCAAACAAAACCATAATTCAGCTAGGCGCGCTGCATTTTGTACACGCTTATACTAAGGCAAAGAACAGCACGCTCTGTGTGGAGATACAGATGTAGTAACAGTCTCTCAAGCATATAAATATTGTCACCTGAATACGATATGGACAAATCTCTCAAAGACAAAACTAAAATAAATTACTTTTTAAAATAGATAAGTGGTGTTGAGTAACTACCAAGTTCTAGAGATGAAGTGCAACCAGCATTTTCTGTTGCAATGACACTTTAAAACCTTGTATAGTTTTAAATTTAAAGTTCTAGCTACACAAAGTGAGAACAGTGCCGTATAACACTTAAAAAAAGGCCAACATTGTTTAAGAAAGGTCAGAACGACAACACCTATTGTATGGCTAAAAAATACTGGTTGATATAAAATTGCAGAAAATTAAGCCCCAAACCTGTATTTTTCTGAAACTCTTAATTCCTAGGTTACTAAAAATATAAACACTAATAATTCTGAGTGCCCAGTTATAAAATTAATTTCATACCTGCGACACTCTCAACTACAGACCGAAGGCAAATAGAGAAATTAAGCCCCGCATTTTATTTATTAGAAACTACCGCTTCCCTCTTCGCAAATGCAAGGGGAAGCTTTTGCCTGTGGTATTGCACTGAACACATACCACTACAGGATGTTCATAGTTTTCTTCCTCTTTTCAGCTAACCACAAAAATCAAGCAGAGTTTCACAGAGAGGAGCCTATTTGGATGTCTTTGTGTATACTTAGTGTCATAAGCCAAGTGATGTTTCTATTTGCTTTGGCTGACTGAGGGGGAGTAAAGGAAAAAAATGCCTACTTACAAAGAATGACCACATCTTAGTTGTGCTCAGGGAGAGCTGTCACATGGTTAGAGGAGCAGGAAATAACTTACGGTTCACTCAAAGCAGGACTAAGCAATTCTGTGGTTTCAGATCTGAGCCTGTAGAGTTGCTGAAGCTGTATCTTCCAGTATACAGTTTCTTAATATAGCAGCTTACAAACTGGAGAGTCTGGTCCTCCCTGGAGAAGCAGCAGTGGAGGGTGGAGCAACGCGAGAAGCCTGAGGAATACCACACTCTGGTTTCTGCTTTCCCCTCTCTTATCCACCAAAAGTTCTCTTTTCTATAGCAACCTTAACAATGAGTTTGGGCCAGTGAAGATGAAATAGGAGAAATGTCTAATGGCCATATCTCAGGCTGAAGCGCATGCTATGTATGCAGCAGCAAACAGCTGGCTGGCATAGAGACTGTCTCCTCTCATCTCTGTCCTTGTGCAATGCTCTGTTGAGTTAGAAGAATACAAGCCATGCCTATCCCAGCACTGGGTATGGGTCTCTAACGAGACACAAAGTTCATCAGCAAGAACAAAGCAGTTATGGAAATCAGAAGTAGCGGGGTAAGGGAGTGGAGGGAAGAATGGTGAGGAGAGACACTTCTGCCTGGAGATCTCTGTGTAGATTATGGATGCAGGGCCTGAAGGGGAAAAGGAAGATCCTGGAAGCTCTTGAGGTACAAGGGGAAAAGAGGAAATGAGGGGAGGAAACTCTTTTGCTGGTACAGAAGGACAAAAAACTTGTTTAAAAAAAAAAAGAGCATGTTTGATAAGAGCGTGCCAGGTCACCCTGATGAAAAGCTAAGACACAAGATTTGGAGGAGAGAGGTCACTGCACAGGACTTTGAAGCAAATTAACAGGATGGGGCTTACAAAAGAAAATAGTGGTTAATGATAATTTAGGAATCAATTTACCAACTTTAATCTGCTGTATAAAAATCTTAAAGTTTTATTTTCTACAGAGAAACTAAAATTCTTTTTAAATCAATAAATTACTGCTTCTGTTATAAAATGTACTAAGACGGTTGTTAAACATCTCTTACTTTTCTTTATCCCTAACATGGAAAGATAGTAATAAAATAAATTAATACTAATTTCTTTTCTTATCCACAAATCACATACAGATAAATAAATCTCTCAGCTGTCACCTTACAATTTAGTGCCAAATTCCCACAGTGAAATATTCTTGTTGTTCTTCAGCCTAGACAGCAAGACAAGTACTAGGCCTTGTTACTAAATACTCAGAGAATGTTATTTAGGAATCCATATTTTACCTTAACCTTTCTTGTAAGTAATCTCACCAAGTGGTGTCTAACTTCTGGGAAAACCATCATCAACAACACTTGAGGTAAATGCATTTTTTAAGAGTGTTTGCAATCTTAGAGGCAAGAGTTATCTTTCCATAACTAAGAGTTCAAATAATGAAATACAGTTTTCTTAGCTTTTCAAAGAGGAGAAAGCCACATTTTCTTTCATTAGGTTGGTGTTTCTTAAGTTGCAGGAACAGTACCCCTGCATACAAAATATGCTTGGTGAGCACAGATATGTTCTATCCCACTCTGATGCTGCATAGTGGCTAATTAACAAGGGGCTATAAAAGCAAAATAATACATTCACTTTGAAGGGAAATAAGATGAATTCAGGGGAATTCTGAATTACACAAAGTTCTGAATGGGAAAATGGTGTGTGAAACCATCTTACAGAAACGGAAACAATTACGACCTTGATTAGCAAGCTTTAATGTGGTATTTCAGCTTTAAGCTAGACACACTGGAGAACTGGAAAATGCATTAACATTGTTTCTCAGAAAACTTAAAAGAAAAAAAGCTGCCTTAGAGTGAAGATTTTAAGGATAGCCAAAGAAACAGTACAGGGAAAAGAGTCTCACTAAGGTGGGGATGCATGCCTGAAAGCAGGTGCCTAAGGTGAGCTACAGCCTGTAAATCTGCCAGTATGTCATGGGGTTCTGCAGCAACAGTTTCCTTGCCAGCAATGATCTTCTCCACAGAACATTAAGCCTACAGGAACTGAGTAATTCATTTAATGAACTTCTTCCAGAATCATATATTCTTAACACAGGCATTCTAATTTGAGATGCCTGAAGTGTCATTCACTGCATAAACATGAAGAGGTGTCAGGAAAACTGTCTACCTTTAACTCAAGGGTAGCTGAAAATACACTGCTGAATTTGAAGGATAAGCAAGCGAGCAGCTTTCTAAGAAAGTGTCCCTGGGATTGTTTGCATTACATCTCTTCTTCCATTTGGCCCTTCTAGTACACTGCTCTTGTCATGTGAAGATCACAGCACGCTGAAGGTAACTGCACGCCTACTGTGTCCATTTTATTGGTTATCCAGGCATAAACAACGGGTCTGGAAGCCACAGAAGTTAGTGTGGCAATGTACCTAAGCAAATACCTTGAAAAACTATCTTGTACAGCATCCAAGTCACATCCCAGTAGAGCGGGCTGTTTAAAACCACCCATGACAGTACACTTCTAGTTCCACTAAATCCACTTTGTATGATTTACTGTTACAAGCAAAACAAACCGGCCAATAAAAAAATCCCTCCGTGCCCAAGTAACACATAATGCCAACCTTTCTTGAGGGAGCTGTACCCTAACCTACCAATAAGCAACTCTGTCTGGTGCCCATGACACATTTTTGTTACTTCCTATATTTTATTATTGAGGTATTAGGTCATGAAACCTTAAGCCTCCTGCACTATACTAAGTTTTATTTCTGTACTACAAAGATTCCTCAAGAGACAAGCCTATGAAAAACGCTCACTGGAAGAGAGGACACCATAAATCTTACCACATGGCTTTAAGCAAACAGCAAACTTTCTCTGGCAAACTAAGCACTTAAAAGCTCAAACCCCATCTCTACTGCAGAGAGTTCTGCTTGTAAAAAAAAAAAAAAAAAAAAAAAAAAATCAATGAAAGAATCAAGCCTTTGGGGTCATGCTGGTTAATGAACTCCTGCAATGTTCCTAGATGACACTCACTCATCATATACAAACCACTTCAATGCTTCACTCCTCCCATTCCAGCACTGAGCCAGGAGCTGACAGTGGCAATTGCTGCCACTGCTGACACCTGTAGCCACTACTCGCCAATGATAGCAGGAACTGAGTTCTTAATTCTGGCGCTACTAGAGACAGTAACAGTAGAGCAAGGGCGGCCATAAGAAGCTGTACAGAAGAGACAGGGAAGTTTTTTCAGGCACAAGTACCAGAACTCCTCCGAAAGAGGAGATTCCAGATCTAAAGTAAGAATATTCTTCATTATTACCTTTTTACTCTGAAATTCACAGTATAAGATGAATCTTATACGCTCTAGTTGTGATAGACTGGACTTATACTGAACCCCAGAAGAAATACGCACAGGGGAAACATTCTAATGATAACAGATTCAAATTGGTATTTATGATCAGCTAATGCAGAGAAATCACATCAATTCTCCATTAAAGGAAGAACAAAGTAGAGTGTTTCCATTTACATATTTGCATGAAATAGTAAACTCAATCTTCAACTTCTAACAAGAAAGTACCTCTTCCTTAGGTGCTTTCCTAAACAAGTGGTATCTGGACATCTTGGATATAAATCTTGTAGTCAAAACATGTCTGTGCATCTGAATCCTACATTAAAACTTTGCACTGTTCTAAATTCCTCCACCTGATTCTCAGCTGTGACAAGCTGGTAAGTTACAACACAACAGCTTGTGACTACAAATTGTTTCCATCCTCTTGCGTCTGTAGACTATAGGATTCCAGAGCATGTTATCAGGAGCATAAGTGGTACACTTGACCAGCTGATTAACTACAAGGATGCTAAGAGACTTTAGGCACTTGGCTACCTCCAAAACAGAGAAAAGATCTACAAAGTAGCTCAGAAGGCAATGCAAGAGCACGGAAGCCTTAATAGATTGAGGTACTTGTTCCAGGCCTATATTACTAGATCACCTTCTGTTTAGCAACACGTAATACTTGGTAACAGAGATACACAGTGACTGAAATTTGTAGGAGGACTCACTTTGCATATCAAGACACAAATTTATGTGGCTAGCACATGAGCTACAGGCATGGTCAGGAAAGATGTAACTGCTGCAGTCACTGAAGCAAAGACAGAAATTCAGCTGATAATTTAAGTTTCTATCTTAAGGTAAGCTGAAAATGAGATTTAGATAAGTCAGTGATGTCTGCTGACAGTGATGGGATTTTAACACCTAAATTTCTGTTTCTTACTCCTGAACCAAATCCCACAGTTGTGAATTGATGCTTTGTCTCAAATACGTATAGCTGCAAGATTCAATGCCTTGTAGAGTGTTCACACATCGTCTCAAAACACCTATAAGTAAATCATCTGTTTACAGCATAGTTCACTACCTTAAGCTTAAAGCAAACTGTGAGGAAAACACACATGAGAAACACCTTATGATAAGTAACCCTGGTGTAGATACATGGAGGCAGTTTGAGGACGATGGCTAAGCCATTTGCTCTGAAGAGTCTGATCTGACCCATTCCTGTGAAAATCAGTTTTGCAGGCACAGGTTTGGTTCAGAGGAACTGTCAAAAACCAATGTAATTCCCTCTAGAAGGGAAGATTATTGATGACAAGTTGTTTAGGGGAGTGACTCCAGTGGACACTAGGAAGGCATCTGAAGATGTTACATGTCTTTTGATGGAACAGGACAGACCTCAAAAGGAATCCGTGAATAACTCTCAATATTCTTCTGTTCCACCAGACCCTATCCTTTACACTTTGTCTTCTGCCTCTGCATCTCATTTAAAAACACATGCAAAGATGAGATAACCACCACTGAACTGATGACTCAGTTATTCTATCTGTTCAAAAGATAACTCCTTTTCAAACTGCCATCTCAACCTTTCTTGGATGTACAGACAGCAGCATAAACTCAAACCGAAGAGTCCCAACACCTCTCAGCCACAGAAGCTGCCCAATACACAGACCTGTAGTCCACCTTCAAGCCTTAGTTCATGCTGTTTCCATACGCACAAGTAATCTTGCAAGTCTCTTCTTGGTAAAACCTTTAATTCTTATCAGTTAAGAGCTAAAACTGCCATTCAGGTTTTTATTTTGTTTTATCTCAACTATTATTGTAATTTGTCCTTTGGCTCTAGCATACAATCTTATTCTGGTCACAAGCACTTTAAAAGCAGCCAAAACAGTTTGCTTAGTTTACTGCTGCGTGGCTTCTCTTTTTGCATTCTTTACCAGTTCCTGTTTACCATATCAACCATGGCAAGATCTTACAAATAACAACCTATTCCTAGTCTTACTCACTACACCTTCCCCAAGTGTTGAGTTCCACTTCTAAGCAGTATAAAATATCCATACTCCATTACCAACTTCCTAATGTTATCAACTACATACTTCTCATGTTTTCTTTCCTAAGGCCTCTCATACATATAAAATTATTTCTACAGAATAACCTATTTTTTCATCAGTGACATTACTGAGCAATATTAATCATGCAAATTATAGAAGTATCTTCTTTACTAAAAATTATTAATGGGACACTTAGCATTTGCTTTTCCTTACAGAACTCATTCTTATTCCTTAGGACAAAATTAAAGTGACTGATTTAGAATGAAGCAAACTTAAGCAAAAACTTCCAAGTTTGGCATAACCACAAAAATATCCCATTAATATGCACAGAAGTAATCTCGTAGCTGACCTTAACCTAAGTTTACATAGACTTTTATTTCTTCATTATGATAAAAAAGTTATTGAAAAATTTCTACAAACAGCAGATTTTACACCTGACCTAGATAACAAACATCATGTACCTGAATGAAAATTAGCTACATGCCCAAGCAACAATGGAAGTCCTAGGGGGCTTCCTTATGCTGGATACCTACTGCAGATAGTTCTACATTTGGATTCATATTCCAACAAAATTAACTATAGCTGCAGCTTTGACTATTAGGAAGTGGCTTGGGATTGAAAACCTGATCTGTCCTGGGCAAAGTTATTTTAATTGCGTATAGACTCAGGTAAACATTTTACAGCTCAGCAAGCAGAGGGGAAAAAAAAAAAAAAAAAAGAGAGAGAAAAAAAAAATTAGTAATCTCCTATATGTACATTTGCCTACTAGTCAATGAGATTCCCAAGGTACCAGTAGTAGTCCAGAAAATGATACTCAGGGACACACACAGAGCAATGGCTCTTCACCACTTCCAGGTAATTTTTGTGTTTACCAGTCATCATTACTTAAGATGCCATTGAAACTATGTCAGTATCAGGGTTCATAGGTTGCGAGTACTCAATCAAAATTAAGCGACTTGATAAATTCCTTGCTTTTCCATAGAACAAATATCAAGTAGTTGAATCCTCAGTGTTACTTCAAAGTAGCCACCTTGTTATCAGTCAAAAACAGAGTAAAAGGAAAGACAGTTGAAATAAATCAGGTCCAGAGTGCCATGTGCTTTCTTCACTGAGCCCCTCAGGACTGATACCAGCACTATGCCTCTCATAAGAGCACTATAAATTATTACTACAAAAGGAATATCTGGGACCATACTTTTAATGTCTCAACTGTTCCTCTGGCATTCATTTCACCAGTGATGTAAACACAAGGCCAAGTCAAACATAACCTAAAATTATGTCGATATGGCAAGATGCACATCACACCCAGTAGCATATCCATGCCCCGCGCTGACAGAAGCACCACTTGTAGCAGCCAGGTAGCACAGATAATTCAGCGGATGGGAAAGCAAGCTTGCAGCGTCCTAAAAAACTCACAAGATTTTCCTTTCTTGAAAAGTAGCATTCAGAGTCTGAAGTTTCACTAATGAATAATTCAAACATGGATATTAAAAGATCAAATATCATGTACATTACAGCAAAAAGGCACTTATCAGCATAGCATGCCAGCACTGAGTCAGGCTAGAAGGTCAAGAGTACGAAGAGTACTACCGAGCTCTGACAGACAGACATTGTCGATTCAGGTTAGACAGCCGAAGCTGTTACCATCTCCAGGTGCCCATTCCACTTCTCAGATAGACATTGCCTTCCAAGGGACAGAGATGTTCAATCTGTTCATGGGTTAGTTTCTGAATTATCACCATTTTCGGCTCATGCCACGGTAAGTCAAAAAAGCCTCTAGCACTTCAACACTCAGGTCCTCGAGACTGAACAGAGACCCTCAATTATAGTGACATGAGCCTATGCTTAAACTAGAGAGCACACAGGGCGGGGGAAAAAGGGGAAGAGAACGGGCCACAATTAGAAAAACCTCAAATGGAAAGTCATCCAAGATTCAGTGTAAACCACAAGAACGTGTAGTTTCAAGAAAAATACAAAGCAAGTCATGTCTATGAAGCTATCAACTTGTCACAAATTGCATGACACTCAGATAGGGGGAAGATATTTACCTCCAAAGCCTGCTTTCAACATGCTATTTATGCAGAAAAGTTGAGAACTTGAGTAGGTGAGTGTTACAGCTGAGCGTAACAAAAATGAAAAGTGCGTTCAACTCACAAGAAAATCCAAGTTGTAGAAAAACAAACTGGAAATGAACTTACATGCACAAATTCATACACTATTTTTTAATTTAGAGAGAAGTTGGGGGTTTTTGCAAAGGAACTAAACATACAAAGCATGTGCCTGAAAGCAGTTCAATTAATCAAAGGTCTTTTTCACAAATCTACTACTTTTCAAAAACTATGCTTTATGGTCAAACCTTTTGACCTATTTCACTTAGTTACTGTGACAGCATCTTATTTAACCCACCCCAATGTAAATATCCCCTACTTCCTGGTCAGTTACTACACCTTACGCTTTCCTTGCAACAATCAGTTTGATCGACAAAACCATTTCAAAGTCCAAAGAGTTATGTGGAAACATTATGACTGCACAGATAACCGGCTGTAAAGCTCAATTTTAAGTTAATGAAATACTCCTCATAGCGTTACAGCAAGATGCACAGTGCCTGACAGTATGCTAGGAGCTGGACACAAAACATCAGCAGACAGCCAGGTAACGTAATTTTTAATGGCTTCCAAACAGTGTTGTGGTTTGGTTTTGGTTGTTTTTTTTTTTTTTTTAAAAGAAGCATTTTTTTTCCCATTTTTTTCAAAAATATGATTTTTCTAAAAGCCTTCTTTTCTAGAGAAAGCGGTTAACTTCTGAAGCCTTCAAGTAATTCTTTAATACCGGTAAGTACAGTTTTATATTAACATGCAAAAAGGTATTCTGAAAACGAAGAACTTGCCCATATACTTGGTAACACATTTACTACAAGGCTTTTTCTTTTAACCATTGTATGTTGCCTTTTATTAAATATATATACATAAAACCAGGAAAAGATGCGGTATTTGAGTCACATTTGAGTACACGAACCTGCTGTTTAGGCTCGTGAAAGTACAGAGGAAATCCAAGGCAGGCCTAGCACTGACCCGAGCCTTCCTACAACTTCGCCAAGGCTGCTCTGCCGTAGCGCAGGTGCACCTGGGGCTCGTCCCAGCCTCGTCGGGCAACTGAACTTTTTCCACCCAGCCCCGCGGCTG
>NW_009259596.1:2465338-2478086 GCF_000687185.1 Egretta garzetta
GGGAGGTGGGTGCGGGCCTGGCGGTGCGCAGTCACGCAGGGCGGCCCGGGTGGGGTGTCAGCCATCACGCTGCCTGGCTTGAGGGGAAATACCTAAAAACAGTGGCAGGTACTTTGGGCTCTCTGGGGGTCAGCTGCTGAGCAGGAAGCATGTATAGCCAGCAGCCTTTGTCAGCTAGATTTCTCTTCCCCCTGCTTCTCTCCACGTGACTGCGCCTAGCTGGGATGGAGGTCGAAGACCTTTCAAAGCCTGAAGACTGAGAGCACAGCTGCCTTACGCCCAGCCTGGCTTTCAGCTGCACGAAAGAAATGATTGTGCTTCTGGTGTGCAAAGGTGAAAACTAGGTGTCAAAGTGAGCACCTTGCTAGTTTTCTCAGTGGTTTCAGGTGAAGAATGTGTTGTTGGCTTCACATCCTCTGATGAATTCATTGCCGGGAAGGTGCCAAAGCAATCCCCCTGTGGTGATTTACTTTGTATTGTAGGAAAGGAACTGGAGAAGCACAGGAGGAAAGGAACTGGAGAAGCACAGGAGGAAAAACCTGAGAACACAAGTCTTTGTACAAAGCTGTACTGACTCCTCGTCACATCTTCCAAGAGATCAGGCAGGAACAGATGGCAACCCCTTCTGCTCTGCTTATAGGCCCATTTCCCTGTACTTAAGAGCCTGTAACTGTGTCCAAAAGTGTAAAAAAGGGAGAATATGGTGGAAAATCTTCAGCTTCCAGCATAAAAAGAATATAAAATAGAGGACTTCTCTATCTGAAGATCTCGTAGAAGTGGCTTGGGTCTTTGCTGTGCAGGAAAAACAGTAGGAACCAATACTTCCAAAGTACTTTTCAGCAATCCTAGGTTCTTCAGTTTTCATTCCTTCCCTGTGTAAGTATGTGCATATTTTAGTGGAAGGGGAAATATTTTAGCTAAAGAATATTGGCAGCATTTCACGCGTTGAAAATGTACGTAAAAAGATAAAACACATGGAAGCACTTTACGAGACACTTGGTTTTTTGGGGTTTTTTTATTTCATAAAACAAATGATTATTTTATAGCCAAATCCATTCCAAGGAAATTTACATACCTCTGTTGGTCAAAGTGTAACTAGTTAAAAATACAGTACACCTTCGATGGGTACATGCTGGTACTGTCCTTACCTCTCTAACTACTTGTGTTCCTTGATTTTTTTTCTCATTTCTGTTAACTTTTACTGTTTGTTCCTTATTGTGTGGACCTTGCCATTCAAAGAGAGTTCTGGGTGTTATGGGTGATACGTTTTGCTTCGTACTGTTCCTTCTCAGATCATCTGGCTGGTAGCTATTCGTAAGGGCCCTTCAACCTTCAGGCTCTGTTGTTAGGATTTTGTTTGCTTTTTTAGTGGGGGTAGGCAGGAAAGGGAAGAAAAAAGGACTATTTTCAGACCCTGTGTTTCATTAATTCTGCAAAAGCTTCTTTCTGGTTTTGTATCATGGCAAAGCAGTGAGTCCTGAAGGAAATGGGAATTCCAGTATCTGATGATAAGTCCAAGGGAACCACTGAAAAATAGATTTTTGCCTTTGATATTTATGTTTGCAGTGATCGCAGCAAAGAACTGCTATTCCTGCATAAAACATCCAATTCCAAGCAAAGTTCTCTCAAGGAAAGCCACCAGCTAGAATTACCTGACTGTATTTTGAAGAAATTGCAGTGTTCTTTCTGACCTCTCTTAGGGAAATTGCTGTCATTGTTTATCTGAGGCTTTCCTTAGAATTTCTCACCGTAGTCCTTAGGGTTCAAGCTGTGTTATCCACTGCTGATGTCTGTAAGCTTTACAGGAAGCTGCTCTTAGTTTGTATTTTTCCATTTCAGGTTATCGGCTCGTGGTGCCAAGGTACTGAAATACATTGGAAGTGACGTAACGTGTATCAGTATAAGCAAGTGTAATGATTTTAATGTTTTATATTATAAATACCGATTTAATAAACAGTTTTTATTATCCTTGTCAGACTTATCTTTGACAGAAAATACGTATCTCCGAATTTTGTCTTTAAATGTGGACCTCTACAGTAATTTTTCATGCTTTCATACTTTGAGTTTAAGTATTCACACAATTTTAGAAATAGCATTCTGCCATTGAAAATGGCGTAAAAAGGCAAGGAAAACTTTCTACTTAAAGTTCACTTTTCTAGCACGATGAATCATAATATATTCCAAAGGTTTTATCAATGCCTGAATTATCTAAATTCAAGAAGCAGTTAGTTCTCCAAGGATTTTTTTTTTTTTTTTGGTAGTGTCACTGCATTTCCCAAATCTTGATTTTGTCCCAGTGCTGAATTTAGGTCACACAAGTTTGGTTTTCTTTTCCAGAAGATGAAGAGACCGTCATTTATTTACACCAGATAACGAGCAGGCTTAAAGGGGAACACGGCTCTCCATAGAAAAAGATTTCGTACCTTCTCTTCCATCTCACGTTATTCTCAGTGACAAGTGGAGCAGCCTGGGACAAGTGCAAACCTCGCTGCAGCGACCACATAAGCATGGCTGGGGGAGATGGGGAGCAAGGGCGTGTGATTACTGTCACCACACAGGAGGGGTATGTCAACAGGGCAGCCCAAGAATGAACAAAAGGGAGGAAGGGCTTGTTTCCCTCAACACCCTTTTTGGTTGGGCCTGTAGAAAATACCAGTCCACTTACTGCAAAACCGCTTGTGGTAACTGAAAAAAGGAACTGTCTTTGTGGTTGGAAGCGGGTTTTGAGCTGTGAAGACAAAAGTTCCCTTTTTTTTTTTGGGTTTTTTTTGGTTTTGTTTTTTTTTTTTTAAGTAAACCCTAAGTTTCCTCTTCACAGAGACCTCATCGAAGAGTACTGGCTTTGCATCGTTACGGAATCGATGGCAAATAACATCAGGTATTTTAATGACAAGAGGTTCATTCACTTCTACTCTCTGTGCAATGAACTTTTAAACATTTAGGAGTCGCAGCCGCTCTGGAGGTAACTGAATCGCCCATTAAGTTACGGCTCTTTTCAGATTCCAGTCACTGCATTTCCTTTCTCACAGTGATTTTGTATTATCTGTTTCAGGCAGGTAATAGTCTGGAAGAAAGAGGATCTGGAGTCTATGGTGGGTTTTTTCTCTAGATTGAATTTATATCCTGTAGACTTCAGTTACAGAAGGGCAAGAAGTAGCCACAGAAGTTGCAAAGCAGACAATTACGTTTTATTTTAATTAGTCAGGAAAGCCTCTGCTAATCCCATATAGATGTGGAAGTGTAGTGTCAGTAGGAAGAATCCTCTCCTGTGGGCTGGCAGCGCAGCAGAGCATCCCCGCTGCGAGAGTGAGCAGGCTGGAGCCTGAGAGCCAGTGCCGTGGGACAAGAATTTCTTTTACTTCTTGCACGAATGCCATCTTGGGTGCCAGCTAGAACTTTTTCTCTCCCTGTAGTGCCTGTTACACATGTCTTTCTGTTCGCTGTATCTTTTCTAACCCTCATTTTCAACTTCAAACTGTTTACTTGAAGTAAAGTAGTCTGTGCCCTTCCATTTTGCTCAGCAAAGGATAACATTTTGCTTTGGATACTGTAGAATTGTACTTTCAGTATGCTAGGGTAAGGTAAGAGTGATTCTGTTTTAACTTTGACATCAGTTTTGGGGAGATCTAGCTCTTTTCAAGAGCTCCTCTGTAATTCCTTTGTGGCCTGAAGCATCAGACTGTATTTCTCCTTTTCGGGACTGTGGAGAAGATGGACCAAACAACATACTGGAAATTGAGGCATCCTCTGTCTCCTCTTAATACTTAGTTATTGATCGTTGCCCCCAGTAACTGTGAAACAGTTCTGTAGTTGCTCTGCAAATTAGAGGAAAACGTTTTTCTTTCCCCAACCCAGCTAGCATCTAGCCTTGCATCAAAGCTCATCCTCAATATTGTATGGCCCAGGGTTTGTTGAAACACTCTTTTTATTCTCTTTGCTTGGTTTATGCCTCAGCAGAGGTGTGAGTTCTGAGTTTTACGCCCAGCAACAACCATGAGTGAAGTCCATTTTGATTTATCCACAGGTATTAAAAGGAATGCTCTAAGTTTCCTGACAGTTTTTAAATTCAATGTAATGAAATCTCCCTTCAGCCATTAATCAGCCACCATAAAGCTCAAGAACTTCACCAGTTAAAAAAAGAAAAAGAAAAACATGTTCTTTCCTTACTGCAATCTGCAAATCCGTTGTTAGAGCACATTTCCTTAACAACAGAAATCTTGCTCTGGCTTTGAAACGTCAGCTCTTGTTTGCAGCGTGACTGACCTCCCACCCTGATCAGCGTGGTTCTGACCAGGAAGCCTCGTCCTTGCTGAGCGGAGGGGAGCACAGGCAAGTGCATTCAAAATCCACCCTTCTTACTGTAAGCGCTAAGTGCAGTGTACATACTTGCCCTCTAAGAGCTGGCTTGACACCGGTAGTTTACTCCCAGTAGGTCAATGAACAGCTGGCAAATATGTAATGCAACTCAGCAACAACTGCAATTTGGATCCTGGTGGATGACTTAATAACTTTCATGTCGTTTTTCCTTCTTTTTTTCCCTTTTTTTCTTTTAATTCTGTATCCAGCATATAACAGCCCTAAGGAATAGGCATGAACCGCACCTTGGTTTTTGTTGGGGTTATGCTGGGGCTCACGCTACCAGATCCTTGCTGCAGCCCTGCGCTTTGTCCAGGCTGGCCGTGCCCTGCCAGTCCTGTTCGGCTGCTGCTGCCCTCCAGGAGGCCAAAGAGTGAGATACCATCGAAGGTCAGCCTTTATCTGGCAGATGGGTCCAGACCTGGGGCTTCGCTATTGCCTCAGGCTGTCTCTGGTGCATTCGTACTTCTTTAATTGTTTTGCTTCTGTGTCATTTTGCTAGTTGATGCAAATGTTTAGGAAAATAAAAGAAAAAGCAGTCTGTGCATCAGTGTTCTTGAAGGTGTATGGCTCCACATCATAAAGCAAGACTGAGAACATGTGTATCTTGATCAGCCTGATTTTTGTGTTCAGGGAGTTTGCTTATATCAGCTCCAGGCCAACTAGAGCTGCTGGTGCAGTGAGCTACATTGTGTTTATAGGAAAAAAAGAATATGTTTAACAAATCTAGAAGCTTAACAAATATATGCTGTAGGAGCTTTAACAAATGTAAACAAAATTAAATTGAACATGCTGCAAATTGGCTTAAGAAAATGGATGAAAACCATCTTTTTTTTGTTTTTCCCAAAACTATACGTACACTCAATTGTGCACAATTGCACTGTTGCTTATGCGTATGATTCATCATCAAGAAAATCTGCAGTCTGTCCAGTTGTTTCACCTCAGAGATAAGAAAGTCTAAAAGTAAATCTCTGGTTTTGATTGCATCCTAATAAGTAAAGGTAATCAAATTCCTTAAGACCTTAGGAATATCTAGAATTTAGCAGAGAGCCAAGTTACTTTAATTGGTACTTTCCTGGCTACACTATTACTACTTTCAGTTAAGGACTCTTCCCGTGGTATCTTAAAATGGCACATACAAATGATACCAGTGGGTATCAACTCAACCTGAAGGAGAAGTTGTCCTGTGAGCACTATTTTTTTTTCTTTTTCTTACTAAAATACTGCTGTATGTGTGGCACAATAGTGCCTGATGCCACATACAGATTTGGTGCTCAGGTGTCCTGTGAACACCTATGAGAACCCAGCGGAGGGAGGTGACGTTAAGCTTGGAGAACATCCAGAGGAGTCCGCCTCCTAAAACTAACCATCCTTGAATAAATATTGACTCTGTGTGCTACAACTTGAAGTCAAGAACTTCAGTTAAGTTCCTTTAATCAATTTGATTTCTATACTTTGTGACAAATAAATTTTGGAAAATGTGTACCTCTTTTTTTTTTTTTTCTTTTTTTGTTTTTGTATATGTCATGGTTCTTCAAGCCTACCATCACATTTGTTAAAATATATATGTATATATATCAGCCTTAGACCTATCATTTTGCAGGTGATTTTTTGGATTTTAAGAGGGCCAGAACTGATTTTATTTGAACTCTAGCCTTGGTTTTGCAGTGTTTGCTGCAACAGTGTAACATGCAATGCTGACCTGCTTTCTCCAGTTAGGTTTCCTGGCCTTGAATTTTCCCATATCTGTTTAAAAGATGAAACTGAATGTCTTCGTTTAAAATACTTTCACAATAATTACAGTACAGCGAGTTGCTGTTCAAAATGTAGCAACCTACGGCACAGTTAATAAGGCTTTCTGGGAAAATACTTGCTACTGTTATAGCAGCTCTTTCACAGAGGTCATGGCGGGGAGCCAGAGGAGGTTGGTAGACAGCTAGGCAACCAGAAAAGAACAAGTTTGTCAGCATGTACAGCTGATTACACTGAGAATAATTTTCCATAAGCATAGCCTGCAGAGTGTTTGCTTAAGGGGGGGTGTGTGTGTTAATTTTTCACTAAACTTCTTAAAAGCTAAACTATTTTTAACTGTGGCAGAAAGTAATTTGTTCAAATCAGATGGAGTAAGGCTCTGTATGATTTTTATACTGTTTTAATGCTACCTACACATTGCAGTAGGCTGAGGTATATTTCAGTATATATAGGCAATATAGGATTATTCCCATAAGGCTACATTATGATAATTATTTTGGATAGGTATATTGATTTCTACTAGCTACAGTGATCAGAACAAGAAAACAGGAGAGATGTTTTTAGTGGCAGAAGAGACAGCCTTTAGTTATTACGTTCTTCTGCTTGTGAATATCATCTAGATTGCAAACATGAACCATCACTTTCTTTTCTAGGTTGCTCGTGGTTATAACCGTAGGGTAACTCTGTGGAACATGGGTGGTCCTGTGAGTTTTATGGTGCTCTGTAACCCAAAATCTCTAATCTTAACTGAATCATAGTTCCAGTCTCCCAAGCAGGTTTAGGTGTGTTCAAGTGCTGCACTGTGTCTCTGCTTCTCCTTTCTCTGGCATTCTCTGCGTGCAAGGTCAAGGCTGAAGGAGAGGATTACACAGGCCTGTGTCATGCGGAGACTTCCTTCACATCTAAATAATCCGGTGTTAGCTGTTTGCCTAAGGAATGGTATAAAGCAGATGGACTGGAACAAATGCATGAACTCTAAACTTTCAAAAGAGAAGACAAAAATCAATTCATATTTACACCGAAAAAAAATGTTTTTGATGAAATAATAACCCACTCAATTTTTAATATCGTTCTTGAATATACAGAATGTTTGCCCAAGTCTCTATAACCACGTGTGGTTTATTTCAAACATGATGCAATCCATAACCTGCAGCCTGCTTAACTTTTTGCAATATGAGCTGTCTTTATCCATTATTTATTGTCTTCAGATATGAGGAGGATCAGAATGTTAGACAGAAAGAGCACAGTGGCTTTGAGGATGAGTCACAGGAATGAGATGGAAATTCAGTAGCAAAAAGCACTGTGCTTGAGTGTCTCGGTTGAGAACAACCGAGGTGTGGGGGGGCCATGAATGGTTGGGAGCTGCCCTGGCAATGTGGTCTTGGAAAGGTGAATGCATGTCCCGGGGGCCTCGGGGAAGAGATTCCCACCAAAGCCAGAGGGTACTAGTGCCGCTGTGCGAGGCCCTAATGCACCTGACCAGAAATAACGTGTGTGGTTCTCTCTGCCCATTTTCTAGAAGGTGAATTTAGATTGGAACAGGTTCAGAGGAAGGGTAGCATGTCTGGGAGAACAGGGAAGAGGAGCTGAGGTATGATAGCAAAACAAAAAGACAGAAGACCTGAGAAAAGATCTAGCTGTTTAAATACAGAGCACCTCCTGATCACTGAATAGATGCAACTTCTGTTGAATAGATATAATTTCTGTGCAGACACGCAATTTCTAAACAATCCACAATGACTGCATCCTTGTTTATCAGGTTATGAAGGACTTCATGGCAAACACATCAGAGAAGAAATATCTTTTTTTTAAAGCACAGGGCAACATTAGTTCAAGAAAAATACTTAGCAATTAATAATGGATAAATTTAGACAGAAATTTACAAACTCATAATCGTCAGGATTGTCTGTAATGCATCTCCAGCAGGATTACCTGGGGGAAAAAACTGAACTGCTTTTAAGCTGGAGCTCAAGACATTTATCAACGTGATTCTATAAAGTGTTGCTTTTAACACCAAAGGACAGGACTCAATAATTCAGAAAATCCCTTTAGTTTTTCTGTTCATATTTGTCTTTCAGGTATCTTGCCATCTAAAAAGTAATAATAAAACCAGTCACTGCTATGGAAGGAATTCAGAATCCTTCTGTCTTAAGTTGTGTAAAAATAATAAATGATTTGGGGTCTGTTGGAGAACAGCAGCTTCTAAACAAATCTGTCAAATCTTAATTTAAGTCTCTGTTTAGTCTGCAGCGGTGAAATTGCTCTGAATAGAAAATACATAATAAAATATGTCTAACGGGTCTTGTCAAAAAGCTTTTTCATTTTATTTAGCACTTTCCAATAATAGACAATCTCTACTTCATTTAATAAAAAGTAATAAAACTGCTGAAGCCAGAACTTATTGCTGGTTAGTTTAAAACAAAAAAAGTTTATAACCTCTCTTTACAGCGCACTGCTCACTCTCTGTATCTAGAAGTCGGTGGATAAATAAAGCCTCTCTGGGAGGAAGTTTCCACTCTGAGTCATAAGCATTGGATTGACAACCTTTATAGAAATTTAAATGCAATCCTATTAAACAATACACTTCTATAAACGCTGAAGGATAGATTTTGCTCACTGGGTGCGGGGGCATGAAGCTGCAGTATCTCAGAGAACGGCTTGTAGGGAATTTGTGTAGCTATGCAAAAGCAGTAACGCTTGGAACTGCCGGGCTTGAACACCTCTAGCATCCCATCAGGAAGACGGGCTATCAAATGGTACAGGAGCCACCAGCCAGCAGCAATTATCTAAATGGTGTTTGCCCACAGGAATGAAGCAACAGCCGCATAAATAAAAAATTGTTGGGTTTTCTTTCAATATCCCATTAGAGCTGGGTATCGTTCTTGCAAGCATCATTTGAAACAAGTCTATCAATAAAATGCAAATAGCTATCACAATACTTCCTGGCGTATATTTTAGGCATACAAAGTATTTTATACAAAATAATTTCCTCTAAACTTACTTTGTGGATTCATCAACATTTGCTCTATCTCGCGTAACGATGAATTTGGCTTCATTTTGAGTTCACTCTCTTGCAACTGCAGAATTTGGCCACAGGTTTACCATTAGAACCTCTGGCTAACCTGTAAGTGAAAAATGTAAACGTGTTAAGAAATGTGAAAAAATGCAAACGCCTCTCTTGTCACAGAAAAATAAGATATGCATAGAGGAAATTAATGTTTCCAATATTAAAAAGAAGAGTTTGGCGAATGTAAAGGCCAGTCAACCCACTCAGGATGCTGAGCACATGCGCTGAGGAGAAAGCTAGAGAGATCACAGATGATGTTGTACTGATGCAAAGGAAGAATGCTGAAAAAAGGAGACGTGAAGATGTTGGACAGCTTTGTGGAACAGCAGAGAAGATAATACCAGCAGGCTGGGAGTGTGTGAGATTCCTGCTCTGATTGAATCCCAGCACTCACAAGTGTCCGTACACTATCGCGCTTCTGTGAAGCTGCCCCTAGTCGCTGGGCTGGGCTTGTGGTGACAGCTTTGGACACAAACCCTCCACGATGGTGGGCAATTCTCAGTGCAGTTCTCAAGGTCTACACGGATACACGAGCCTAAAACCCCACCACTCCCAACATAATCCCTTCTGCTGGTCCTGCATACGACACTGTGCAAGTCATTTCTTGTTTTCACCCTTCCGTTATCGCAACCTCTAGATCGCTTAAGATAGGGCACTGGTATTCGCTTCCTGGGGAAGGGCATCTCAAGGTGATTGCAAGCGATATGTGTGGACACAACCCTGTACAGCTCAGCACTGGGCTGATCAGAAGAGAGAAGTGCCAAAAGAGAAATGCAGAGAGTCCCTGCCGCTGTACGAGAATACTATTCTTGTCGACACTTTCTGTCCTGTACCAATAATTGTGTTCACCATCTCCGCTTCTACATGTTGTTTCTTGTTCATTAATTTAAAGCAAACTGTTGCTTACTGTTAGTGGTCGGCCAGTCTAACTTTCCCTTCTCCCTCAAAAGCACAGTTACTAATAGAAGCCCAAAGTTTGTGCTTTGCTGTACTTGTTTTTCTCTTGATGAAACTGAATAGCTAAAGTTATGCCAAAAGTTTTAACAAGCAAACAAACAAGACGCAGTAAACAATCTACACAAGCGGGTTGTGTTTCAACACATGCTTCTGCGCCAGCAATCAGCGATTTAAAATATTTGGAAACAAAACCATCCATTAACCAATGCAGTCTATAAAGTTAATCAGCTGTAATATACTCTCTAAAGATTAGCAGTACATTCTCACTGGGGGGTAGCCCCTCTCCCCCCAGCAAAACAGGCACTTTGCAAGTCTGATACACATCAGTACTTCATGTCTCACGATAGCCCAAAATCTGGAAAGCAGCATACTCATTTAGAGTTGGTTTCATTAAAATTGCTGTGTATTGCAGATGTGGGAGCATTTGTGCATATATATATATATGTGTGTGTGTGTATATCTATTGCAGATGTGGGAGCATTTGTGCATACATATATATGTATGTGTGTGTATATATATATGTATTAATACATATATCATCACTGATTTTTCTTGCCCTGCACTGCTGTTCCAACAGGGATGCATCCTGGCCACTTGAGTAAAGGAAAACTCTCACCAGAGAAGAACCATTTGCCTTCAACAATCTTGAAGAGCCTCGTTTGTCTTTGGCCTTACAAATGCCCATTACACTGGAACTTTTGCGCCAGCTAAGGCTATAACTGAGCTTTTAATGTGGCTGTACTGTCTGGATGAGATTTCATAGCCCAGGGCTTGAGGACAGGCAGGGCTTCCAAGAAGGTAAAGCTTTATCTTAGAAAGCTTTGAATAGCTCTGCTTCCTCACATGGATTTTTGAAGTCGCTACTGGTCGGTCATCCAAGATAATTTGAATACAAAATTATGTGAAAAACCTCCTGCTCTCAAAGTGCTGGTGGGTTTGTGGGTTTTGTAAGCAGCTGGCACGTAAATGTAAACTTGCTTCCTATGGTAAACATTTACAATGAATCAGAGAGCTCTGTAGTGGGTGCAAGGTGAGCTCAATAGATTTATGAGAATTTAAATGCACTGCGAACCTGACTGGTTCTCCAGTGTGTAGTCTATCTGCAGTGAGGTAAATGAGATTTTTACTAATGAAAGGTGTGGGAACAAGCCTGGACCCCCAAACAGCCATAGCTCAGTGCTGAACCATTGTGTATTCTCTTTTCAGCCAGTTCTAAATACAGGCAGACCAAGGAAGTGCAGGGATCGCGACAATTAACATGGCAATCAGTATGACGAATGATGGTGACCAAGCTTTCTGCAATTATGTCGTGGTTTAACCCGGCTGGCAACTCAGCACCACGCAGCCGCTCGCTCACCATTGTGTATTCTCTTTTCAGCCAGTTCTAAATACAGGCAGACCAAGGAAGTGCAGGGATCGCGACAATTAACATGGCAATCAGTATGACGAATGATGGTGACCAAGCTTTCTGCAATTATAAAACCAGCTCTGGGTTCTTTCAGTCTCACTCCAAATTTTTTTTTCAAATTGATGAAGCAAACTTTAAAGTTTAGAGGGTTTTCCGTTGAAATTACATTCCTGTCTTTAGTCTGCGATGGTGGGCTGCAAATGGCAGGAGAAGAGATCTGAGGAAAGGTTCCATCTGCATCACGCTCGCCGTTGGGCCTGGGGTACTGTGGGAGCAGCTTCTGCTCTCAATGGCATTTTCAACCCGAGAAACACAGCAGGAGATGAAAAGGTGGGTGGAGTGGCGAGCATTTAAATGAGCCAGACTGTTGCTAACATCAAAGGAAATTCAGTCCAAGAATTGGCCAAAGGGTCAACCAGATTCTTGCCTTGCCTAAGGCAGCATTTCCATAATGATTTTGGTCTGTGCAATTGCTTACTACAAATGTGGAGCTAGGGAGCGCAGACGAACTCCTACATTTTCCAAGGGCCTTGTGTTGATTGTCCTCTTTCCTTAAACATTGGACATTTAACTCTAGATGGTGTATCTTACCCAAATTATGTCTATACTCTGTTTCTGTAACTTTTCAATTCTCTAATAAATGTTCTCAGTTTATTGCACAAGGTTCTGATGTTTTTCCTCATTGGCTGAATAATTGTGTTGGTTTGCTATATGCACTTTTAACCTCTATTGCTTAATCTCTACAGTTTCACAGGTAGCTAATTACGGCCTTACTAAGTAAGATTTTGGGGAAGCATTTTCTTATGATTTGCCTTTACAACTTTTTATATATATATATATATATGTATACCTCTTTATATTCTTTTGCTGCTTCATGATTAAATGCTGCCATTATTTTACAACATGCATCCATGTAGTGTCCTGGGATATCCCTTCTCAAGAGAAGAGAAAATCTTGCGAAGGAGATCTCAGATAGGATATATCCCATCTGGAATCCTTGTAGGTATTTTCTGAGTCAGCAGTTCCAAAATGGAGACCTTCATCTCCTTGAGGGTAACATGCGGCATAAAACCCAGATGAATAGTCCCCTAGCAGCTTAACCTTCAAGAACTGGAAACTCCAAGAGCCATGTCCAGAAATACATGAGTTCCAGGTGTGTCCAGCCAGGGGAGTGAGGGTGGAAGCACTTGGATGTTGTCTGCTTTCTT
>NW_009259596.1:2478119-2488822 GCF_000687185.1 Egretta garzetta
CTGTGTCATGCTGGAAGGATGGGCAAGACCAGTCCCACCTCTTCATCTCACCAGAGAGGATCTCCACACCTTGCAGTTGTAGGGGAACCACTGGGCAGCAAAAATGACCAGCCTTCCCATTTTCTCCCCATGCTTCTGGGAGTGTCTACTCCTGCAACAGGGTCAAGGGAAGGAGCTGCACCCTGCAAAGACAGCCTCTCTGAGCTTTGCTCACAAGGGGTAATGCCAATGCAGGACCATATTCTTTGCACGAGTATCTGATTTTGGAAGGATACACTTGTGATAGGTTTTGCTTTATATTCCAGCTCACATTCTGGCACTTTGATTTTGGAAAATAGCTTCAATTTACAAGAAATATTTTAGGGTTAACTTGCGTTTCAGTCATTAAAAAGAGCAGTTATTGTTACTTTGCACATTAACTTTTGTGAATGCCACTTTATACTTACATTTACCACAAGCAAAAAGAACTGAAAACACCTCTAAATATAAAGCTACCAGTGCTATAATACATAGTTCCTCTCATAGGTTCACCACAAAGGAACATGCCAGCTTCTTGACGCAGCATGTGCAACCTTATATTAAGCTATTTTAATGGCTCTTAATTCACTTATGATCTTTAGAACTTGTTCTTAAAATCCATATTTAAGATAGTCTGTAGTAAGTGGAGTGATGAATTAAATATCATCCACAGGGCTCAAAAAATCTTCATAATGTCATTTATATCAGGCACAAGGGGTGGGATTCATTTGACTGCATGCAGCTCCAGGAGCTATCTGCATCTATGCTAATCACATAATTTTCCCTTTATAAGTAAAGAAAAGAAATAAGCACTTGAAGGGTATGAGTCAGCTGATCTGTTTCAGATATCTGGCATACGATGCACCTTAAAAGCAACTATTGCTCCCTAGTGACTTCAAAAGGAGCTTTGATGACCAGTTCAGATATAGACATTTGTACTGGTGGTATCTACAGAGGGGTGGCTCCCACTGAGATGACTGACAGTCATTATGGGCAAGCCTTTAAATAAATGAGCTCGGGCACTACACATTTGCCTTACCACTGCTTGCATATTAAACTTACTGTGGTCTTCTCCTTTCTGTCTCCACAGGAGATTGCTGACAAGTCTGACTAGTCCTTTCAAAGTAGACGAAATTGAGGAATTTAAAAAAAAAAAAAAAAAAGACTGAGAAAAATGAGTCTGCATCTTCATAATTCTCAGAGTGAAGGTACGGGTCTCAGTTTTTCAGCAAACTGAAATCCTCTGTATGTGGACTTGAACAATTTTGACTCACTTCTGCAAATGTAGCCATTACTTTCTTGATAAACTTTTTTATTTAAATTTTCTAGGGCTAACCTGAGAAGAAGGGTTTATCAAAAATCACTGTAGACATTAGCTGATGTGTCAGAAATCTGTGTACCATGGTAAGTTATCAAAATATTGTGCACATTTTGCATAATAGAGCAAATCTCTGCTCTGAAATCTTCTGAAACAATCGTTTTTTAGACTGAAAAGGCTACTCTGTAGCATTATGAGAACTAAAAAGGGGGGAATGACAGAAAAGTAAAAACCAACTAAATTTACTAGAGAAAAAACCTTTCATTTTCATCCACAAGATGGTGCCACTTCCTCAACTCAAAGTACAGTTTTCCTTTGAAAACGGTATAAAAATGACACTTATCAAATTAATCCCCATGAAAAGGGTGATGGAGCGCAGAAGTCCTACTAGCGCCTTTAAAATAGTGTTTCAATGGAATTTAAATGGCATATGGTCCTTGTGCTGGCCCTCTGCAGACGAGTAAGCTACATTCTACATGAATTCAGGGACATATTTGCTTATCTGCATGACAGAAATAGCCTTTTAGTTCATATCGTCACCGCTAGCTCTTCAGAGTCGCAGTGTTCAGTCTGATGGGGCTCTGTTTCTTTCTGTGCACTGTAAAAACAATTATTTAGCAAATTTCTAAGTGTTATATCTCAGGAAATGTACTGAAGATGGGTGATCTGCACAGGTAGAATTGCAATTTAAAAAGAGTGGGGTTGCCAATGTGTGGCTGAGAAGACATCCGAGAGCCTTCATTGTCGGAATGATTAATTGGGTGGAAAGCTACCAGCTACCAGCTTTCCTTTAGGTTGCTGCTGGGTCTACAAAATTGGCAGCTAGAAAAAGAAGACCAAACACTTCTAACTTTTAAACTAAATGCGTAGAAAGAGTGAAAAAGCAGAACATTCACAATATCATTTCAACAGTCACTTCACAAGAAGACCTTTTGGGATGGTAACGTTTATTATTATTTTCACCTCATTGTGGGTGAAAAGCTGAAAGAATAAGAAACAAATGTATGGTTTTGTGTAACACTTCACCTGTAAAATTATATTGAAGTCAGATACTGAAAGAGTGGGAGATGGCAAAAGAAGCAGCCCCTTGGCTGCTGTCTGTCCCCATCCTTGGCTCCCCTTTGCTCATCCCCTTCCAGTCCCTCTGGATGCCCTGGCCTGTGCCCTCTTCTCCAATCCGTACTGCAGCATCTCCTACCTGCTTCCCTTGTTGCTTCCCCTCTCTGCTTCTCTTGACACTTATTTAGTAGCTGCTTCCTCTGCGAGGCACCCAAAAAAGTGCAGGGGAGCAAAACAGCATGAAGGGTCCCTCTGCTTTTATTTGGGGTTCGACTATTCCCAAAATACTGCCTAATGGTGTGAAAACATTGGGCAAACTTGAACATGTGCATCATTGCCAGTCTGCCACGTGACGAGAATATGTTTTAATTTACTAAGAATAGAGGCGCAATTTTGTGTTTTATCATAGAAATCCTAATCTGTATTTAAGGTGGAAAAATCAACCTTTTATTCAAAGGAATTGCGTGCCTGATGCCTACTGAAAGTTAAAACACATAGGCTCCTACATCTCTCAGGCAGTCTCATGGGTTTTATTTGGGAGTATAATCCAAAACTGCTTCCACTCACATGGCTAGGAACAGCAGGGCGAGTGACTGAAATGGTTTCAAGTGTTTTTATTGCCCAACGACCTCTTCTGAAATGTAGAAACCTTAATACAAGTAGCTGGATGACAAAGCATGAATTCATCTCCCAGCCATGAAGCAAGTCATTGTCCCAAGGTAATTCCCCACTCACGCTTGGCTTCTGCCCAGCCCAGGTGATACGGTGTCATCCCTACGATAACCCCTAATTCTGGAAGGAACAGGTTACTCACCCAGTGGGTGTCAAAAGGGAATATTTACTTCAAATTGCATAAGTACAGGATTTTGCATGACTCAGGCTGGTGTGATGGCTCCATACCTAGTTTGTTTAGGCAAGCTGAGAGCCTAAGGATGTGTCCCAGCCTAAGTCACGCAGGGTGGTTCTCCGATGCCCAAGTAATCTGGTTCCTTATGGGAGTTCCCCATATGATGTGCAGCTTGTGCTTGAAAAATGAAAATTAGTTTAAACCTGAGACACAAACTTGTATGGAAAATCATAGAATCATAGAATCGCTTTGGTTGGAAAAGACCTTTAAGATTAATGACTGTACTACTTCCTTGCTTTGCACAAAAATCTGGATTTGAAGTCATGTTTCAAAGCCGTTGGTTTTTACTAGCTAAGTAAGAAGCACAGTTACATTTCATTTTTATTAAAATACCAAGAAAAGGAAGATGAGTAGAGAGAATGGAGAGAGGAAACAGAAAACACTTCAAAATGAAGGATAAGATTTTTAAAGAAGTGGATATAATTTGGGTTAAATCTTATACAAAACTCAGTACCACCATATTTCTAAATAGTTCCACTTTATTATATCATATTTGTTATATTATACTGTATTTTATGAGGAAAACCCCCTCTCATTTGATAGGTTTTAAAGTCATGATTAATGACCCTTCTGTGAAAAAAAAAGGTGTTGATTTCAGACAGTGGCCTTTGTGTTTCACCATTAAAACTGAATCATATTCTCTTGTAAAGCAACACAAAGCACTCTGGTAGGAAGGGGAAGGAGGAAGGAACAGCAAAGGCAGGAAAATATAGCTTCTGTATCTGGGTAGGTTTTGGAGCACATGACCGAAACTGTTTTCTTTGGGCCAGGAAAAACATTTACCTTTTTGCTCTTATTTTCCTCTCTGTGATTCATGGAAATTTTTTTTTTTTTTTTTTTTTTTTTTTTAGAACTAGATCTGATTGTTTGGGACTGGTTTTTAGCTTGCTGTGCTAAACTAAATGTAGCAGGGTTAAGGTGACCTGCCTGGCTAAGATGGGTTCTCATTCAGACAGAAAGCAGAAAGGATTGAGAAAAAATAATGAAAAGAAGAAAAAGAAGCTGGAATGGAAGTTCATGGATTAGAAGCATGGTTATTAGAAAGGGCTTGTGTCAGAGGCATGAGGTGGCTCTCTCCCCACGACCCATTGCTGGTTCATTTTTGGTGCTGGGGCTGCTGAGCATCTCCAGCCCTGCAGACGCAGCTGCCCCAGGGTGCAAGGAACATCACATCGCCCGTTTGCTCTCTGTTTTGGCGTGGTGTAATGAAGGTGTGCAACACCAGTGGGGTCTGAGTGCTGCCTGACGGTTCCCCCATCCCTGTTTCATTCTCAGCACTTTATTTAGAGTCTTTCCACTTTCACTTCTCCCACACAAAGAGCTTTTAAAAGGCCAAGGGGCATGACCGAGCGAACGCTTCTGCAAATATCTTTCTTTATCATATTTCTGCTAGTTGACAAACATCTTTTTGACGTTTCATAAGCCTGAGTGTTCAACAAAGAAAAGGGCTAAATAATTTCAGAAAAACAAATCTCTTGTGTTTATCGGTAGCTTACTGTTACGTTGCCCACTTACCCAAATTCCGGTTTACAGCATGGACTTTAGAAAATGAGTCTAAAGTGTGAAGTGCATTTTGTGAGCAGTGGGTTTCTGATTGTGATTTCTGTATATATACACATATATACATATGTATATAGATAAGCAAAGACTTATTTTCCACAAAAAGTTTTTTCTCAAGTGCTAATTATTTTTTATTAGCATCCAGAAGTATTTATTGTGGAAGTGAAAAAATCTTCTTTTTCAATATGGAGGAATAACCTGATCTCATGAATTTTCTGTGATCCTGCTTGTTTTCACACCATGTTAGAAAATCTATGAAAATTGTGGATATATGGTTTAGCCACAGGCCCCAGCTTCTGCTTTCTGGCTGTACACTAGAAACAGAAGAAAGTTGCCTTGCAGAAGTATGTGGGAAGTCATGGCTGTTCTTTAGCTTCCTCTTTAGTCAACATAAATTGACATTTTTTCCTCCTTATTCATTTATCTCCTGCTGTTGCTTGAAAGTACCATCAGCCATACAGGCCTGTGAGTCAGCCACCTCTCTGCATGAAGCTGAACAATAAATTCCATTTCTTCCTCCTTGCACTTTAAATATAGCTTCATTCCTCTGTTCAACCAGGAACGAGGTCTGTTACTTATTCTCTTCTTGGGCGATGAGATTACTAACTCCCTTTGGCGTGACAACAAAAATTCGATGGAAGTTCAGAAAAAAGTGAATGCACATTTTTTTTCTAAAGGAGTGCCAAAATAATGGCAGTATCACAGCAAAAAAAATCAGGAAAAGGTCTCTGAGTAAAGTAACTCTTCAGACAGCAGCATCTCAGACCTGGTGACTGTTATCTTTAAGGAAATGCATTCAGCGAGCCAGCAGAACTGTTCCCTGTTTGATAGATGTACCAAGAGTTGGGGACCCACAGATCTGATTTTGTGAGAGTTGTTACTAAAGCATTTAGGTCTCAAAAACTATGCTCTGAGTGCGATAAGCTTATAAATGTATTCAGGTTTTGAGCTTTGAACGTATTTTCTGTCTTTGTATTGTATTTTTGTATTGTGTACATAACCATCACCAGATCTCCGCTATCTAAGTGCAAAAGCCTGGTGTGCTGAGTGTATTCTCAAGAGATCCTTGCAAGAATACCTAAAAACTGAGATTGACCAAGCCACTGGATACAACCAGAGAATGGTAGTAAAGTGTACACTTACTGCAATTGCCCACAGAAGTAAATAAGGTTTGGCATCTGTGTGTTGTGCTGGCAATTAAGCACCGGGCAGTCTGATGTCTCCCAGCAAAATAAGTGGGGTGGGTTGGGTTTGATCCTGCAGCTTGAGGGAGGTGGATGGGATGCTGGGTTGGAGGCTGAGTGCCGGCAATGGGGGTCAAGCACTTTTCTGGCAGAGGTGACCTGAGCATCCTTCAGCCAAACTTCACTGAAAGCCTGTCACAACGGGGTGCTGTTCCCCAAAAAGGTGTCGGCGATAAGCATTGACAAAAAGGTAGCTAACAGTAGGTACAAGCATCCCCAACTTGCCCCTGTCCAAACAGAAAGCTGGGAGAGGCTGCTTATTCTGTCTCACGGTTAGCTAGATATTTTTAGAGCGTGTTTTATTTTATCTAGCCATAAAATCAGATGTCCAGTATTCATGATTAAATGTGTTCAGAAATGGAAGAGAGGGACCTAATCCTATAACCCGCTAACCCTTGACGGGGTAGATTTATAAAATTACATAAGGGCTTAAAATGCAGATAACCATCTAATAATATTTTCAGAAGTAACAACACTGGTTTGGTACTTTCAGTCTCACACCAAAGACAGCTAGGTGCCTGACTGCACTGAAATCACCAATAAACGGGAATTAAATAGCTGAATAATTTTACAGATATGAGCCCTTAGTCCTATGAGGCCCAATGAGTTCAATTGCTTTTAACAACGTCGGTAAGTGCCAGTTTGCATCTTTAGGCAATGATGTGACTTGGAAATCTGACCACAGGGGCACGAGCCCTCTTACATCACATTAGCTTTAAATAAAATAGACCCTTAGGAGTGGAATTCAGTTCCAGGTACATGTATGGGCTTGAAATGAAGCCCATAGCCCACAGGTTTAATCAACTTGACAAAATTTATTTTTAAAACCAGTATTAAAACTCAGTTTAATACTGGATTATTCCCAGACCCCTTCTCAACCTTTTTTTTTTCCTGCCTATGGCACATAAGGAGTTATTCTGTAGGCAGTGTTGGTTGAATTTTTTCTAAAACTCTTAAAAGTAGTTTTGTTATTAAATATATATTCTTCACAGAATTGCTATATTAGTCCATTCATTTAATAAGCTGTGAGGTTTTTAGAAGCAATTATTGTTCAGAATGCATTTGTGACATGGGATAGAACCTGGATCATAATACATATCAGGGCCTTGTATTTTTCTTATAGTATTTAAACAGCGATATTAATAACTACTTGGTAATTAATTAGGAAGCTTGCATTCTAATTATTTTGTCAGTTATCTAGAAAAAAACCCCAACAACGAGCAGTTCTGTGTTTGAGAATGGACTACATTTTATTCAAGTGGCAACCCATATTCCTACCATGATTTCCTGAGGCATTTCTCTCTTGATGCATAGGAAGCTGGATTATATTTATCAGGAATGAAGCTTTAAAATAAAAATATCATTATTTTTAGATGGGTAATAAAAGGCTGGGAACAGCTGTGCTTCCTCTCCAGCTCTAAACAAACACCGCTCTACGTAAAGTACAGCTTTCTCTCTCAAATTCCTTCCATTTAAGAGCCCAGTTTCATTTTTAATTCAAACAAAACCAAAGCATAAGTCTCTCTCTGAATTATTCCCCCAACAGTCTGTCCCTACAGCTCCCTTTCTTCTGCTGCAGCCGTCATTCCTTCTGTCCCAGGGAATGTTTTCTGCTTCTCCTGTAGTGCGGCTGGGGCTGAGGTCTGGCTGCTGAGAAGAAGGAGCAGAACCTGGGAAGGCTCCTGGTGTAGATGCCCACCACCCGAGCTCGGGGAGACACAGCAAGAGACAGGAGCTCCACAAAAAATATCTCAGGCACAGAGGAGGTTGGCAGGAGCTAGACTGCAAGTCCTGGCATCGTTCTCCTCCTGTCTGTCAGAATTATATATATATATACACACACAGAGAGGCATCCCTTTGTCAGATGGCAGGAATCAATAGCTGCTGACTCATGGAGCTGCTGCACCTCCCTCGTGATCTCCATTTCTCAAATATCAAATGTAACTGCAGTATCAGGTAAAAATAACAATAGGGGTGAAACACACTGAGTGTGCAGGTGGAAAGTAAGTTGAAAACCTGAAACCTGCGGCCGGTTAGAGTATCATACTGACTTTTATTAAGTATTAGTATTGCCATGAAGTAGAATTGTGGAACAGAAATACTTGTTCTCACAGCTGCTTCTTCCATTCTGAACTGTTTCATCACCTTGAACACATGCTTTTTGCTCCTGCTGGCTTTTTTCCCCCGGTGGCTGGAGGGATTTCTCTTGCTCTGGCAGCTCAGAGCATTGCCCGAGTAACTCGCAATGCCTTGAAGAAGCAAGTCCATGAGTTGTCTTTGTCTCCTATTTATCCTGCATCATTCACTCTTCTGTGCGCTTCCGAGTAAAACCCCGGAGTGGGTGGTACCTTGGTAGGTGCCAGCCGTTTATTTCAAATCTGTTGTTCTTTAGTCAAAGAAATGCGATACTTCCTCCTGGTTTAACTGAGTGGTTTTTTCCCACCCTACCACTCTATTTTAAGTGTGTTCAGGTCTATTTTTTGACTATAACAAAGATTTTACCTATGTATCTATACAAAACCAAGTACATGTACACAGCGTGTATATATTTGGCTCTCACATACTGATACTTTTCATAACATTTAATTGGAAAGTTATTCTTTGCGTGGTGTGCTTGAACAGAGAGAACAAAGAGAATCGTCGAAGCAAATTCCTCGTGAATTATGCTGCAGTTTGCTTCATATTTTCCACCTGAGCGCAGGATCAGAAAAAGGAAAACGTTTTAGTGGAGTGAAATGAGGCGCAGAACAAGAATGAAAGTAGAGGGGGGTATCGCTGCGGGGCTGGCAAGGCTGAGCAGTGCAGAGCCAAGGCTCCAAGGGGATGCTAATCCTTACAAGTAGGGTAAGGCTGTAGTAAGGGGGAGGTGGGCAGCGCCCAAGTTAGCAGCCACTGTCCAAGAGAAAGATGCAGCTATAAACACATTGACAGAGAGGCATTTCACACATGTGTCAGGTTGGTCTGCGCTCCCAAGCCTACTGGCTGAAATAATTGGGCTGAAGAGACCTTTACAATGGCTTAAAAAGGAAGATGGATATAAGGCCGATACAAAAAGCTGTCTGTTTAACTTTACCCTTTGTTCTATGTTCTATTTTAGGCAAATAAATTACACTTTGATTTGAATAAGCTGGTGCTGAGTCCTGGCAGGTGCTCAGGAAAAGCCATGCCAGCCGGGTGAGCCCACTTGCTGTGCTCCGGGATGGGACGGGAACCCCGAGTGCAGGGGTAATGAGTAGTTATTGACAATAAGTAAGTAAGCAGTAATGAAAAGTTATTCCAGCCTTTCCCATGATAGAAGGGATGTTAAAGCCCTTGCAGAGCATGTCTGTCTGTCTGTGTAATTGCATGTCATCTCCTGACAGCACGCATCAGCCAGACACTCAGGAGGGGCTCAGGTCTCAGGGACCATCTTGTCTTTACCCATTGATGGAAACAACCTGAGTAAAAGGCAAGAAAAAAAGGGAGCCATGCTTCAAGCCAGAGAATCAGCGCAGGAGAGATCTTCTGTACATGCCTCAGCCTTGGGAAACCTCAGTTTGGAGCTCAGTCAAGGATGAGACACAGGCCCATAGGAAACTTGCCTTTATTATTTCCAGGGCTCAGGGAGCTACTTGTTTCCTACTGAATTCAAATAGCTGCATGGATTTGGAGGCAAATGTGGCAACGACAACAACAAAAATGACTGTAGTTGTTCCAATAATTCTCTGTACTTCTTTCCTGTATTTATTTCAAGCTTAATACTTAAATGGCAACAGTCATGCTTGACAAGAAGAGGAAACCCAGGGTTTCCTTCTTTTACACTTTGCAGTTCCCTCATGAGGATGTGGACGTTTCTGACCTCCTTGTCTGGACTGTTATGGTACACAAATGCCCTTGACCATCATAATTCTGTACGTAGAGACTCCTTCTACCCATCCCTATGCATCTGATGGCATTTTGACTGGTCTCTGAGGTAAGATGGACCTGTTTAAGCTGTTGTCAAGCTGAACCATTTTAAAAGCCTCTTTGAGGAGCACAGAAGGGTGCTGTGATACTGCTGGTCCCTCCTGCCCTGCTTTGGTCACTCATACCATCACATGGTGCTCAGCCACTGGGATTAGGAACTGGTGCTACCCAGGATCTGCTTGCAGGTGTCATGTTCAGGGAATAGCAAAGACTGAGCACTTTGGCTTAAGTTTTAGGGAGGTTTATGCCCAAATCATAGAATCATTTAGGTTGGAAAAGACCCTTAGGATCATCAAGTCCAACTGTTAACTTAGTGCTATCAAGTCCACCACTAAACCATGTCTCTAAGCACCACAGCTGCATGTCTTTTAAAGACATCCAGGCATGGGGACTTGACCACTTCCCTTGGAAGCCAGTTCCAATGCTTGATAGCCCTTTTGGGGAAGAAAGTTTTCCTAATAGCCAATCCAAACGTCCCGTGGTGCAACTTGAGGCCATTTCCTCTTGTCCTATCACTCACTACCTGGAAGAAGAGACTGACGCCCCACCTGACCACAAACTCCTTTCAGGCAGTTGTAGAGGGTGATAAGGTTTCCCCTCAGACTCCTCTTCTCCAGGCAAAACAACCCCAGCTCCCTCAGCTGCTCCTCAT
>NW_009259596.1:2488926-2526238 GCF_000687185.1 Egretta garzetta
TGCGGCCTCATCAGTGCCGAGTACAGGGGCACGATCACTTCCCTACTCCTGCTGGCCACACTATTCCTGATACAAGCCAGGATGCTGTTGCCCTTCTTGGCCACCTGGGCACACTGCTGGCTCATATTCAGCCAGCTGTCGACCAACACCCCCAGTTCCTTTTCTGACAGGCAGCTTTCCAGTCACTTTTCCTCAACCCCGTAGCACTGCATGGGGTTGTTGAAGTGCAGGACCTGGCACTTGGCCTTGTTGAATGAATCCAGTCTGTCCAGATCCCTCTGTGGAGCCTTCCTACCCTTATGCAGATCAACACTCCTGCCCAACTTGGGGTTGCCTAAACACTTACTGAGGGTGCACTCGATGTCCTCATCCAGATCATTGATAAAGATATTGAACAGAACTGGCCCCCATACTGAGCCCTGCGGAACACCACTTGTGACTGGCTGCCAACTGGATTTAACTTCGTTCACCACCACCCTTTGGGCCTGGCCATCCAGCCAGTTCTTTAAAATAGCTCTTCCTGAACTTTTTTGTTTTGCTTGGTTTTGCAAGCATCCCTACTCTCCCTGCGCCACAGTGACTGAGCTGTCCCTGCTATTAATGCCTGTCGCTGCTGAGCCCAGAGAGTGTAACTCTCAAAACACAACTTAATTCTTCTCAAACACCAGTCTGGTCATTCCCTTATCAGGCCATAAAAGTAGGCGACACAAAATTATAGCAAGACCCAGGCTCTTTACAAGTAATACAGCAAACATTTTAATGAATTTATTTACTAATTTTGCAATGACGTGATGAGTGTTTAGGTAAAATTCTGCCCTTATCTTCAGATGCCCTCCGTTTCTCATTAGTTAAAAGCCCAGTCATTAGGAAGAGCACATTCCCAGGACGAACACATCAGCTGTTGTAAATTGTTCTGCCAAAGTTTTCTGCTGTTCACTGATTTTGTAGAGGTAAGTGCTGTGTTATTTACTCAATTAATAATCAGTAAAGACAAAGTTCTCACTTCTGCATATAGTCTACCAGTTAGGAAGGCTTTCTGTGTTATTTTCTGTAGCATGACAATTTTGGACTGTATTTTATTTCTTTTTTTTTTCTGTCAAATAGCTATCTGGTGCTTTACACTCCAATGTGTAACAGCAATTTTAAATTAGAAAACCGATCTTGAAATGCTGTCTGTGAATAAAATTCATGTTTGAAAAGCAAGAGTAATGTTTTGACTTTAAAGGTATTTCAGAGTCTGATTAATCAGTTTAATACCTAAGCACACTGGCATGTGCATGCAACACTACACACCTAGAAAGCAGCTAATCATATGTTGGTCATGTATTTAATCCCATATGAAAAATAAATTAAAAAAATGCTTCTTTCATTAAATCAAAACATTCATGGTAATTGTTCCGAGATGACTCAGAGCAAGGCAGTCCATCACCTACAAAGAGTGTATTTTAAAATAATCTCAAAAGGAGCCCAAAAGAGGATGCAGTTAGTTGGTTGACAATGAGTTCTGGTTATTGATGATTTGTGTTAATATATTGTGCTGGGTATTTGTAGCGCTAGAGATATTTTTAATTCATTTATTTGAGACAATGTACACACCAGACAACGTGTGTATTGGCATACAAATAAAGTCTGAAGTTAATTTCACCTCAAATGCTGTATGCATATTTTCCAAATTGTCCTGAGTTCTGTTTGGCAAACTGTAATATTTCCTTTTGTGTGATCCAAAGAATAGGAATTATTTACTGCAAGCAGAGATTTACAATGGAAATACACAATTGTTTTAAGCATTTGCCAACATATTAGGGTTTTTTAGCTGACTAAAGGACACATTTTTCCTCTCACAAGATTATAAATGCTTAATAACTCCATTAATTCAATTGGAATATTTCCAGATTTACACCCCTCAATTAATCTCAATTGAATTTTCTTGAATTACACCATCTGAAAGCAGAATTTATCTTTGAGAGAGCTAAAGTTAATATAGTTTACAGCATTTTCTCAGGAATAAGCCAAGGCCTGATTGTAGGAATTCTCTGTGTTATCTACTTGACTTATTTTTCTCTTTTATTAGTGCCTCTGATAACAATAAACCTTTCAAAAAATGAATGTGTGAATGAAGCAGATGGTGTGAAAGAAGCTAAACTATTTTAAATGCTTTGCAACAATGTAAACTCATGTATTATTTATTGAACAGTATTACCCATTCATACATTCTTATAAGCTATTAAAATTACATGCTAGAAGGTAGGATGTATTCTGTTAGTCCCAATTAATGTTCGTGATCCTCACTTAAAAGTATTTAGTAATAAATTAAAAGGAAAATCTATAAAATAGTAAGAACTTGTTTTCAGAATGCTGTTGGTAGGCCCTTTTATTTTCAGTCATCAAGGGCCAGAGCCAGAACAGTGTTCTGAACACTGCTGGGGACATTAGTCTTAATTATTCAGGGAATTAAGGCTTTAACAGCTCTGACAATCAATGTGGCTCCTTGAGAAGGCAAAAAAATACAATATTTTTTCCCTTTATTCTTTGCATATGGGAAGAAATAAATATTCAAATTGCATATAAAAGGTTATAGTTTTAACATAAATTTTACAACTTTAAATATTGAGAATATTTTTTTCTAAAATATGTTTGTCTCCAGTTTATAACGCAATAGAAGCAGATGGAATGAAATTGAAAATAACAATACATCAAGCTTTTTGATAAAATAATTAGATCAGTGCTTCATATGTTAGATGCAATCTAAATTCATGTATTAGATCTGTAAAATGATATAATACTCTAGATTTTATGTAGTGTCATCTACCCAAAAAAACCTTCTTTTACTCAGTCCTTTAGCAATTGAAAAATTGTTTGTGGGACTTATATATTTAATCTCCCTTTACTGCACAGACAGATTTAAATCATATTACTTTATCTTTCCCTGGTGTTCAAAGTGTCATCAATAATTTGCAGTGATTTAAAATGACAGGACAATATTTTAACTAAAACAGTACTGCAAACCATGACCTGTATCTTAATTTTCCCTCTGTCACCTATTTGCTAGTAAATCACTGAAAAGTTTCAGGATCCCAATAGGGAACATTTTTTTCTCCAGCAGGAAGTTAAGAATTAATATCTGAAAACCAGTTTGAGGTCCTTGTGTGAAAGGCAGTGGGGCAGTGAGGGAGAAGAGCCAGGAGGGAAGGAAATCCCTGGCCCTGGCAGTCTCCACTGCTTGTGTGCGAGCACAGAGCAAGGACAAGCTGACCCCAGCACACCCCTCTGTGACTGAGCAGGCTGCACCCAGCCCTGAACAGCCAGATCCAAACAAGAAGAGGATGCAGGCACCAAAAATGGATTTGGGACAATTTCCAGAGTTGTTGCAGCTCTGGAGCATTGGACCAGTAGATGTTTATGGTCCCTGAACTGTACACATGAAAGGGGAAAGATCAAATATTTTCACAGAATCATAGGATGCTTTGGGTTGGAAGGCACCTTTAGAGGTCATCTGGTCCAACCCCCCTGCAGTGAGCAGGGACACCACTAACCAGATCAGGTTGCTCAGAGCCCCGTCCAACCTGGCCTTGAATGTTTCCAGGGATGGGGCCTCCACTACCTCTCTGGGCAACCCGTTCCAGTGTTTCACCGCCCTCATTGTAAAGAATTTCTTCCTTATATCTAGTCTAAACCCACCCAGCTTCAGTTTAAAACCATTACCCCTTGACCTGTCACCACAGGCCTTGCTAAAAAGATTGTCCCTGTCTTTCCTATAGGCTCCCTTTAGGTACTGAAAGGCCACAAGAAGGTCTCCTCACAGCCTTCTCTCCTCCAGGCTGAACAAGCCCCACTGTCTCAGCCTGCCCTCATAGGAGAGGTACTCCAGCTCTCGAATAATTTTATGGCCCCCCTCTGGACCCGCTCCAACAGTTCCATGTCCTTCTTGTGCTGAGGGCTCCAGACCTGGATGCAGTGCTCCAGGTGAGGTCTCACCAGAGCAGAGTAGAGGGGCAGAATCACCTCCCTCGAACTGCTGGCCATGCTGCTTTTGATGCAGCCCAGGAGACGGTTGGCTACCTGGGCTGCAAGCACCAGCTCATGTCCAGCTTTTCATCCATCAGTAACCCCAAGTCTTTCTCCGGTGATTTCTTTTACCAGTGGTGCTTTGGTGACAACATGCAGATGCAGGTGTCTTTATCTGTGTCTGTGAGATCTGGAAGTGACCGGAGCTCCAGCCTCAACTGCATGGGCAAAAGAGGACTTTTGACGGCAAAGCCTAGCAGAATTAATGCAGCTGGCTGCAGGCTACACCGAGGGTTTGGTGCTGGTACCAGGGAGCAGGGATAGCCCGATCTTTCTGCCCTTCGCTAACCTGCACCATCACTTCTCACTTTTAAACACGGCTAAAACCCCTGCCATTCTGGAATTGAAAAGTCAAACTGGAAATGAAAACTTACAAGTCTCCTGGTTTCACTGAGGTTCATACCCAGGTGAAAGTAGTTTAAGGAGTGATTTGTACTTTTATGAAACCAGTCCTATGGCCAAGGGTGGGCTGAAACACCATCACCATTTATTGCGCTGAGTAGCCCTCAGTCTTGTTGGTACTAATGCGATGACTTGGCATAAGAAACAATGTATGTAAAGGTGTAAGAGTCTGGCCTCTTACATCGACAAAGATGTTACACGTAGACTAGGATAGACCAGGACACATGAAGTACTAAACCGGTTATTTTTAATAGAAGAGAAGAATTATGGGTTCCATGGGAAGAATATCTTTTCAATACCAATTCTTTTCTCTTTCATTCCCATGCTTCCTTGCAGTCGTTTCTCTCAATTTAAGGCATGACACGAGCTGCACATAACAGAAACAATAAAGCTAAACAGGAAATGCCTAAGCAGATCTCGCCCAAATATGACTTACTGTAAAGCTGTGATACGCACCCAAGAATGTCCTCTGGCATTTTCCATTTGCTTTAAAATGAATAATCCACAGTTTACAAAAATGTCAGCAGTGATAGGAGATGCCTGAATCCCCTTGCTCTTTGAATTTCTTTTCACATATTTTGCACAAAAATAAAGGGATGCTACTTTGTGCCTTGCAACCACTTGTATCTCTGTTCAACTGTTGGAAGTGAACTGTAATATGAATTGCAAAACCCAATCATATATCTGTTTTGTACTTTTATTGATCTGTAGGGAAGACTGCAAAAAAATTAGTGTTATTCTAACAAAACCAGGGAAAGCAAAACTTTTGACATGATTTTGAAACAGAAGAATAACAGCAGAGAGGGAGGAAGACAGGGACAGGATGGACAGATTCAGTCTTTCTTTTATTTCCTAAGAAGACAGATGGATGTACATACATGTTATAATAAATACAGATAAATACATGATATATTGTAAATGCAAACTGTGTGCTTATAAATCATACCTCACAGACAATGAAGTATTGATGCACAAGATTTTTCAAGTTATTTGCAAGCTACTTTTAAACATGATTTTATGGTGAAAAAAATGTTTAAATACAGTTGAAACGTCCATATTTCTTAGCCACAATAATAATTTCTACCCCAAACGTGGTCAGCCTATGTTCAAAAAAGGACATTTCTTTTAGCTGCAAGTTTTGCACATTCCTCAGTGGAATGCAAACAATCCAATTACATTAATTTCCTTCTGAAGTGCCATCATATTTAATTTCTTTCCCAAGCAAAATGCTTGCCTACAGATATGAGAAATATTAATTAAACTGAATGTGTGTCTACAGTGAAAGAAAGCGCAGTGCTACACTCAGCAGTTGCAAGACAGGGGTCAATAGTGCATGTGAGAGGCTCAAAGCAAGCTTGCTAAAGTGCCATAAACCTAGTTTAGGCCACCAAGCATGACTCTTTTCTGCTAAATAAATTGGGAAAAATCACCTTTCCTCTACAATTTAACTGTACCTCTTTCCTTAAAATTCTGGATTTTAAATTATGCTAGCTGAATACTGGTTAATGAGGTAATCTGAAGTGGCTGTTACTGTAGAAACTTCAGATACTTTCCCTCTTTTTTTTTTTTTTTTTTCAAAAATATATTTGTGAATTCTGAAATAATAATGAAGTTCAATGCAAAATGTGCAGCCTAAATTGTATTCATACTTCATAGGTAAAACCGCATCTCTGAGTTCTTACTTCCCTACTGCACGCGACATTGCATACACTTCAACAGTCCTGAAACTAAGAGTGTAGTTTTCCCTTCTCTGCCTGAACTGAAGGAGTGAGATAAGCCCAACTTAGTCATAAGATATGGGCTTCCAGGTGTTAAAACCATGATGTGATTTAGTTTTTAAGATCATCTTTATGATATTTCTGAAAGATTGAAATGTCATCTAAACCACCTATTTAAATCCTACTTGATATTAAGTCTAAATCTACATGCTTTTGCTGCTTCACTGCAACTTCTGCTTAAAATCTCTTTCCCCTTATGTCATACTTTGAAGAAATCACACTGATATCTTCAGAGTGAATACAAAAATTATATAGATATCCTGTGAGGTTCTCACCTGACAGATAAAGAATGATAATGAAATGAAATCTTCAAAACATCAACTGTTAACTAAAGTATACAGTGAAATATTAAGTTTTATGAAACACTTATTTGATAAAAGATTCTCCTTATCTTGTTGCCCATTGACATTTAACTTCATAGGCAGTCTAAACACTTAAAATGTCCCACTCCTGCAAGATAAATCTGAACAGTGAATATGTCCATACAATGAGCTTCTCATTCAGAAGAGGTTATAAACCTTGGGCATCAAGAACAATTAAACTCAACAGAAGATGAAAACACAGAATGGTATTATAGCTAAACTTATGGGTTATACTTCCTTGAATAGTCAGCATACAGATGAGTATAAAATGAGAGGATGCATTTACTGTCTACTATAAAGTTGTGTTGGCTGGATCTATGACCAACTTATGAATCATAATCAAAAGTACCAGGGGTAACATCATGTGTTATAGTGCAAAGAACACCGGGATAATCAATAAAAACCAGCAGAGAAGCAGAACTGACCGCCTGGAGAACATCATTGGGCTGTATTGGAACACATGGTGTGCAAATAGGTTTCCTTAGGGTGAGAGTCTATATTTTTACTAATTTTAAGATTTTGAGTGTGGAATCAATGTGTGCAATTAAGATGTCTAGTTCAGCTGTTATCAACTATTTGGAAATGGAAATATAGTGGAATTCTGACCAATAAACACAGCTGAAATAAAGCTTAGACTAAGCTAACCCTATTTGTCTGGGAAAAGCAAATGTTTTCTTGTTTCTTTTCACAAAAAATTATTAAACAAATATGCAGAAATGAACTCACTTTTTCTATTCAGGAAATGGCAAATTTCACTATACTTATTAAAGGATATATTGAAATCCAGCCATAACCCACTTCATCCTAAACTGCATAGCAGAAGCTGATGCAAATAGAAAACTACATGTTATTTTGTGCAATGAGAATATGATCCAAAGTTTCCTGAATACAATAAAAAATATCTCATCAACTTCAATGGATTTGTGGTCGGGCCCCACTTCTTTCACTTATGAAGAATTCATTTTTGTTTTTAAAATATAGAGCAGAAACACTGAGAACAGATTCTGCTCTGAAAACACTGCAGTGCCTCAGAAAGCTATGTGCATCTTTGTGAAGTTAAATTAACCATGATAATATGTCATTGAATCAGAAAAACGGGAGAATTTGAATCAAGGTTGATAATGAGCTTCAAGGAGGAATCGTTAGTGTCTGTGCTCATTAAAAAACAGGGATTAAAGCTGTCCAATTAGTGCCCATGGGACTAAAAAGGCCATAACCCAAAGATACAGCAGTGGAAATTGTAATAAAAGATGTTTTGTTCTTGTTTAGAGGTTCTTTTGTGCATTTATGAAATAACAGATAATTTATTTTCCTCTCTTGCAGAACTATAGGCTTACCTGTTTCTTTGAAAACACGTTTCACTTGGCTTCAGATGGCTTTTTAAAGAAAAAGTACTCATCTGTAATTAAATTCCCATGTGCAAATAACATCAGAATTAACTGCAGATTAATGCAACTGGATTGGAACTTTTTCAAAGGACAATTTTTTGGAATTGTCTCCCCGTTAAGGAATTGTGTATATGGGAATGTCTCCTGCGTGTAATAGAAAGTAGCAGGAAAAGTGAGATGCTTTGGAATGAGATGCTTTAGCCATCTAAAAGGTAGGCATGTTATCTAGGCATTTATCACCTCCTTTTCTAGGTTAATGGAGATAGCTGGGTGACTAATTCCATATAGCTTTAAATAAGGAATTTCTAGTAGCTTTGGGAGTTGGCCAGTATTCAGTGGAGGACCCTGAATGACTGTCCTTGGCTGGACCCCTAACTTCTAAACAGCTTCAACAGGATTAGGCAGATTCTTGCCCTTGTTTGTGGGATTCAGCTTGCAGATGCAGACATCTGCATGTCTACAGTTGAGCAAGGCGTCCGGGCTTCTTCACAACTTCAATGAAGGTTTGGTCAATCCAGTCAAAAGACCCTCAAGAATTATTCAACGTGTCCTGAAATAAACATTTTCATTTTGTTGTTTGTGGTGTTTTATACATGGTCCTGAGTGACTGGCTCTAGGTGATCCTACCTGAGCAGGTGGTTGGACCAGATGACCTCCAGAGGTCTCTGCCAACCTCAACCATTCTGTGATTTAAAGCCTTGTCAGGAACAGTGATAAGAATTGGCCGGGAACTAAAAATATAACTTAAAATTATCCTGCACTATTATTTCCTGGCCTATCTCTGTTATGATTTATTATCTGCAATGTTGCAACGCCTAGGGCTGTCAGATCTAGACAAGAATTGTGCTGTATTAGTCATTAGTACCTGACAAAATGATCTAATTATATGTACATAATAACACAAGACTGAACAATATGGGAATAGGCAGCTGGGATCTTTTCCCAGATCTTTTCTCACACAGAAAATCACTAAAGGTCTTTTCTTTCTCTGCTGGTGCTCTTCCCATTTCAGCTGAGCTATCACTTTTTGTGAAAATGTTTATATTCTGGGCTTGTTCTCATGTACTGCAAAGCAATCCAGTCCGAATCATGAAAAAGCACTTACAAATGTACTAGGTCAGTTTGCTGCATCAAAGAAGGAGTTCAAAGTACTGTGATGCATTCGTCACTTTGTATAAAACAGGAAGGGAAACATGTTTTGTGGCTTTGTTTTTGGTTTGGGTTTTTTCCCAGCCTATGACATTGCTTTCCTTAGATGATTATGCAAGACTCTGCAGGAAAACCAAGGAAAAGATGCCAGTTGCAAGCGTAAGAATTCCTTCCAGCAGATCAGTGGAGTGAAAATAACCTGGCATCCTTTTCTAACAGGCGCGCTTGTATGTAGTACCAGCTTGACGGCATGTAGCAATGGCCCGTTTCAACCAAGGATGTTATCCTTAATAGGATCTAATGGTTTGTTACCAAAGTTTTAAAACTTGGGTGTTAAATCTATGTTTAGGCATGCAAAGCAAGCAGCCAGAGAGTGGGTGAGGGAACAACAGGAGCATAAATCTCTACCTTGCTAATGAGGGCTTGCTCCTGGGGAGTCCAGCCACTGCTCCATGTAAAGTGCCTTCTTCCACCTCTTGGGAAGGTGCTCTTGTACCAGACCACTGGTCAGGGGTACTCGCTGGTTTTCTGGGACCAAGGATGGAAAAACAGAAGGCTGGGGATAGAGGAGAGAAAGGCTGTTCTGTAGGAGATAAAAAGGCAAAGTAGAGACTTATGGGAAAAGCAGAAGATGAGGAAAGCAGTGGCAGATAAGAAAAGAATCATCAAACCCAGAGGATGGAAAAATGGCAAGGAAGGACAAACGACAGGGGGAAAATCCTGGGTTATATAATGCATGATATTTTTCAACATTTCAACATTTTTCAAACAATGGAAAAGGTTTTTTCTTTGCTAAGGTCTGCTGGCAGATTTGCATAGGGGTAGCTGTAGCCTTCCTGTAGATTTGGCATGCCACTACAGATTAAAAGGCAATATCCAAGGAGAACTACAAAATCTAGTATTTAGAGAAGTATGTAGTCTATACTGGTTTGGAAAGCAGGAAACCTAGTGATCCCAGCTGTGAGCTAATGGATGGGTAGGTGTGAAGAGCTCTTACTGTCTAGAGAAAGAGTTAAGTGATTAACTGATGTTAACTGGGTGAGAAAATACCACGGACAAGTGAAGCTAGGCTAATTATGATAGGATAACTTGGCTCTGACTTTACAGACAAGGAAGGAAATAATTAAAAATGGATGCAAAAATAGGGAAATATCCGGTTTCAGGACATTTCAAATTCACAGGGCTAATGTATGCATTGAACTTGCAATGCAGACAGTGATAGCAGTGATTTCACACGTGACTAAAATGGAGAAATTTGACTGGTGAATAATAGAAGATAACAACTGAGAGGATAAACCATGTCACACTATAGATGCAGCAATGAACACATAAGAGCAAACAATTTTTATGATCTTTGGATTCCAGATGATGTGTGAGCTGGACCCCACCGTGTAGTGTTTGCTCATCAGCACCAATAATAGGTGCTGTATTTCCCAGCAAAGAGACCTGAATGACAATCCCAGTGCAGAGTTGAGCTGTGCTTCATGGAGAAGGGGTAGGAGCAGGAGCAGCTTCTGGAGCAGCCAGCTGTGGTCAGTGGGTGAACCGCTGCCCCATGGGTACAAAGAGGGGTAGGGGGTGCTCGGGGTGCCTGCGGCTCTGGCAGCTCCCAGAGTACTAGTAGTCCCCAAGCCAGTGTGACTGTCAGGGAAAACAGCAGACCCTGAAAGGAAAAACTAATACTAAAAAGCCCCCACTTCTACAGATTAGGTCCCATTTTCAAAGATTCAGCATGCTTTTCCGGCTAGTTCTGATCCGCTTAACATAATTTATTTTCTTTAACATATTGATATTTAATTTTCTTTTAGTATAATAAGTAGCTTAAACCATTAAGTCATTAATAGTATCACCCTTCTAGCCTGCAGATTTATTATCACTCCTGCATCTATTCATCTAGAAAATGAAAATTAAATTCAGGGGTAGATAACTTTTCAGATATGCTGAAAACTGCAGCATTTCTGAATTCTCTTGATTAATCTGTGTGAGGCAGAAGTGTCTGCCTTTTGTTTAAATTACTTTTCCTATTGTGGCCATTAGCATACGCAGAGAGTAAAGAAGGCCTTAGCCCTACTGTGACGATGTTCTAGGCAAGTCAGACTGACCATAGCAGAACATGCTTGGAAGCTGAAATTTCAGATGAGCAGCACATTCTTTTTTATACTGTTGGTTTACGTTATTGTTTTATTAACTCATTTTTTTGTAGACATCAGAGAGCAAATAAGTGTTAAGGAAGGTCTGAATCAACTGTGTGAGGCATCTGTGTGAGAAGGAAAGCAAAAAAAGCTGAGCATCAGAACACACTTCTGGACAGTGAAGTCTATCGAAAAATCTTTCAAAGCATTTGAAATTAGACTTAATTTTTACAAGATCACAGTTTTTCATTTTTCTTTGTTTGCCCTGGGTATAAAGTTAACAAAACCAAATCAAACCAAAAGATGTCCCTTTGTCATCCTATCTGCCTCCAGGATGGCTACTGTCCTCCTAACATGTCTTCTCTCATTTTTGTTTTCAAGGACACATCACAACAATTCCCCAGAAAAAAACATACCATGGATGTTTGGGTCAAAAGGTTAGCAGTGACGGCACTGCTTACAGTGGTTGATGCTCAGCTGCCGAAGCCGGCGCAGGCCCCTCTGGTTCTGCACAAGCCTTTCATGGTTGTTTGGAATGCACCAACTGAGCAGTGCAGGCTGCGGTACAAGGTGGACCTGGATCTCAGTGTGTTTGACATTGCATCCAACACCAACGAGACTTTGAGTGGATCCAATGTGACGATCTTCTATCACACTCATTTGGGATACTATCCCTACTACTCAGATAATGGAGATCCTGTCAATGGAGGGGTGCCCCAGAATGAAAGTCTTATCAAACACCTTAATAAAGCAAAGTCTGACATTGACTATTGCATACCCATGAAGAAATTTCAGGGACTTGCAGTGATTGACTGGGAAAACTGGAGACCCCAGTGGGATAGGAACTGGGGCAATAAAAGCATTTATAGAAATAAATCTCTTGAGATGGTTAGGAGACGGCATCCTCAGTGGTCAGAGGACAAAATTAGGAAAGTGGCTAAAGAGGAGTTTGAAAATGCTGGCAAGAGTTTTATGAACAACACTATCCTTCTGGCTGAGCATATGAGACCAAATGGCTTGTGGGGTTACTATCTTTACCCAGACTGCTACAATTATGATTACAAAGAACACCCCCAAACATACACGGGGAAATGCCCAGCCATTGAGTCTTCCCGCAATGACCTCCTGCTTTGGCTGTGGAAGGAAAGCACTGCTCTCTACCCTTCTATATACCTGGATTATATACTGAAGTCAAGTCCAAATGCACTAAAGTTTGTTCACTATCGGGTTAAGGAGGCAATACGTGTTGCCTCAATTGCTAGAAAAGACTACGTCTTGCCTGTTTTTGTTTACTCCAGACCATTTTATGCCTATACTTTTCATGTTTTAACAGAGGTAAGCAGACAGACTTCTTTAGAAAAGTAGAGATTGGAAACAGCATCTTAGAACAAGTACTTTCTACAAGTTTTCCTTGTAGAAAAGCATTTACGCATTTGTTTTTCACATGTAAGAAAGACCCTCTAAAAGGAGGTCACAGTAACTTAGTCACAGTACAAATGCCTACACTTTTCAGTAGTTACTATTGCAGCGCTTTGGTCTACTTCTGTAGCATAAGGGTGTATGTTTTTAATGAGGCTAATTTAGAAAGAAAGAACAAAGAAATAATTTCCTTAAGGAATTAATTCATTCTGGTATTTTAATTCTTCAGGACAGCTTGTGAAATTAAGTTGACAAATTTTCATGAAGTTTAAAACTAATTAGTGTAATGGAAAGAGAAACTTTCACAAGAAAGGAACCTCAGGGCTTTTTTGTTTCTTTATCCAAATGCGCATTCACTCAGTATAGAAATAAACCAGTCAAAGTAAACTAGTCTGGCCTGGAGTTCCTAACTCCTGCATGATGAGCATTGGCCATCTTGCTTTTTTGAGGTAAAACACATTCGAATATCTTCATGATCCAACATTTAGTGCTAACACTGCAGAGTCCTTTTAGTAAAGAAACCAAGTTTTTGAGTCATGCAATGTTCCTTCAACCAGTGATCAACTGCAATAAATATATAGTGACCACAACATTGATGGTAAAGACATATGTGTGCAAATCCCAGACTTTCTGGATATGTAATGATGATCATGGTGCTGACTTTGTTTATGCACATAATAGAGAGGCACAGACGCTTACTGATTCCTCTAGTAGTTGTCCCAAGAGCCAAAAATTTTGCTTTGATTGCTATCAATTCCATGAGAGGGCTGAGGGAAGAGGGCAAGAAATATGGGCCAGCATCCAGGGACTCTTTGGAGCTGTTTTCTGTATGATGTGGAAACTGCAGGTCCTAACTGACTCAGAAATCATGGGCAAATAGGCAAGGCTGGGTCCCTCCAAAGGCAAGAGCCATTGGGGTCAATACAGGCAGCATTTCAACCAGAATGCCTTCACTGAAGAGCTGAAAACAAGCTGAAATAAATGAGCATTCTTCAAATGCAGGCTACATCTTTATAATATAAATCAGTCCCTTGACTGATATAAAAATACTACAAATGTCACTGAAAGCTAAGAAAACTAATGTGCTATTACCAGTTACACATGAGTTCAAAATCTGTGGTGGTATAAAGTTACTGGTTTACCTTAAGCTATTTTCTGAACAGTACAGTGGTAATTTGGAGTGACATTCCTCTTAAGTTATACTCTTTAAGTCACTGGCCTGTTTTTCAATGGCATGTAGCTATTTACTTTTGGATGCTTTAAAGATCACTTTACAACTCTGCAGCCAGGGAAGAACCACGCATAGCCAGAGAAATGTCTTTGGGTTATGCTCCACTATGTATTTTCTAATAAGGACAGTACCCAGTGCTGCAGGCAGCCGTGGGGACAGGGCTTGATGTATCTCCAGACTATACACATCGTCTGTGCAAACAGCTTGGGACTGCCAGGAACTTGCAGGGTTGCACTTAAGAAAACTCTAAATAAAAATGATCAGGAAAATAATGTTCTTGTTTTCCTTCATAGCCCTGAAGCCACCAAGACATTTGAAATATGGTTTTGTGTGTTCAGATCTTAGACTAGACTGGAGCTTCTCATTTGACCCATGGCATGCCCCTAAGTGATGCTCACAAACCTGCACACAAGGCATGAAACCTCCGAGCTCTAGCAACAATGTGCGCGAATGTGACAAGGAAAAGAGCCAGTGTAGTACAATGACATCCAGGCTAAATGGCCATAGAAAAATTAGGATAGCAGGTTAATAGATACTTGAGCTCTGACAGGGACTGGGCCAGGAGAACCAGTGTCCTGCTCCATCAACCTGTGCAAGAGCTGTGACGTTCTGGTTCAACGGAATTAACTGCTGGCACACTCAAGCCTTGTGTGTAAGCCCTTCTGTACACAGTATGAAAAATACAGTAAATATCAAAGTGGAAGAAAATAGAAAGAATGGTTGTGAATCAGAGTCACTGAGGGAGAGACACGAGTCTAGCAGACCTTCAGAAAGACGAAAGACCCAGGATGCTGTAGCTATGTCTGCTGTACCTATGTCTGCTGTACCTTTCACCCTGACTGCACCTGGAAATCAGGTGAGTTGTGCATAAGGTATCTGAGAAATTCATCCTGCTTTTTTTTTCTTGGAAACAGTTTATAAATTCTGAATTGGGATCCCAACCATTGTGAAAGGTTTCTGTATTTGCTAGAAATGCTATAAGCAGTTTGCCATCTGTAGGGTATTTAGAAACTATCTGTCTTGACAATTCACTATTGACTGTGTGGGAGAGGGAAGCTGCGCAGTAGCATCTGTGCTTCCTGCCTGGATGGCTGAAGTCATTAATAAAGCAGGATGACAACTAACAGATGATGAATAATGGATAAGAACTTCTGTTGTTCACCTACAGATAGTCTTCTCTGATGACCAGGTGTGCATGTGTACAGAGACCGTTCCCTGCAACCACACCAGGCTTGCACTACCATTCCTGAATACAGAAAAAGCATGTCTGAAACTAAGACTGTTCAAAATTTAAAGGAAAGATTACAGATGTACTTATGTTTCTTTCCTCAACATGTAACTAGAACTGACTGTCCTGTTCCCTCTCAAGCTCCAAAACTGAAACAGCTTAGCTCACCTCCTATTTTTTTTAGTGTCCAATGCAGTGATTTGGCTCATCAAAATACAGAGAAGCATTGATAGGAACTAGACCATCCTCCTCTCTGCCAAATCAGCTGTCTGTTCAGACATAGCCCAACATAATCTTGAGGATCTTTGGTTGTTGCACGCTGCCACCAAAAGCTTGAATGAGAAAGAGCATTAGAAGGAAAGAGGCTTCATTTACTTCTTTAGCACTTGGAGAAACACCAGATGCCTAAGTGGCAGCTGACAGATAAAGTTGTCTCTTCAGGACAGTCTTCTAACATGAATGGATGGGGATCTGATACAAAGAGTGAAATAGGGTTCTCCACCTAGACAAATGCCAAGATGGTTATATTTCAAATTATGATTAAAAGTTTTTAAACTTGCATGTTTTTTTCCATATGAGGTACTTCTTACACTCACACAGCAGAGCTGTGCCAGTGAGCCCCCGCTAATGCCAAGCTGTGCTGTGTGAGGAGCGGCTCTCAGTTCATTCTCCAAACCAGGGCTGCTGTGTCTGAGGCTGCTGGTGGAGCTCCTGTGCCTCCCTCAGGGCTGCAGGGCTGCACCTCCCTCTCTCTGCTCCAATTTGCCACTCTCAGCCATTTTGAGAGGCACTTACGTTTCCTTTTCTCAAAATACCTGAATGGGGAGTGAGTCCTTTATCTCACTAACCCCGTCCATGGCAGGGGAGGGTTGTTGTTGGTGCCTCTCTCTCTGTGCAACTGTCTGGTGGTCAAAGCACCCACCACTGGTGCAAGAGCTCTTGGCTCAGTTCTCTTCCCAGCCTCCTCAGGATGAACCCAGCACCCCGTGTTAGACACTAGGAAGGAGTTAGGGAGTCACCAGACCAAAAAGAACAAGCATATGAGAAAGAAGAAATAAAAGAGAGGGTGCAACCTCCTGTTCATAGGTTGTTCAGGGAAGAGCCCTTCTGTGCTTTTGAGGTACTGAACACGAGTCAGTCATTCAGTAAAAGACTTAACTATGCCTAGAAATGAGAGTCAGAAGCCTTATTTCCTTCCTTGTGGGCAAGTTACCTAATTATTACGTGGAATTAATCATAAGCTGTAGTCAGGTTTCCACTTGTTTCTCTTGCTCTCCTTTGAACATTCATTGAATTGATGCAAGGTGAAACAGCATCAGAAAGAGAAATGGCACCCTGCTAAATGCTGTCTGTAACCTCACGGTGAAGATAACACCCGATGCAGGGCTACCTGGAGGTGATGTACCTTTTAAGCATGGGGGAAGAGAGAAAAATTCAGCCCACATCTTTCTAAATCTTTTTCCTCTTGGGGAAGACTCTTGGCACTCAACCTTTGTTTTAAAGAATACAAAAAGAGGAAATTTAAGGTGGAAGGAGAGCATTTACATGAAATCCCATACTATTTTTTTTTGCAGTGAGCTGCTGTTTTCTGAACATTCAATACGAGTGCAGGTGCTATAAGTGTCCTTTAATCATCCCTAGGGGAATGTATCTTCCAAGCAAATGCCAGATTTTGGCCTTAGCCTGAGAAAAGTGCTGAGTTTCTCAGCATTGTTCGGGTGGTGATTCTAGGTGTGCATGAAAGTGGAAGCATAGGTGCCTGGGGAACTTCAGGTGTGAAGTTATAACTGCCATTTGGACTTCACACCCCCAGAGGACTAGGTGAACTTTAAGGGTCATGCTCTTGGATGTGATTATTTTATATCCATATGAATCAGACATGACGTGCTGAATTCCCTTTGTGGATCTGAATAGAAACAATTTCTACAAGTAACAGAAGAAAGCTGTGGAGTATGAGGGAATAAAAACTGGATTTACTGACTCCTGGTCAAGCACCCTAACTCCCAAAGCATATTACTAACAAAGTCTTTATTTTGGGTTTTGCTCAGGTCTTATCTCATCCAGAAATGCTAAATATCTCTTGATTATTATTTATTTTGGCTGTCTGAAAAGATTAGATTAATTTGTTCATGTGATCTGAACTGTGTTAGTGCTAAATCACTCAACCATTGTGTGGCTGATGTAGAATCGCAGCCCAGCCTTTGTATCTGGGTAATCTTCATAAAATGCTCATTACCAAGAGGTCAGGCTATATTTCACATTCTCTTAACATTTGGTAGTTTGATCTTTAATTCACATACCTTTTTTTTTTTTTTTTTTTTTTTTTTAAGCTTAAGAGTTGAATTTCAAATGAATAATAGTAGCACCAGAGTTCCAAACAAGTGGGACTTTTTCCTACACCTCTTATTAATTAGGAATTATCATAAGGCAAAATATCTGCATTAATTTGCCAAAGGGAGAATAAAGATTGGTACTGATAAATTAATTCCTGTAGGAAAAAAAACCCCCACCATTTCCCACATGAAAGTTACACCTGCAGCCCACATCATTATCCTTTTACAAAACTAGCGCTGGGCTATATACTTTTAAGAGTAATGACATTCTCTGAAAGACTGCTTGGATAAAAAAAGAACACAAACTTCAGGCAAGACCAATTATACTTTATATCACTCTGAACCCTAAACTGAGAGCCAGTAGGCAAGCTCTACTCTTTCAGAATTCTGCAGGTTTTCCTGCATGGTTTTGTCAAACCTTTTAGTTAAGGGTCAAAGTCACTGCTCGCTCTGACTTCTCTGTAATTGTCTTCCGTTCTTCAGAGGATTCTCCTTTTCCCAATGCATTTATTTGTGCCTTCTTTTATACCTCTCGGGCCATAAATGTTTCAGGAATGGGGACTCCTTAACTATGCCTTGGTAAATCAACAGGCCCACTTATGCAGTGAAATAGATTATTTAGTTGTAATTAACAATAATTACATGGTTCTTCAACTTTATCCTTTTGCATTTCTAAGGTGCCACCACCATATAATTTGGCTGGTCTTTTGGATTGTTTTCTCCTAAAAAGAGGTGAAAAGACTGTAGCAAAGACTATGACTAACTTTTTTAAGGAATTTGCTGTTTCTTCATCAAATTGAGAAGTATTGTAATATCTGTCATTACAAACACTGATCAGGAATCACTTTCTAATCAATTATTGCAGATAGAAACAGTTTTAAATGTAATTGATCATGCCTTGAAATTTGGGGGTGGAAGAAGATCATTCCTCCATATTTTCTAAGATTCAATTGCATTTCTCTTGACACAATATTCACATTCTCGGGGAATGGCTTTAAGGCACTTGCAGGGTACATTGCTATGTTGTTGGTAAGGCACCAAAGACTCCTGTTCTACACAGTCTGTGCTCTGGTAGAGCTGCCTTACTGCTGATTGCTAAAATACAACCGCTTAGTGGTGCAGGTCTAAAAGTGGACACAGTTAAGTCAGTATGCAAGTGTGTGCTTCTGTTTTCCCCATTTGGGACTATGTGGCACTGGGAGAGGCTGATTTTTCAAAGACAGGTCTCCTGAAATAATGTAATTTACACTGGTAGGAACAGCAGCTCTGTAACTGTATTGGCATGGCTAAAGCAGCACAAGTTAGAGACCTGCCTGAAGCCTATCAGCTGCAATTAGGCACTGTAAGGGTGATCCAATGGTGTGCGATCATACGTATCATCACTTGCCTAAAATGGTGTCTACGTAAGTAGGGTAATCATTCAAAGACTGGTAGATAAAATAGATCATTCAACCCTTACTCCACCAGTTTGGTTGGAGGACACCTTGTAGCTAAACTATAATGTTTTCATTATTTAATAGTCCCACTCGTGAATGCAACCTATGCAAACCTTTGGAGATACACAGAAGAGCTTTCTAAACTAAATAGCAATTTTATCGTGAAGAATATAGCACAGAACCGATGTCTCCTCTGGGGAAAAAAAGAAGTGATGCCCATATCCTAGTGCTTTTTTACTTTTATTTTTTTATCTTTGGTTTTCTGATGTCTGGTTTTGGCCTTCTTTTTCAGACGGATCTGGTCAATACCATTGGTGAAAGTGCGGCCTTGGGAGCAGCTGGCGTTGTTCTCTGGGGCAGTATGCAATACGCCAGCTCAAAGGTAGTTTGTATCTGTTTATTAGTATTTAGGAATCACCTCAATACCTCTTCTCTGCCACCAGACCCTCTGTAGCACCTACCTGTCTTTATCAATGTCATCAGTCAGTGACTGAGGATGATGGCTCAGTACTACCTCCAGATCTCATCAGTTCTATGCTTTCCTTAGGCTGAGAAGTCCTGTTGCTTCAGAGAACATTGCTTTGGGCCTGTCATTTGTAGCATGGCAGAATAATGAGCCCAGGTTAGAAGACAGACATGTTTTGAAGCAATAACATAAATATATGCACAGCTTGGTTTACAGTGTTCTACTTTGTAGCTATGGTAGTTTGTAAAGCTCCACAGAGAAGGAATGGAGTCTGGAGGAGGGGTATTTTCTCTGGTCACTAGTGTTGAAATGACACATGGAAAATAATGTTACCACAAGGAAAGGCCTAGCTCCTTCTCACAGGTTCTTCAGGCTTTCACAAATAATCCTTCTTGAAGTGATGGAGGAGGCAGGAGGCCGCACTGGGGTTTCACAAGAGGCACGGCAGGCTAGTTCCCACTCCTGAACCCAGGCTGGGCTTTGGTGCCCACTCTGCTTTTCATGCAGTCTGCTCTCCTCCTCCTGAAGTCTCTGGCAAAGCACCACTGACTTGGGCAGAGGAAGAGGGAAATCCGTACTGGAACTTTCTCACCTCAATTGCAGGAATTTTTGTGCTGATTTCTGAAAATGATGTGGCTCCTTGTAAACTGAAGGAGTTGGAGAGATCAGGACCAAAGCAGTGACTCAATATGTGCTTTAAAACCTGTGAGTCCCATGCACTGTTCCTTGTCAGCAGTTACCAGAAATCTCTACTTAAGGACCTAGTTAGTTAGTCTCAGATTAGCACGTAAAGTCTCTGTTTACTAGGACTCCTTCCTCGTCTAACACTCTATGTTACTACCAAGCACCCAAATAGACATTTTAGTAAAGGTTAATGTTTTGCTAATCTCATCCATGGAAGTAAACTCACTTAAACCAGCAGATTACTCCAGTATATAAATCCAACAAGACTGATCTCAACAGGTTACTTTAGCCAAGAACAGTTTTGTACTAGAATCTTCTTAGATATAAGAAATTTGGACAAAATGCTAGCTACTGAGGAATATGTCACAGTTTTTTCTTTTCTACAGGAGAGCTGTTCAACTGTGAAACGGTACATTGATGGACCATTAGGACATTACGTCATTAATGTGACCTCAGCAGCCAAACTCTGTAGCAAAGTCCTGTGTAAGAAGAATGGAAGATGTATCCGCAAAAACAGCGACTCTTCGGCTTACCTCCATTTGTCACCCGCTAATTTTAAGATCCGAGCCCGTCACTCAGAGAGAGGCCCCAGGTTCCAGGTGACCGGTGAACCCAGCCTGGAGAGTATTGAAGCCATGAGGCAGAGATTCATGTGCCAGTGTTACCAGGGCTGGACAGGAATATTTTGTGAATTGCCTGACCAAAGGCTAATGGAGCGCTGGGTTCATGCTGTGTTCAGTAGGTCAAGAAAGCAAAAGTTTTATGTCTTCCTCCTAGGAGTCATGCAGTTTTTTCTGATTTACACTGCACACTGAAGTCTTCTGAGGCAGTGCAAGGAAATAAGATATGGTGACACTAAGACTTCTGTTCCTTAGCAAGTTTTTATTACGAAGAGAAAAGGCGTTGTTGATTAAATAGTTTTATTCATTTTTCTTCATCTCTCACTCCTGGAGTTGCTTCAGACATTAAATGTTTTGAAAGCAGCCCCCTCTTTTTTACCAGCTCCTTTACTCTTAACTCACATTTTACTCATACCTTCAACCGATAAAGCCTGTGCTGTGACAGTGGAAGCTTTACCTGAGTAAAGAAGTCGAATAAACCTGTACAATGATTCATCCATATAGAAGCTTAAAAAAGACACAGAGCCTCTTTGTTTCAGGGCTGTATGATTTAACATATGGTGATGAGGAGAGTTTTCATGTGGACCAGGGATCACAAACCGTTCGCTGAAGCTCTCGCTGAAGTCAAATGGCATTTTGTGTAAGCAGCAGCGCCGTGCCCAAATCCCCATCCACTGCAACTCACTGATCACACTGCTTCTGCATAGCCAATGTGAAGAGTATGGAGTTATACAGCAGTGCACACTTAAAAAAAAATGCATATTTCAGTATTTCAAGGCCTAATTAGGTTCATGTTACTTCTAGAGGTATCAGTATTTCCAGTGGTAGTTTTGTGCCATAAGTTTCAAAGGTACCATTTGACCGAAAATCTCTGCAATTGCCAGTCAACAGGTCAAATGTTCATTTTCCCACAGTGCCAGCCAACCGGCAGAACATATACGTGTTTAGGCTAGGGGCTCCTGAGCTCTGAGAGCGGGGTTGGCAGCTGGCACCCCGCAGTGCTCCTGCCCAGGCAGGTGATGGCAGAGAGCTTCTCCTCTTGCTCTGACACCTCGGGAGGCAGGAGGCTGGTCATCCCTGCTGCCTTTGGGGCTGCTGAGGGTCTTTGCTTTCTGCTCTGCTAACTACACAGGTCTGGCAGCTCTGCTCTCCTACCACTCCTGCGCAGCCACCCAAGCGACTGGGAAACAGCAGCAGGCTGGCAGGTCCCACTGCCGGTGTGCGTCTCCCCCATGCAAAGGAGGAGAAGATGAAGAACTACTCACTGGTGACATGAAGGCTTGTAGCCTTCAGCTTCAGATGGAGACCTCTTTGGAGGTGATGTAGCTTAAAGAACCACTCATTCCTGGTTAATTTAGCACCCATAACATGCCATCCTGTCAATTTGTGGCATGTCCATTTGCAGTTATCCATTGATCCTTGTTCATGTGTGAGCATATGTATTCCATCAAAGACCTATCTGTCTACCACACAGCTTTTCAATGTAGCAAACAATGGGTGCCTTCATTTAATTGATGATAAAACCAAGAATTGCCCTACATCTCTCTCTGACTTAGAGAAGATACTAAAATAGTTTTCTTCTGAGGCTTTTTTATGATGTGTTGAGCTGAGTATCGTTCCAGAACATGGACATGGAAATTAGTAAGAAACCCATATGTGTGTCTAAACCACTTTTTTTTACCCTGACTAGTGTCTGTATTGATCATCTGTGGCCAGACTTCATTGCTTACATTACACAGTATTCCTGTAACAGTTTGGTTAAAATCAGCAAGGCTATGTGGAGACAATACTCAACTGAGTGAGGAAGTCTGAATCTGGCCCCTAGCCAGGCCCTCTTCTTGATACTGCCCTAAATTACTTTAAACATTAACAGGTCTCTATGCATTATAATCTACATTCTCTGTAATTTCCTGTTATCTCTGAACATTTCTTCATGGTAACCCCACAAAAAAGCTTTCTTTGGTTTGCTGGGACCAGATTCACAGCTGGTGGGAACAGCGATGCTCAGATTCACTTGAGCCAAAGACCCAGCTCAAAACAGCCCTGCAGTGGATGTGTTAAGGCTCCAATGACGCCTTTAAATCTAGACACAGAAACGGTACTGACTTCAGCCAGTAAAAACCATGGTAACGAGCATTTTTTATGTCTGTTAGTATTAAATTAACATTAGTCTTCAAAATAAGTGATGAACTAATTGATTCACTGAAGCCAGGACTGAACACTGAAATCAAACTCAAAAGACTAGGCTTTCTTGCAAAGCTCAGCTAGCTGGAAGGTAGGGGAGATGTATCTATTTTTGTTTTCCTACTTCATTGATCCTCCCAAACAGTATAATATAGTTACAATCTTGATCATTTATTTCTTTATAAATGCACTTCTGTCTTTGATGGTACTTTGGATCAAATCAAACTCCAGATGCTGCTGTAGTACACATAATAAATGGCAAGTAGAGAAAGCTTTGCAAAGTACATTTTTCATTACAGCCTGTAATATTGTTGTAGGTCTTGCCTGATCATTCTGGTGCATATAATTTTACAAAGATTTTTTTTCTGGTCTAGTTGTATGGTCCAGTCTTTGGAGAGACATGATCCAAATTCTATCTATGCTAAAATTGCTTGGAGGAAGAGTCTGAAGCAGCAGAGAACTATGCTGTAACTTTTACAATGAGGTCCTTAGCTAGAACCAGCTCTTTTTTCTGAAATCAAATTAATTCCTCAATCTAACTCACATTCCACTGCTCACATGGCTGAGCCGGGGATAAGGAAGTGGGCAAAACCCATATGGAAGTGGTAGCAAAGCCCTAAGCTGAGTATTGCCTCACCAAGACTGCATTGTGAGTAAGCAGCCTTGGTATGAAGCTGGCAGCGTTGGCGGTGGCTCACCCAACCCATCCCCTGGGGTCCGTGAGGCAGGCGAGAGGCAGTGCCTGGTGGTCTCCCCCTCTTCTCCATGCCTCTGTGGGGGACAGAGGACAGCATGTCGGTCCAAGGATGGGGGGTACTGTGCCAGGGCACCTGCAGCGCTCCCCCAAAGTTGAGGGCTCCTTGGGGTCACCAGCCTAGACCTCGGTGCCTCACCAGATGCCAAATGCAGGGCAGGTAAAGCTCACCTGGAGTGGCACAACTCAGGAACATGGATATTTAACATGTTTTCTGAAGTCCCCTTTTGCCACTGAGTCCTAGAGGAGAAAAAAGATGAGAAAGGCTCACTGGCTGAACATAACCATATCTGCATTTTTGTAATTCATCAGCTTTTTCCAAATGCCATGTTCTCTGCTAGGGTCAGTGGCTTTGTAAAAATGGGAATGATATTGTTGTTGAAAAATAGTGCTAACAACCCTCACAGACAAAACCAACAGAATGAAATCTCAGACCGGTTTGGATTTGTAACACTGTGCATAAATACATGTATGCATTTTTTTTCAATTAAATATTGCTAAAATAAAAAAAAAATGTTGCTTAAATTAAAAGCTGCCTCAGTTTTGCACTGAAGGCATTTGTTGTAGGTAGTGAATTAAAACTGCATATCGTCCATAATAAGAAGACATATGAAAGACTTTGCCAAAGAAACTTTGACACGCTTAAGATGCCGTGGCAGCCACAACTTCTTTTTTGTTTACATTTCAGGAAAAGTAATTTCCTGTCAATCTGAGCCAGACTCAGAGGGTGGAAGCATTTGCAAACACAGGTTACTCTAAAAATAAGTCGGAAACGATAGCTCTGTACACTTCGAAGAATAAGACTGTCTGGGAACAGTACAGCTTCCCAGAGACAAGACTCCAGTCCTTGAAAAAAACCAAGGAAAAACAATGATGTCACGTACTGCTTAATGAGGTTAAAACCCCTAAGTCGTCCTTATTCAGCAGTGGCACCACGTGCTTTCCGCACACCACAGCACCCAGCAGTAAGGAGCAGCTGGAGGTCACATCAGCAAAGAGGGGAGAGCACTTTCAGTAGCTTCCCAAAGTAAGCGCGTGCTTGAGATTTGACTTCGCTGCCTGTAATAGTTACAACACGCCAGTTTACCCCCTGGATAACGTCACCGCAGTAATTCCAAGGTAGCGTTTTTCTGATTCAATGAAAACCGTGTTTAAGCCATAACAAGAGGACAAGGGGATACGTGTGCTCACATGCATACCTATGTGCATGTGTATATGACTGAGCGCATGCGTGTGCATATTGTGATACAGGTGCCTGTAAAGTTTGGCCCAGGAGCAGCAGAACAGCCATGAGGGGGGTGAGGCTTTGTTTTCTGCCTGGTGGGAACGAGCCCGGCGGTGGTTGTGTAACCTTATAGCTTGGCACGTATGGCCCCTGCCGCCGCACGGATTATGGCTATTATGTAACCGCCTTTATGCAGGAACCTAGCAGCACCTAACGAGCTAGAAATAAACAGACTTCTATAATCTCAAAGGACAGTATTTTAAACTTCGCTCATGCAGCTGCTCCTATTTCAGTGATAAACGTGGCCTCTTCAGACATTTTATTTATTTTTCAGCCTAGGATGATATTTTAACATGCTGGCAGCCTGTTTTCTCAGAGAGAGTCAGAGCTCCTTTCTCATTTTTCCATTACAGCAAGAACTCTCCTGGCTTTTATTTAAGGTGCTCTCCAACACCCGTGAGAAACAAAGCAGCCCGGAGTGTGGGTCCTGCTTTTTTTCTCCTCAGACAGTCAAGCAGTCTGACATTTGTGGGCAGGTTTTGGAAAAATGATATTTGTTTCTGTGCTAGTAATAACCTTCTCAGTCAATTAGACAGCAGATTATTAAAAGCATTTTTTATATTGCTCCTTCAGATGGTGGGTTTCCAGGGCAGAACAAAAAGTATTCAGTTTTTCCCCTTACTGAAGTTGCTCCTTACCTTGGGTCTGTGTCCACTCGCCCTAAGTGCTATGGAAACCCCATGGGACTGATGCCTTACCCCTCGATGGCATTTTGGGCAGTGGGTTGCGTACACAGAGGGCAGCTGGGTTTTCTTAAGCTGACACTTGTGTTTCACCCTGTGTTGTTACCCTGGCCCCCCGTGTGTGGCTGCTCCTGCCTCTCCCCATGAGGGGTGGAAGTGAGCTTCAATATAAGCATCTTAACGCTCAGCACAAGGCTCCCGATGGGGATGTTAAAACAGGCTCATGCCAAGTATCACCTCCCTGGTGCTGGGCATGGGGACGACCCAGATGCTGTCGGGGGCTGTTTGCTATGGGGGTCCTCTACATGGGAGAACACAGGCCTGAGTGGATCTTCCTCCTGCTCCTCCTCACCCTCAGAGGGCTGCAGTGGGAGCCGTGGGGGAGCACTGCCCCTAGGCGAGATGCAAGCTGGCAGGGCCAGTGCATGACCCTTTGCTGCTCTACAAAAGGTGCTTCTTCAAGCTGAGCGAAACTGGGTCATGCACAAGATTTTGCAAAGTCTTTCAGTACCTTTTAAGTTCAACACCATTTAAAATGATGTATAGAATAATGGTAAGTCAAAGCTAACTTGTTGGTATTTGATCTTTTCTCTCAGTAACCTCAGAAATGTAGGAAAAAGAGGATGGTAATGACATGCTATGAAGCCCATATCTGGCGCGCGCTGCATGGACATATGTGAATCCTCTTGCTTTGCACATGGTGTAATCCATGGATTGGACAAAGAGAAATTTTTCTAAACCTAGAAGTAGGAAGAAATAAGACAAGCTCTCCAGGGGCCTCTGCAGGAATTCAGGTACTGATGCAACTTGATTTGGAAGGAACAGAGATGTGTAAGCACCGTTACATTCATACCTCAGCAGCAATACTCAGCTCTGAGTATACTTGGATAAAAACCTAATAATAAACTGACTTGACTGCAATGAAGATGCTAATTTGAGTGGTAGAGTTATCCCACTTTTGACAGAAAGTACCTGATTTGTGATTTTCCAGAATGCAACCTCCTATTTCAATTTTGTTGTGATTTCCTGCCTCTTAAAGGGGCACAACCTCATCTGATGTAAGATGGCACATCTTTATTGATTTGCAGTAGCTGAAAACCAGGCATGAAATATTCATGTTTGCTTTGTTCACCCTTGGATTTTTAGGCTGGCATTAGTCCATTAGTTCCCAGCACCCACCAGCTGCTGCGACTACGGTCAGCAGCCGTTCCTCCAAAAGTCCCTCTGTGCCCCCAGCGGAGCAGCAGGTCGCATGGCGGCGGGTGAGAGCTAGGTGGAGAGGCTGCGCTGGGGCATGGCCATGGAGAGAGGCTCATTAGGTTTCTTCAAAGTCTCCATCCATACATGAGGCTTACCGAAGTTTACATGACTGCTGGCTTAAAATAATTGCAATAATCCCTTAGACTGACAACACTGAATTGTTGTGTTTCCTCCAACAATAACATTGAGTTCTAATGTAGTACTCAGCTGGGGGGGGGGGGGGGGGAGGGGGGGGAATCAAATGCTTTTTTTTTTTTGTTGTGTTACAGCTATTCCGTAGGAGTAGGAAGAAAGGAATGTCACCCGAATCTGCTGGTGCTGGGTGCAAGCTGTAATCACTCCAGTTTGCGTGTGGGTGTTTGTTCTGCACAGTCTGGGGGCACAGTCTTGTCCTTGTGCAAATACAAAGTAACTCTGCTGGACTCCCAGGAAACTTAGTGGGAGGAGAGGCAACTCCTTCCTATTGTGCAGGGCTAACCTTTTGTTCAGTTTCGGTGAGAAGAACATGCTCAGAACATCAGCCATCATTTATTTAGTTTTCAGTTAGGGTCCAGTATACATTTGAAACAGAAAAGTGAACAGAGAGGAAAGCTATTTCTCAAAAAAATCAGTTCAACAGCATTTAAAATGATGTAAGGAATAACGGTAAGTCAAAGCTAACCTCTTGGTGTTTGATCTTTTCTCTCAGTAACCTCAGAAACTTAGGAAAAAGAGGATGGTAATGACATGCCATGAAGCCCATACCTGGCCCGTGCTGCATGGACACACCACGCACTCAGGAGCTCCCTGGAGAGGGAGAACCCATGCAGTTCTCATGCCTTAAAATGGGCTCTCACTTTTTTCTAGCGCAGCCTGAAGTCCAACGGCTGTGTTGCTATCCTCTAAGCACACCTCCCAAACGTGTTCTTTGTGGTGTGGGTATTTTGAACTACAGATAAACTTCTTCTCTGGAGATATTCAAAACCTGCCTGGACGATGTCCTGTGCAACCTGCTCTGGGTGACCCTGCTTTAGCAAGGGGGTTGGACAAGATGATCTCCTGAGGTCCCTTCCAACCCCTGCCATTCCGTGGTTCTATGAGCAATGTGGCAGGAAACCTGGGCATCCTGGGAGTCAGTTTAAGCCAACTCCTGAACGCAGCCTTCACATCTTGAGGCTGTGTCCTTGCTTTGCACATGGTGTAATCCATATAATTTTTTCAATATGCTATCACATGAAGACAATGTGACAGCAATGCAGACCACTCAGGCTATTCCAGGATTCAGGCCATTATGCTGATTGCATAGCATAAACATCCAAAATACAGCTCCTAGTGCAAAGGCTAGCCTCTTTGGAAAAGGGGGGTACTGGAAAATCTTTGGGCTTAAAACAGGGGAAAAACTGTGGTCGGGAGCACTGAGAACCTTGCCAGGCTGGACATAGGCCAAAGAAGCTTTGTGGTTATTTCAGTGTATGCCCAGTCACTGGCATCAAGAGCATCACAGAAGTACAAGCTAAGCATAAAGACTGATTTTATGGATGTTCCAGTGGGCCATTAAATCAATCCATCAAACCATCTGCCTTTTTGCTAGGATTAAGTATGAGTCTAATCTCCCAGGCTGGACAACTGTCAGGTGTAATTGTGTACAGATGAGAGACATCTATGCAGCGTGGAAGAGAAGCAAATTGAATAAGGGCACGCACTTGATTACTTTTCTTCATTTTCCTTATTCAAAGAGTCCAGCTATCTAGTAGGCCACCAGAATGCAAGTGGTCTCACATGCATAATAAGAAAAGCCCACTGTGGTGGCAAAAGGACCTGAGATGATAGAGGCCAGATGACTGTCCAGAAGAGACCCACACAGACTTGTATCTCGTCTGCTAAAATCTGCTCTTCTCTGTCCAACAGTCCCAATCTTTTGTCATAGAAGTTAAATTTTACTACAAAATTGCTATCAGTACCTGTCTTCCAACCTGCCATACCTGTGTTAAAATGCTGAATTATAGCTTTTGATGCTTTATTCAGCTTAATCCTTACAGTTGCTATGGGAAATAGCGCTGCTGCAACAGATCCATACTTTAATTTGTAGCATTTTGAGGGTGCCCTCCCCTAAATTTGAAACACTACAAAACGTCCCCTGGCAGTTCACGCTGCCCAGGGTTCCTAGCACCTGCATGGGGATCACTGAAGTACTGTACCGAAGGGGTTTGAGTCTCAGCTATAATGAGCCACCGATGTCACTGGGTCAGTCAGAAAATTGCAAGGTGAGGTCCTGCTCCGTTTTTATTATTCATTATGCTGCACATTCAAGTCCCCTGCATTTACTAACGTAACAGAGATGCTTTGCAAAATGTCATCGAGGCAAATCGCTAAAGGATACCCTGGCCGAATAAGCCCCCATCCATATGAGGGAACGTAGAGGACGGCCTCAATGCATCCTCACATACTGTCCTCCCTGAGGCTGCTGCAAGCTCTGTGGCTCTCAGGGTCACCTCGTCTGCCACCAGACTCTGAGCATCCCGATCCAGCACAGAGAGCAAGATTCGCTGCTGACAGCACAGCTTCAACTGGACAAAACTTGCTCCAGCTCATCGGACTTCTGAGTGTATCAGCTTTGGCTTTGCTGATAAAAAGTCAACAAAAGGATTATTCTGTAAAAATCCAGGGATTTTACTGGATCTCTGTGGGTGTGAAAATTTTTGTTTCAAAAACCATGCACGTCTTTGATAAGAGTATTTGGCGATCAGCTTGCCTGTTGAGACAGCCTGTTATAAGCCCATCAAGGTTGTGCTGCATCAATGTCATATTGTTGTAACAATGTTAACCAGAAAGGAGAAAAGATCATTGTCTTCATTCATCATCTGTAATTTTCCTAATCCCTCGATATGAATAGTGTAACGTCACTGGAGGAGGATTTTTGTTACAAGATAAATGCCAAAGCTTGAAAATACATTCCTCAGCTCTAGATTAATTGCGGGAGAGGGATGCAGGGTTTATATAATCTGATGAATGCTTGGTCTTTTTCTTATCATTTAGCCAGCTGATTTTTTTCAGCAGTATCCTGTGATCTGGTTCAAGTACTCTCTATGTCTATTCAATTCAGAACTGCCTGGTTTAAGCTTTTTTTGCTTAGTCTTAGCCAGAGCTGTTTGCTGTCTAATAAAGACATATGGTTTCTACTTTCTCTCTCTTGGGAATTGATACCCACTGTGCATTTTCACTATCAGCTGGACACCAAGATAGGCTGCCTCCGCGTTGCCTTGGTTTGCAGAGAAAAATATAATCAGCAGAAGGGGTACAACTGGATACATTAATTCTGGTTTTTGTCAGCTATGACAGATACAAATGAAAGAAATACCTAGCAAAAAGAGGCGGAGAATTTTTTAGCATGATGCAAACCTGCACAACTGGAAGCAAATTTGAAAAGCCTGGGTAAAGGGAAAAATATTGAGCAGAGCTCAGGCACAGGACATCCTTCCTGTGTGCTGCAAACAAGTGACTTCAGGGCCTGTTCCCAGCTGGAGCACGTGTGTGCTAAATGCATCAAATGGAATAAAACCAGAAGTCAGTAAACCTCAGTGATTTGCCCTCACAGAGAATACAAAATGGTAGCTGTTTCCTCCTTAATAATAGAGCAACTACAACTATCTTTCTGTGTTATATCCCCCATGACAAGTTTTTCTCAGAGGGGCAGGGTGGTCTGCTACTTCCCTGCAGTCTTCAATAACCTATGTTATTATCATCATCATCATCTTCATCATCATCATCATTAACATCTTCATCATCAGTCATTATTTTTTTCAGCTTGCTGATACTGCCTTTCCCTTGTGTCAGCTCAGAAGGCCTTGGGGCAGCAAATCAGTCTATCCAGCCCACAGTAAAGCGTAGGGCAAATTTCACCCCAGCCCTGGCCGAGATGGCACGGGGCAGCGCTGAGCCTCCCCGCTTCCCACCAGGGCAGACCCCAGCAAGAGCAGCCCCCGGGGAGCCCCGTGGGTTTTGGTGCAGCCTGGCCTGGCAGCCCTGCCCCTGCCTGACCCAGGGCTTGTGGTACGCTGGGCGAAGCCACCAGGTGGCCTAGGGCATGGGTGGCCGTGGCCTCATGCTGCCGGTGTGTTGTGCCAAATGACACAGGTCCTGCGTGGGAAGTGCTCCCCAAAACCTGGGGTAAAACACCCGAGGGATGTGCCCAGCCTGGGTAGTGACACCTCCCCATCCAGCCTGTGACAGGCACGAGAGCAGGATGGTGGTACAGTTCTCACAGGGGGTACTCAACATGCTGCAATTTACAATCACATGCTGCAATTTAAAAAACAAAACAAAACAAAAAAACCCTAACAAAAGCAATTGTAGGGATTTGCTGCCCTCTGGCAGAATTTTCTTACAGCTCTGATTCTCTGTGAACTCCAAGAGCAGTGCTCAGCAATCATGCACCAGCACAGCGAGGTCTCTGCATTTCCCAGTTGGTTGTAGGCAAAGCAAAGCAAACTGCTGGGCACCACTGCTGCAGCTCCCTGCAGCCCTCCTGGAAAGCCAGAAGCACATGCTGATCCCAGGCAGGGGCTGGAGTAAGGGGCAGAACTGCTGGGATGGCAAGACCCCCCCATCCCTTCTCTCCATCCTTCTGGGGAAGATGGGCAGCAAGCCTGACTCTCTGAAGCTGGTCCTTTGTTCCTTTGTTTGGTTGTCTCCACAGAAAAGCCAGCCCATCACCTTCCAGCTTTGGCTGTACAACCTCCCAGTGAGAAAATTCAGTTTGGCCTCTAATGCTGACAAGCGGCTTTGCTGAGCTTGATTTCTTGGTATGGTTTACACTTTCTGAGAGATATTCAGCAGATCGGGCTAATTTTCACTAACACCATTTTCCAGGAGGCCCATTAATGCCGATATGGCACTTGTGGGCAGTGGTTTTGAAAACCTGGGCCTCCTGTTCACTAAACTCAAAGTATTGTGAGTCTCATGGGGTGAGACTTCCCTGAAGAAATGTTGAGTCCTGCAGTGTCTACACCGTTCTGCGTTGGTCCTGTGGACTGCCTGCCCGGTCAGCAGGAGGAATGGGCACATCTTGGACACCTCAGAGAGCTCCAATGTCTCAAACTGTCAGATGACTGTATCCTAAAAGTATCCATGGCTTACTAAAAGCACCTGGGTTGGCTACCTTGGATGTTGATATTTTTGCTGCAGGTACCTGAAACTAGGTCATGCTAGTCCTACCCTAAAATAGCAAAGAAACAGAGGAGTAGGGAGGTCCAGGAAAGTACCCCAGGTACGTAGCTATGACAATGTTTTTCTGTTTTGAGATAAAGGAAGCCTAACATAGATGTGCTATTGCCATTAGTATATGTAACAATCTGGCTGCCCATATGAAACCCATGATCCTCACCTCCAGCTGGTCACAACCCCAGGAGAGATAAACAGGCAAGGACTGAGGAAGAACAACTGAAGTAGGACTCGAATACAAATCCATGATCATCCGTGATGGCTGACTGTACAGCTGTATGGGATTTCCCCAGGGGTTTGAGTGCAGGGGGCAGCCCAGGAGTTGGAGCACAGATAAAAGTCTCTCTCTCACATACATATAAATATGTAGGTTTTGCTGTATATCTGGTTTCTTTTCTGCTTAACACACACGTAACTGGCTGGGACCTTGTGACTAATGGTTCTGTTTGTAGCAGTGGCCATGGGCCTTAGCATCAAAGTCCACATTGCACAACGCAGTGCCGTGCAGAGCTATCAGAGCTGGTCCGGAAGGCGCTAGCTCCATGTGATAGTGCAGCCAGGCTAATAAATAGCTCAGAGCAAGCTTTCATGGGCCTGCTTTATTGCTGTCAGGGGTTTGAACTTGTATCCCTTTATGGCACTCCACAATGACAATGAAATATGTGTGCTTGTTTAGAGCTATTTGGAGTATCTCGGGCTGGCACTGTACTAGATAGGTCAGGGATGTTCATGAAGCTGTGAGGCTGGTGATAAAAGCCAAGGTTTGATTTTATAGTTACCTTTGTTACTATTGTGAAAGCCTGAAGAATAAGCAAACCATTTCTTCATCAACCTTTCCAACTGCCACAGCCACTAAGACACCCTAGAGCCCCCTGAAGTGATGGCAACATCCTCAGTGATTTCAGTAAGACCCGGATTGATGAGACAAGCAACTGTGGTTATGCTGACTTCCACAGACTGAGACTGATTTCCTTCAGCTGGGAATCTGCCCCCTTTCTTTGGGTTAGATTGTGCTCACTTTGTTTCTTCAGTGTTAGCATGGTGGATACCTTAGAAGTGTCTGATACCAATTCATTTAGCTATATATGGAATGAGTACTAGTGCCTCTTCTGTTATGTTCTACAGACAACCTGGAAGACTTGCCTAATATTGCCTCTTAAGTCATGAAAATACTGCCTGAAAACAGGATGATGTGATGCATCATTCACCTTTCAGCCCATGGCATGGCTGTGCATAGCACTTATCTGGACTTCCCTATGAAACCAGCCCGACCACTGGACTGGGAGAGGAAGCCTTTCACAGCTGCCTGGAACGACCAGCAGACCTGTGCTCCCTGAGGTAGGATATCGTACTGAACCTGGAAACATTCCATTTAATTGGAAGCCCACTAGCTAAAGCAAGAGGGCAGAACGTGACCATGGTTTATTTTAATAGGCTCGGCTATTACCCTTGGTACACAGCGCAGGAAGTCCCTGTTAATGGTGGCCTACCCCAGAACCTCAGCTTGCAAACTCATCTGGAAAAAGCTGGCCGTGACATTAACTATTGCACCCCAGCTAAGGACTTCAGTGGATTAGCTGTCATGGGCTGGGAGTCCTGGAGGCCTCAGTGGGTCTGCAACTGGGATGTAAAAGATGTCCACAGAAGAAAGTCCAGGAAACTCATAAGCAAAATAGAAAGGAATATTTCAGTAAATGATGTTGGACATTTAGCCAGGCTTTCCTTTGAAGAAAGTGCAAAAGCTTTTATGAAGGAAACAATTGCATAAGGAATGAAAAGCAGATCAAAGGGCCTGTGGGGATGCTATTTATACCCTGACTGTCACAACTACAATTTCCACGATCAGAACTATACTGGTTCCTGCCCAAAGAGTGAAGTTGTGAAGTTTTGGGGAACAATAGCAGTCCAGCCCTGTATCCTTCCACTGGTGTTAAGAAATCCCTTGGAAACAAACAGTCAAAACATTTTGCACTTCTCTCGGTTTAGGGTGAATGAATCCATAAGGTTTTCCTCCATGACATCCCATTTGCCCGTATTTGTGTATGCTTGACTAGGTTATAGAGATGAACCTTTATTTTTTCTCTCTATAGTAGGATTTTTCTGGAACAATGTGGGCTGCATTTGTGCTTTAACCATTCTTACAGATGGTGCATCAGGATGGAAAACCTCCTACTTGGGCCAGCTCTGCTGGTTCACATTAATTGTCCACATGCTTTAAAGAGCTCAATGTTCTGAAGAAAAAACGAAGTCTCAAATACCTCTTTTTTTCTGTTTTAGTTCATCACTATGCTATATTCAAACATGCATTTGAATAGATTAAAGGATTTCAGCAATTTGATGTAGTACGTAGGAGGTGGTTAATACATTAATCCTCCCTGATGTACTTTCTTCTGCTCAGGTATGCAATCACAAACTAATCCCCAGATAGCTGCCCTTTTATAAAAGGAAAACTGAGGCAGAGATGTTAGCAACTTGCTCAGTGCTATGTCAGAATGGGAAATTGAAATCAGCAGTCTTTCTGCATGCCTCCACCTCAAAAACATTTAATTTACTCCCATACCTACCTTGGAGCAGGAAAACAGTGCACCAGAACCACAGAGTACTGCTCACATCAGCTGAACACACACACACAACTATTTTCAAGATAAGTGTCCTACCCTAGTCTTTCTTTATGCTATTTTGGACATCAGCCCAGAAACTGGATGGAGACAGTCGGTTTCCTGGGAAACAGCAGCACAACCTGTCTGTTACAGCCCTGGCTTCGTCCTCCCCTGTAGATGGTGACTGTACTACCAGCAGGTCTCAAATTCTATGCTTCAGAGTTTAGCTAGTGAGCTGTATTCACTTTTTAAAGGCTATATTCAGTCTTTCAGCCAAGGTACAGGGTCCAAAGCTGGCACCTTGTCTGGGAAGGGGCCTTAGCTCCCTCTCCTGTTAGGCACTGCTCCCCCAGCGCTGCCAGCACCCGCTACGCTTCCCAGTAAGGGCTGTGCTTCTCTCTGGTTTGAAGGCAAATGCCTGTTCCTGGGCATTAAAGGAGGTGCAGGTACCTGCTTTGGTGCTTTTGTCCAGCTTGCACTTGGCTTTGCAAGGAGAGGATAGATGGACATCAGTAACTGCTGCAGGCTGGTGTGCATCCCCTTTGCCATTTTATACCCAGTTACTGCCTCTTTTCCCCCTTAGGCAACCAATCCCTGTGGAGTTTTTCTACTCTGATTCTTGATCTGCTGTGGCCCTCAATCTCCCTTAAATCAATGGCGATGTCTAGGGATATCCATGGTCTTTCATCTTCAGTGCTTGTGGCTTAGTAATTCACTTGTTGCTGATCCTTAATTCAAATTAAGGATAAACATCCAAGCACCAAATACCCTCCCCTTAAAGCCTGCGATATGAGGAAAAGGTACAATGAAAGACATCTCTCTGAAACAAACATAGAAAGAGCACAAAAACTGAAATTGAAATCCTTAAGATTTGCAAAGCATTGCATTTTCCCTTTCATTTAAGGTCGCACAATGCCAGCATTCTCTCTCTTATAGTGTGTGCCTATTTACAGTCACTTTTTCTATGGTTTTTGTAAGAAGCGAAGTGAGCTCCTAGGGAAAGCAGCAAGAACAATGCATGCCTTTGGAATCATGGCTTTCAAACTGGGGAGGGATGGGGGAAACAGCTGATTGACATAGCAGAATAGCTCTCTCCTTCCCCTTATCAGCAAAAACAGAACTGAGGGAATGCTTTGGGGAATTTTCCTGTTAAAAATCCCTCTATAATGAAAAGATTTTAGTTGCTTCTAGTAATCAATGAGATATCAAATAATTACAATTAAATTTTGCATCAAAGTAAATTGTATCCCAGTGTTTGTTCACTTGCTTATCACCAGCATCTCAGGCAGCACCTAAGTTTACAACTTGTGTTTAATATTCTTTGTACTCTAGACAGCAAATCTTTAGCCACAATAAAATATAGTTCATAGGGACCAGAATTAAAAGAAAATGTAGTCTGAGGGACAGCCACATAGCAAATCATTGGGTTACTCTAGGAAGGCTGCGAAACGCTGAATTAGCCTGACAGTGATTTCTTTACCCTTTTCACTGTAGCAAGATCTTATTATCGCTATTGGAGAGAGGACCCTGGGAGCTGCAGGCATTGTTATTTGGCGAGATATGAATTTAACTTCTCCAGAGGTAAGCCTGTGCCTGATCTAAATGCGCGAGATCCTCATTTTATCCTGTTAATAGACAGTGTCTGGACCAGTTCCGAGTACTGGGTACCAGCAGAGCTGACTGCTTAACCAGACTTTGCTGTCCCCCAGTCAGGATGGTCATGGAACACAGTCAATTCGGCCTGGCTCAGCAAGGTCTCGTGAGGCTCACAGGCAACCAGTGGTAGGGAAGGAAGCCAATGGCTACTACTAAGGAATTCTGGAAGACAGTTCCTCAGTATTATCCATTCCAGCTGGATAAAACACCAGGAAATCGGCTAGAGCCTGATTAGCACATCAGTCAGACCAGATTAGGTATTCCAGTGGTACTCAGCAGTATGTCTGGTTATGGGAACTCTATTTGCGCCTGTCTGTGGGCAAGCAAAATGAAGCAGGCTGTTGAGATCAGACGGAGAGGCTCTGTATTACGTGATATCAGACCTAGCCATGTTAAAATCAAAGACTGATTTCTGAGGCTCCGTCATGTCGTGGAGCTTTCAGACAGCCACACATCAAACTTTGTCATGAGAAAAGTCTTTGTCCTTAAAGCTGTGTGAAATGCATGTTCTGGGCTGCTTTTCTCCTGGCAGATAGCATAGAAAACCCAGCCAGCATGGGAAGGAATGGCTGAAAAGAAGTGTTCAGTCGTCCTCAGTAAATTCAATTACTTCAGCCAATTTTTTGGTAAATATTTGGCTGTGGTTTCTGTCAGAATGAATGTGAAGAGGAGGGTGAACTTCCTTCCATCTGGGTCAAGTGATGAAGGCAAGGTCCTGGAGCAGCAGCTCCGGACCCCCACACTCTTGCCACACAGCCAAGCGGTCATCACCTGCGTCTCTAGCACACATCACGGCTGCTCTGCAGATCCACAGGCTGTGGTGTTTTCTGGGGAGTGCAAGTTGCTAAAGCCCTTTGCATTCCCATTGGGTTATATTTTCTGTATAAAACTTCCTAACAACCCTTTAAATTAGTCAAATTTAAATGACCCTGAATGAATTCATTAATGCTTACATATTGCATATTTTTCAGAAAGAGAAAGGAAAAAAAAAGAGCGGT